>NW_020799091.1:122559509-122572430 GCF_003259725.1 Athene cunicularia
CCCAGCTTCCTTCTCATTTACACCTTGCCTACTGTTTCATGTGAAAAAGGTAGTTCAGCCATTCATTAAAAGCTGCTTGATGAGCCCTAATAAAAGCCCACACTCTGCCATGCTGCTGGAGATCCTCCCCACACCTTTTCCACACCGTGCTCCTAGGTCCTCCTCGCACACCGAGGCAGGGATGACCTCCAAGCCAAGTCCAGCGCTTTTCTGCTTTGTTTGCTTGAATTTATTTTGCCCTTCAGTCTAGCACTCATCATTGTCTTTCTCCTCCAGAGTTTTCCTGCTGCCCTGTTTGTAGCTCACCTATCCTGCGCGCGCCTTGCAGGGGGCACCCCTAATGAGGAGCAAACTGTCCCCTGCCCACATGATGCTGCCGGCTTCTTGGCACTCATGACTCTGCGCCTTGCTGCTACTGCCCGCGGCACCCAACCTGCTCCCCGATGTCTCTTCTGACACGACTGAAGCCTCGAGAAACAGAATGCTGCGTCCTAGCAAGTTCTGAATATGCTGCAGGCCCTATAATAATAATATTAATAAAACCCATTGAGAGATGTCCGCTCACCCAGGCAAGGCTCTAGCACGGAGGCCAACTCCTTCCACTGCGCTGACACAAAATCACTGAGATCAATGAGAACGTCAACTAAGTACTGCAAAGGACACTCTTCTCCTTTGCCTTTCACATTTCACCCCTGCAAAACCAGGCTGTTTCTAGGAACAGACGTAACCCTTCCCAGTGGTTTGCCAGCTTCTGCCAGGTTTGAGCCGGGGCCACGTGCCCTTATGCTGCCGGGGTAGGAGAAGTGGAAGGCTGCGGAGCTGTGCACCTGCCTTTGATGGGCACCAGCCCCAGCATGTGCCCTTGAAGCAGGGGGGATGTTTCCCCTGATGCCATCCAGCCTGTGGGCACTGCACCATTGATGGCATGGGTTGTAAGAGATCCCACAGGGACTGGCAAGCCCAGGGACACCAGGAAGAGCCACGTGCATGCCCTGGGCCTTGTCAACGCAGCCCCAGCTCTTCTCTTCCAAGAGGGATGCCCAGAAGTCCCATCTGGAGACTAAGGACTGCTGAACAGGGCCTTGAATCAGGAGTTACATCTTCCCGCATAGGCACCAAAACAAGCTGCTCAAAAAAGCCGTCATTTATAGTGTCGATAAATCGCCTCTCCAAATCATGCCCAGATGTGCACTTTAGAGCCCAGTCACCTTGCCTTTTTATTCTCACCTGCGCGAAGTGCTCTGCTCTCATACAGCACTCTCTGCCTAATAAATCATGCCAAAATGCATTAAAAGCACCCGTTATTGTTATTAATTACTATTATCGCATTAGCAGATTTTACTACTTCCTTAATCTCTTTAATAGTTGCAACCTTGCACTCACCAAAAAGGGGGCTGGGCGGGTCGGGTCGGGATGGGGAGCTCCTCGGGATGGGGCCCTGCCTTCAGGGCTGCCTCCCCTCAGGGCAGTTCTCAGCTTTGCCTCACGCCACGCACTAACACACACAACCCCTCCATGGAGCAGGGTTGACCGACAGGTGTCTGACAAACCTCCATCCCGGATATTTCCCTAACACGAGCAACTGGAATTAGCCCTTACCAGATCCAAAAAGCCAGGTGAGGGGAGGGGGAGAAAAGCCAGTTCCCCCAGCTTATCTGCAGGCTGGATAATATCATAGCATAGTGAGCTGGGCAGCCCAGGGCATGTTTATCATGTTGTCCTAACACTCAGCAAACAAACCTCTACTCTCAGCACAGAAACTGCCTGAAATGTCAATTCAAACAGGCAAGAACATCCCTTGGTCTCATTTTTTTTCCCCTGCCCTTTCTCTGTCATGTCTGTTTAACGTGTGTCCTCTTCTAGGTAGAAGGCTCCTGTTGTTTTCATACCTCAGAGGCTGGAGAAGGCCTCTGACTTTCCACACTGTAAATGACAGTAGTAAATGACATGAAGTTCTCTGCTTCTTCTGCACAATGGACCAGAAAGAAGGGTGTATCTGATCATCAGTAACCTGGATGATGGGACAGAAGACACCTTCATCAACTTTAGGAATGAAACCAAATTCAGGGGAGTGGCTGACTCACCAGAGGGCAGGGCTGCCATTCAAAGGCCCTCAAGGAACAAAAATCGGGTGTCAGGAACTTTATGAAGTTCAACAAGGATAACTGCAAAGTCTTCTACCTGTTGAAATGACCCCCATGCAACACTACAGGATGAGGACTAGCTGTCTGGGGAGTAGCTCTGAAGAAGAACAGAGATTCCTGGTGAGCAAACACTGAAAATCAGTCTGCCAGCACACCCTTGCAGCAAGGAAGGCTAAATGTGTAGCTGACTGCAATGATGAGGGTGTAGCCAGCAGGACAAAGTAAATTTTTATTTCCCTCTACTCAGCACTTCTGAGGCTGTATCTGGAGCAATTTTGGGCTCCTAGAATGTTTGGTTGGACATAAAAGAAAAACATTTTCATAATAAGGGTGGATCAGCACTGGAACAGGTGCCAAAACAGGTTGAAGAATCACTGTCCTGGGAGATTTCCAAAATGTGACTGAGCAAGGTCCTGAGCAACCTGATCTGATACGATACTGAAGTTAGCCCTGCTTTGAGCAGTGTGTTGTACAAGAGACATCCAAAGCTCCTTTCCCACTGAAACTATTCTGCGACTTCAAGGAGGAGGCTGTAGTTCTGTCTTCTGTCTGGGATAACTGTAGTTCCAAAGCTGAATTCAGAAGGGTTCGATGGAGATTTGCCTCACATCAGTCTTAAAAAGCCTCTTGGCAAAGCTCTGCCACCTGCCAGCACTGAGTGTGTCGACGGGGTGTGGAGGGCAATGCACAGCCCAAGCAGAACTGGCTCTTTCCACCCTGCTGTTTGCCTTCTCCTCCACCACACAATCCCACCAAGGAAGCTGTTATGAATGGGCAAGAAACTCACAGGCACACATCTGTTTATGGAACCAGAGGATATCTGTGCACCTCTGCAGGTACACGTTGTTCTCAAAATGTGGAGGGATCCCCCTTTAACACATAGGGAATTTTCCTGGGAAGGAACTGGGATGGGTAAGTGTACCCATACCCAATCCCAGAGATGCCTATGTCACAGTCATTTCACATAGCACGGAGAGGAAGACACTTCTGGGTTGGATCACAGCAGCCATATAACACGTTTCAGTTCAGAAAGTGAGACCCTAAAGCCACCTGAATGGGACTGAGAAGTAGGTCAGGCTGCAATTAGCCACTCTGAATTTAGACCTGACTCCTGGGATAACAATCTGGGATTTAAAACAAACTCGGAGAGATATTTAATAGCTGAGAGAGGCGAGAATGTTGATTTCACATCTTCTTCAAAACACAGCTGTCCGTTATTTCTTCCTTCAAGTCATCACTCTCCTTTTATTCCCCCTCTCTTCCATTCACAAACCTGAACTCCTCCTCCCTCCTCAATTTCCTCTGTACTGTCCGCTCTTCCAGCTGATTTCCGCAAGTCGCTTCCTTATTGCTTCATCCTTTGCCAACTTTTTGGCACTACCCTCTCATCTCAGCAACGCCTGCAAATGACCAAGAAGCTGCTTGAAGAGAGACAGATTAGGAGGACCACTTGACAGAAGCAGGGCCAGCACTTTCCCCTGGCTGCAGGAGGGACATGTGGCTGGACTCTCTAATGTGATGAATAACATATGAAGTGTGGAGTGTTGGCCATATGTTGTAGTAATTCCTTTATACACAACGCCCTCTAAAGAACAAACAGCCATGATGGAGGGCACTGATAGAAGTGCAAGCTCATGGAAGGCTTGCACGCGGGCAACCACTCTTCAGTGATAGATGGCAGAGAAGGACAAAGGGTAAAACTGGCTCTTGGAAGTGATTTACAATCATCTCTGGGTAGGTCAGACTTCAGATGCATATGTTTAGTAAAAAAAAAAAAAAAAAAAAAAAAAGAAGAGTAACTTCCAGGAAACATCCACTGATAGGGGCAGATAGGGAAGACCAGGTGACCCTCCAAAATGCCTTACAACCACATAGCATAACATTTCAAGGGCTCCTGAAAGCTCCCAGGCCCATGCCCACATTTTGGCACAAGTGCTGTGAGTGACAATTACCTCTGCTGCTATTGGCTTGTGAATGACTGGCAGGGACCCAAAATTCTCCTGAGTCACCTTCCCCAGCAATTCAACAAGCGAAGGACCAGAATAAGCACTTGATGTAGATGGGATCTCTCTGGTGACAGCAGGCAAGGAGAAGAAAATTGAGATTCTAGGCAGATTTCATGGGCTGGACCAGCTCCAGTTCTGCTTGAAAGTGAAGGGTATTAGGGTACATTTTCTGTACTGCACAAAAGAGAAGAGTCAGCACTTCTATCCAGATGCTCAGACCCCTGGGCCAAGCAGAGAGAAGACAGCTGCTCTGCTTCATACTTGGGTTGTGCCAAGAAGGAGAAAGGTAGAAAAATCCCCTGCTGAAGAACAGGCAAGGAAGGAGGGGAAGATGTGTCATATGAAAGAGAAAAGTGGAGACTGAGTGACTAATGGCACAGTAGCTTAGTTGTCTCATGTTAGAATCTTAAATTGTCCACAGTGGGTGGAAAGTCACTTTAACCTCTCAATAAGGCATGTAAAACTACGGTTGAAATAAACAAAATTAATAGTGTTGAAGGAGTGATGGAAATGAGACTGTTACAAAGCTGACTGCACCAAGCTGGGTGTTGGAAATAGATGACCTTTAAGGTCCCTTCCAACCCAAACCATTCTATGATTCTATGTTGGAGTCTTCTTGTGAGAAGTAGGTGAGAACCTCCATATTAGCTGATATACTGGGGTGTGGACTGAGGACCCCAGAGCTGAAAAGCACCCACAACTGTAGCTTGAATGCTTCACCAAGGATTGAAAGAAGATTACATCCTCTGTGGGGAGAAGACACAGGAGTGCAAGACCTAAAATGGTCCTTAGCCAGCTCTAGAAGAGGTATTGCAAGGCAGCAGGGCATATGGAGCCCACCTGGGTGGGATTTATTTGATCAGGTAGTTTTTGATGGCCCTAGGAAATCCACAATATCAAGGAAGGAGAGAAAATGGGCATGGTAGGTTCTCACAGAATCAAGAAAACGTGAACGGAAAGGACCGTAAGACACCATCAAATGCACTCCCCAACTCTACAGCAGAATCAATTATGCATAAATGATCCCAGGGGAGAGCTTTTCCTAACCTGTTCTTAAAAACCACCACTAAAGGAAACTCCACACCCACAGGAGTACCACACACCCCTTCACTATATGACTCAGCATGTGAAGAGTTGCTGTCCTTACTTCATGAGGTCTGGGGTAGGTGAGGCTGCTGCAGCAGTGGGTAATTTTACTAAGAAGTTACAGAGTGCACGAGACCATTCTCAAGATGAACAGGAGAGACAGTGCAAATAAAGATGTCTTCAAGTTTTAAGATATTATGTCTTCTCATTTTATGTGCTAGTAAGGATTCTGTGGTGAGTTGGTAAATAGCAGATAAAGTTGTTGACAACAAAGCCTTTGGCTCAAAATTAAAGCTAATTCTGTAGTTGTAAAAAAAAGAAAAAATGTAAAATAAAAAGATGGCAGGTTAATTGTGATAACATCATTAAATTCGTACCCAGTCCTCAAAGCACATCATAGTTATTTAGAGGCAAGTGATCTGGGGAATCAGAAATGAAAGTGATTACGGCATTTCACCTCTTGGGGTCTGTTTTGCAACGAGACACAAATAAACTGAGTTTGGCAGTCAGAAATATTGTCTGACAAAATATTCTCCTACCTCCCCAAGCTGATTAAAGGAACAAGCTGGAAGAGAGAGGTCAGTGGACAGGCGCGCAGTTAAGTGATAGATAAGATGAGAGAAGACAGTGCTTGAGTATATGTAGTCAATATCCTGGAGCTAATAAAAGTTCCTTACTGCCAACAGCTTCCTCTGCATGGCTCCTCACATCAGATCTCAGCAGCCAGTGCTTATTTGTGACCACTTGTTAGATTAGGTCCCACAGCAGGTCCTATGCAGAATCTTGCATCTAATTCTCCATGTGGACCCAGACAGATACCCTGCAGCTCAGAGAAGGCACAGGTAGGCAAGGAAAGACTTCGCCACGCAGATCTTTCCACCTTTCTGGCAGCTATCAGAGAGCACTGACAAGATTCCTGGTGTAGAGAGGAGCTGAAACCGATGAGCTGTCTGGACAATGCACAGGTTTTGTCCCTTGTCGGCAGCTATACTAGTCTTCCCAGGGTACACCTTAACTAGAGCTGTCCCCAGAAAAGAATGGGAAGAGGAAAATGTTTTATCTAGCTGCAGTCTTTGACCCTCTCATGAAGGCTGGGGATATAAACAACACACCTACATTAATATAACAACTTGCTCCTGACGATAGATTTCAGCAGTGACTGCATCTAGGTCCAATTAACTGGTAATGAGAACGGGCTGCCAGCACAGGAGGGACTAAATTCTTCTCTAACATCATTAAACATGTAATGGATGACATTTCACCAAGCATCAAGTTCGCGTTTGGCCCCATGCCTGCTCTTGCCATTCAAACCATTCCCAGCAGCAGTGGAGGGGCACAGCGTGGGGTCCGCTGTTGACAACCATTATCACGAGTAGGACATTTCTCTTGTGTGAATGGACTATATGGCTCTTCCTGGCTTCCTACCACGAGTGCTTCCAGCCTAGTTGAGATGATATGAAAAGGGAAGAGGGCACAGAGCCAAATGCTGTGCTTTAGCAACTTGCCAGTTGCTAGGGCTCACTCTAGCTGAGCACTAAAAAAGCACTCTTTGATTTGGTGGAGTTTCCAGCCATTAGCTCCTCTCTTCAGTACAGCATACAAGGTAAGCACTGACACCAAGCTCAATGGGCAGTGTCTAGATTCCCTTCCCTCCCTTGTTATTGGGAGTGGGGTACCCACATGGGGTCTCTAAACAGGTCCTCATCATGCTAGGCTTTGCATGTATGGGAAGAGCAATCCCTCTCACAGCAAATAATGAGATGGGGAAAAAATAGGAGGCTTACCAGGGGCAAAATGCCATGTCCAACGTGGCAAAGGAAGCCTAGGCAGAGCTGGAGTGGTACTCAAAACATCTGAAAATGCCACTTCTAAGACCCCTAAAATGGGCAGGGAAAGTAAAGCGTGGACAATGTGTGTGATAAGGAAAGAAAGGTTTTGAATGTTCACACACTACAATGGTGCCAAAGGCAGGTCTTTAAATCTAGGGGCAAGAAGAGAGCTCTAAACAACCCACCCATGGACCTACCAAACAAACTACACCTATCCTTTCCCTTTCCCTCTGCCTTTCCATTGCCCTGTACATCCCCTGGGCCATTCCTTGCTAGCAAGCCACACAGGGACTGGCCCAGCAAGCACCCCTGGCAGAACACAAGGAGAACAACACAAGACAGCCAATATGCTGGCTCTACTGCTGCATCCCCTCTTGTTTTAAATCAATAGTTTATGACATCTACAAGGGGAAACTGTAAATTTAATTTTGTCCCCTGCAGTGTGATTCATATCTTGTTTGCTGGTAACATAATGAATGTGTTTGCCCTCCAGACCCCCTGCCCAGTAGACCAATTTAAGGATAAAGGGAGAGAAAATAGCAAAGTACAATTAAGGAGGTCGATTAATGCTGGATTAACCAGTAGCTCAGCTAAAGATAGCTTTACAACACATACATAAGGGGCAAGGGAAAGAGGGAGACAACAAGCCTGCAGAAGGAATAGAGAATCAGATCATTTTTCTTCGCAATAAAAATCTTACAGATGACTTGAAGGTGCACACTGCTTGCTGAACAACTGATAAAGCCTTGCATCACCTGCCAGAATAAAGCCACAAGACTGCAGATGCGTGGCCCTACTTGATGCTCACCATGGATTATCCAGTGTATGAATCCAAACTGCTCCAAAGGCTGGAGATACACAAGTTAAACCTTGCTGAAACTCACAGGCTTAATTGCTCCTGCAAAAGCTACTTGAAACTGTCACCGTAGCAGTTAGAGTGAGCATGAGCTTGGAATTGCTAAGGAAACCTCGCTGAATATGCAAATGGGAATCAAGCACTGAGGGTAGAAAATGTGACAGCACGCTGAAGCTAACGGAGAGGGGAGCACTGAGGAGCAGTGAAGATGACCCAGCAGATAGAAGCCCAGGGAGAGGGTGCTCACTGTGACCAAGTTGGAGAGGTGAATTAAGAAACCAGCTCTGTGTGCTCCCTGCTGCACAAGAGAAAGCAAGTCTTGATACATTCTTGTGAACAAACCAACACTGCCAAAGAAACCTGTCTTCACTGCCAATTTCTTTTCTCAGCTGGTATAACCAACACAACTCCAAATTAGTTTGGCTAGGTAGATAGGGCAAAAGGAATAATAATATTTTTGGCCAAAATCTAGCACCAAACTAAAAAAAAAAAAAAAAAAAAAAAAAAAGCAACCAAAAATAAATAAAAAACCCCAAAGGAACTAGAAAAGCACCAACCTACTAATCAGCAAATGGGAGATCCAAATGCCAGGGGGTTTGGATCTGTAAAGGCACAGGCTAGAGCTTTCAGTTCATGCCTCTCTACTTTATGGTTACAAAGGAGCTGCTAATCTGGTGTGTCTAGCAGGACTTCGGTGCTTCTGCACTTTGGAGTTAATACCAAGGAGTGTAAAATTGTATGGAAATAAAAGAAAAAAAAAAATTAATCAAAACTCTCAGCTCTCAGAAAAGGCTTAGGTGAGGGGCTGAGGACAGCCTTGCTGTTTCTGAACTGATCTGCCCCTCTCTAATTTAAAACAGCTTCTTTTCCTGCTTTAGCTACCTCTTTAAAACACCCTCCTACATTCAGCTTCAGAGGCAGCTCCCTATGGATAGGCATTTTTAGATGGATACAGCGTGATCTTTACCAGTTGCTGCAAATTGGCTCTAAGGGCACCTTTACGTGTCAGTTCTGCCTATTTTCTCTACAAACAGAGAGACAGGGATGGAGAGGATGAGGGAAAAGGGCTTTACAAATAAAACAAACAATAGGAGAGCAGAAAGCAAAGTCACAGCAGAGCCATGCATTCAGACCTGAAACCATGGCTCCTCATCCCAGCACCATAAACAATCTCCCTGACATCAATTACGGATGCTGATCAGACACGCATGCGGGAGCTACATTCATACACAAATTTGCTATTTGCACTGTTTGGGAGTGACCAGTTTGTGACACTCCCCTCAGATCATAACTGACAGCTAACAAGCTGTGGGGAGGCAGCACATAATTGAGCGTGCAAAAAAACATGAGCATCACTCGGTTTTACTTGCATGTAAACTAGTCAAGGGCAACGCAGCTCAGGTTCAGCCCCCTCCACTGCAATTCATCCTGGCATCCTCAAATTCACCAAACTTTGAAGACATCAAATAAAATGGGACAGAATGAGGGAAAAACACATCCATGTTTGGACGCCATAACAACACGATATTCTGGGCACAGGTATCTTAATCTGTGCTCTACTGTAGTATTTCAGGCAAGACTGAATCACAGAATCATTTGGGTTGGAAAGGCCCTTGAAGATCCTCCAGTCCAACCGTTAACCCATCACTGACAGTTCCCAACTCCACCAGATCCCTCAGCGCTGGGTCAGCCCGACTCTTCAACCCCTCCAGGGATGGGGACTCCCCCCCTGCCCTGGGCAGCCCATTCCAACGCCCAACAACCCCTTCTGCAAAGAAATACTTCCTAAGAGCCAGTCTGACCCTGCCCTGGCACAGCTTGAGGCCATTCCCTCTTGGCCTGGCGCTGGCTCCTTGGCTCAAGAGACTCATCCCCCCTCTCTGCACCCTCCTTTCTGTAGAGGGCCATGACGTCTCCTCTCAGCCTCCTCTTCTCCAGACTAAACCCCCCCAGTTCCCTCAGCCGCTCCCCATCAGACCTGTGCTCCAGACCCTGCACCAGCTCCGTTGCCCTTCTCTGGACACGCTCAAGTCATTCAATGGCCTTTTTGGGGTGAGGGGCCCAAAACTGAACCCAGGAATCGAGGTGCGGCACATTAGGTTTAGGATCAGAGAGAGAAATTCCTTATAAGATCATAGGGCTTGCAATGGGAAAACATCAAAACTTAGCTCATCTTTACAGAGAAACTGCTTGGGTTCAGCTCGTTGAAAATGTTACGCATCATATTAGATGGTAGATGCAATCAATGTCTCTGGGACTCGAGCAAACATGACTGTCCAAGATGGTGCTACAGTAAAGCACGGATGAACGATACAGTTGGAGCCTGTGCAGGGATCCTGCTGGGATCAGGGACAACAATGAGGTAAAGGCTCCAAATTCTGCATTCAGCGGCGCAGAGTCAGGGTGTACATTAGCACTGAAATAAGGACAGATAGCTAGTGGTTGTCTGTGTGAGGAAATTTAATAGTGTCATGCCACTGCCGCCCTTGTGCCACATGTTGGTGCTCTTATTCCCTTGTCCACCCAAAGAACCATGAGACTTTGCACTTACACCATGTTGTTAATGTTGCCTGAATTGGCAGCTTCTGCTCTATCCCTGTAGTTACAGGTTCAGTTTAAGGACGACTGTGTGGAAAAGATTTAGGGGGAGCATGACTTTTCTCTCCTGCAGATATTACTAGGTAGAGAAATCAAACTCTTTTCTTTCTCCACTGCCCTCCATCTGTCTGTCCAGCTCTTGGCCCTCATGCACCCACCTTCTGTCCTTACACTGCAGTTACGTTTTGTAGCGTTTTGTCCTTCTAGGGCAATCTGTTTCCTTCCCCTTTTGAGAATGAACCTAACACACTGATTAAACACTTCTTGGTCTTCACAGTCCCATACTTCCCAGCCCTGACAGTTTAATTTCCAGACTCCAAGTTTTTCTGATTCAAAAAATGCCAGATTGTGCATTGTCATGGCTAAAATCAAATTGTTCCCATTTATTTCCCAGAGTTGGACAGCTGTCTGAAGACTACTTTTTTTTATTAAGACCCAAAAGATTATTTCCTAGTATCTGAGGTTGCAGTTTGTAACTACAGTTGACATCAAAAGATCCTTCAAAATTAGCCATTAAAAAAAACAAAAACCAAAAAAACCCTTAAGTTTTTGGTGTTTTTTTTGTGATGCTAAGAAGTATTCAAAATGGCTTCTAAACTTATCCACCTCACCTATGATTGATACACAGGAGCTTTGTCTGCAGAATGTGACCATCAGCCAAACAGCACATAGTTAAGAACATAATCACCAATGGTGATTCACGTTAAGAACCAAAATTACCAAAGGGAAGACACAAGGAGAATACAAGCAAAAGAGAAACATTACTCTGACATTGTCATCCTTTTTGGAAGGTCTCTGAGATCTGGTAACAACTGCAGTTGGCAAGGGCTGCTATTTTACTTCTCCTTTGGTGGATATGTTGCATCTACTAGTAGTAGGTGAACAGAACAGTAAATAAAATTTGTTAGTAATTTCAAAAATATAAGAGCTGAGTTTGACTAGCTGTTATTCACGCTCTCACGACACTTGTTACTTGTGAGCATTTGACAACTTGCTGGGTGTCAGTGAAAATTTGTGAACTGCCAAGGTTTCATGCTTTGTAACATGAAGGCTGATTCATAGCAGACAGCAAGCTCTTTGTTATTCATAAAACTGGCCAAAAAAATTAAAATAAATTAATTCCACTGCATGCTAAATCTTGAAGTTCTGGAATATGTTCCCATGTTTTATTACAAACTTTTAAACTTCTTTTTTTGCATGAAAGAGCCACTCCTGAGCAGGTAACGGTCTCGCCATTAAGTTGTTTGGTACATGCAAGATACAGGTACAAGTCTCTGCCTGATTTCCACACAAGGGTTTGGCCAGAGTTTTCTACATCTCAAACAAGATCCCCACCTGTTAAGTTACTAGCTATTTTGACCATGTCTATCTCTCACCTTTTGACCAGATATGTAAATACCGAGCCTGAAAAGCTGAGGATGATTGCATATAAAAACACACATTTCTGTAAAATGTTTCCATTTTGACATATCAGTATTTTGATGGAAAAAAAATATCCCAACAACTTAATTTTTTTAAAAAATCTTACCAATCTTTTAGTTACCCAGTTGAGAAAGACAACAATTAGCATGATATTCAGTTAACCAATAAAAGAGTGCAAATACCGAGTAAGTAATGATTCAATGAGGCAAACATTTTGTAAAGTACAGCTGGAGGCCTAAAAATTACTCTTTTTAGTGAGCACTTACCAAGGCCTAAAACACTGGAAGAAAATGTGAAGCCGCTTACAAACAAATTGCTTATCGCACAGTGACAATGCTCTAACAGTCCTCGGCTTTTCTCATATCCTTATTCTTCCCACCATCACCTCTGAGTGAAAACTCCCCTTGGTATCGGGTGCTGCACGCTGTAACACCAGCAGAACCTAGCCCTGACAAATCAGATTTGTAACTAATATTTCAGGCTTCTTTAACACTGGGCTAGAGGGTCAGTAGTGGCTTGTAAGGACACAGTGACACTACTGAATCAGTCCATGCGTTACCCTGACTCCAGCCATCAAGTCTCACAAGTAGCGTTACTCCTGCTGCAATCCACCACAACAAACATCCCCATCCTCTAAGAGTAAGAGACAAAGTGGCGCACGACAACGTGGAGCTACCCATGAGCCTGTGGGCATGGGCCAAGGGATTTTATCATCCTGCTGAGGGAAGGCTATTTATTACCCCAGGCCCTGCTCTCAAAGCTGGAGTTCTCATTTTTGGAGGATACACTGAAAGATCACACCTCATGCCATACCGAAAACGCTCACCAAGCCCCATTCTGAGAAAAAGCAAGCACGGAGGACGAGAATCGCTGTTGCCCTGCATAGCGTTCCGGGCAGCGGTCACAACCAGCAAGAGAATTCCCGGCTAACAGCTTCTCTCTGGCGGGGAAGTGCAAACGTGCACGTTTTCGGCCGAAAA
>NW_020799091.1:122572480-122577923 GCF_003259725.1 Athene cunicularia
CCCCCCCCCCCCTCCCCCTGCCCCAACCCAGACAAGACATTACTCTGTCCATCAAATGCCAGGAAGGGTTTGTAGCACTTTGTACCTGAATTGTAGAAAGTATAACTGGCAAACCACGGAATCACAGAATCATCTGGGTTGGAAAAGACCTTGAAGCTCCTCCAGCCCAACCATTAACCTCACACTGACCGTTCTCAACTCCACCAGATCCCTCAGCGCTGGGTCAACCCGACTCTTCAACCCCTCCAGGGATGGGGACTCCCCCCCTGCCCTGGGCAGCCCATTCCAACGCCCAACAACCCCTTCTGCAAAGAAATACTTCCTAAGAGCCAGTCTGACCCTGCCCTGGCACAGCTTGAGGCCATTCCCTCTTGTCCTATCGCTGGTTCCTTGGTTCAAGAGATTCATCCCCCCTCTCTGCACCCACTTTCAGGGAGTTGTAGAGGGCCATAAGGTCTACCTCTCAGTCTCCTCCAGACTAAACAGCCTCAGTTCCCTCAGAACTGTTAATAATTAATTAATTAATGCCTGTGCAACATGTTGGAAGGATATGAAATGCTCTTGAAGTAGGAAGAGGCTGGTCAAGGGTGCTGAAGGAAAGAGGCAGTGCTCAGCCCCCTACTGCCTCCATGCACCAGGCTTAGTCCTTCACCATTTCATCCCAGCTGAAGGGTCTGAGATCGCTTGTTATCTAAGACTGGCAAAGCTTGATTCTCTACTGAGTCAGAGGAAAGAAGCAGCTCTCCACAGAGCGCAATGAGAAGGCCTAAGCGAACACCTAATTCTCTGTGATGACTGTGTAGGAAGCCAGGGTCTGGTATAAATTCTTCCCTGGCGAAGCCTGTCTCAGATCCTGGACAGGCAGGCACCTGAGCAAGGCCCCTGCTGGCACAGGATGCTTGTAAGAGCATGGAAATTAATTCTGATGTCCCAGGTCTTGGGCTATCAGTATAATCACCACCCTTGAGAATGTCTTCTCAAGGATGTTCGTTCTGTACTGCAAGGCACAAAACAGGATTTGGGACACATCACCTGCTCTCTAAGTCAGACTTCAAAAACTGATTTGGAAGCTCAGTCTTCTCCATATAGTTTGAGCTAGGCAATTGCCCTGCTACCAAGAGGCCAAACCATCCCTATGGCATCATATATACAAGTACCAGTTCTCCAGAGGTACCGTGACAGAGAAGAATTACAGTGGTCTAAACCCTGGACGGCTGAGACTCCATTGACTCTGTGAGACCTGCCCACTGACAGAGTAAATACCCGTGCCTAAATGCAGCAGTGCCCACCCTGGAGACCCAGAAGCCTGCTAGACTGGCAGTTTCAGCAGGGAAGCCAACAGTCAGACAGGCTACAGAGTCTGGACCCTCTTCTCATGTCAAAGCAGAGCAGTTTAGGCAGAGTAGCACAGGGAGGATGCTGGCTGGTTGCTGTCTTCATGGATAACGAAACGAGCTATCTCTTCGGCACTGCTGATCTATTTCTGGTCGGGATGAAATGCATTTAAATGTGATGTGGGGATTGCTGAGCAAGCCGCTTGAAGTTACATGTGCTGCTGCTGCCTCAGACTGATGCTTCATCTCCTGTCCAGCCAGAGGTTTCAGAAACAAATGATACGTGCTCAGGAGCCGACCTCCAACAGAAGGGTAAATGAGAAAGACCACAAACCTCAGCACAGAAGCTGCAGGAAGACAAAAGCTCATTGTGTTTCCACAGCCAGAAGAATTCAAGAGAAGAATCTTATTCTTATGTTTGCCTGTGGTTCCTCCTTGAGTCGGCGATTTATAGCACTCTGCCAGCACATCTGTCTTTCCCTTTATTCCTCTGTTGCTTTCCTGGTGTTTCGCTGCTGCTTCTCTGGCCTTGGAGGCTATTAAGTGTTGCCTGCTCTGATCAGCAAATGGGTCAGCAGCACATCTCCACACTTACACAGCTAGTGACTGAACCCAGAGCTTTGATGGGCCAGTTTTGGGAACAGAAGAGCAGTGTAAGAGAGGAAGGAGACTGCACTTAGGTCCAGAAGGAGAAGAAAATGCCACTGAAGGTGATAATCCTGTGGTAGTGAGCAGATTGGATTTGTTCCACTTACTGTGGGTTCAGGGCAATTTTCACAGAATCACAGAATAATTCAGGTTGGAAAAGACCCTTGGGATCATAAAGTCCATCCCTCAGCCCAACTCTACAAAGTTCTCCCCTACACCACATCCCCCCACAGCTCATCCAAACGGCCCTTAAACACACCCAGGGATGGGGACTCCACCCCCTCCCTGGGAAGCCTATTCCACTCTCTGACCACTCTTTCTAGGAAACATTTTCTCCTCATGTCCAGTCTGACCCTCCCCTGTTGCAGTTTAAAGCCGTTCCCTCTTGTTCTGTCACTAATCCCCTGTGAGAAGAGACCAGCACCAGCCTCTCTGCAATGTCCTTTCAGGGAGCTGTAGAGAGTGATGAGGTCTCCCCTCAGCCTTCTCCTCCTCACACTGAACAGTCCCAGGTCCTTCAATGGCTCCTCACAGGATTTATTCCCCAGGCCCTTCACCAGCTTTGTTGCCCTCCTCTGCACTCGCTCCAGCATTTTGGTGTCAAACACATGAACAACTGGCGCCCCTCTCTTAGAGCCTTCCTCCTTGTTTAAGTCTGTGTCCCTGCCAGCTAGCTCACCATACCCGGTGCCTGAATAAACTGGGATGGGAGCTAGCTGGGTTTAATCTCTGAGGCTCCAAACACAAGCCATCACCTTGCATCTCCAATACTGGAGTGGACCAGCAAGTTCTCACGTGTTCACAAAAGCTCTTCCCGGGCAGCAGCTCCCTCCTGTTCCCTGCAGCATGACCTCTGCAAATGGTTTACAGCTCTACGTGTCTCCTCGGGGGGCTTTTCAGAAAGGTGACAGAAAGGACATCAGAACCACCTCTCTCTGCAGCTGCTGCCACGCAGAGCCTTGTAGGAACAGCTCATTTTAATAGCTGCAGGTTAATATTTGTCATATCCTCCTCAATTTGCCTGTGATCACGGCAAAGACAATTGCAGAAGCAAGTCCTCAGGGAATGGCCATCTTGTGTGCACAGAAATAAATACTGGGGAAGGGGAGAGGACAGTGTGTGTGACTGTGTGGGGGAATGGTGGCAATGTAAGCACAGGGAGTGGGTGCAGCTGGGTGTGCTCTGGGGTAGAGCTGGGAAGATGGGTGTGGACAGGTCCAGAGGATCACTAAATTCAGGTGAGGGTGTTCTAGTGACTGGCAGCAGGAGTGACAGCAGATGAAGGTAATGTGTGGTGGCTGGATGGTGGATGCGTGGAGTAAGCTGCACAGAGTGAGGAATGGCAATTGCTTGATGGGAAACTGTGAATGTGCAAAAGCATTTTTTCCTGATCCTTTCCCCACAAAATGCTGCAGTGAAGCACAGGTTAACCTGTTTGCTTGTGGGCATAAGTTCTGAAAATGTCCCTTCCCTTGAATATTTCCAGCACACAAAAGCTGATTCTTTAGCCTGCATGGGGAGGAAGAGGAAAGAGGATGGGGAGAAGTGACAGAGCTCCAAAACATGCAAATTCTGGGAGCGATGCAGACTAAATTGTTACTTGCAGAAAACTACCCAGAATGCTCTGCTCTGCAACTTTGCTCTTAAATTCTATCCTTCTAGAGGTCACCCTAACCTAATTAAGTCTCTCTATCTGGTTAAGGCAACAGCTGCACAGTACATGTGAGTTCAGGGACAGCTGAAATAAGAGATGTGTCCTGCATTTGTTTGTCTAGCGATGGCTGAGCTGACCACAGGGAGACGCAGTTTGGACAATTGCTGGGAAACCAGATTTGTGTTTTGATACAGGTGTGCAACCAGGGTGGTTGGGAACGTGACATTTGCTATTAACTCCCAGCATGCCAAATGGTTACGTAGGCCTTGCTTGTCCTGTGGCCTGGAAAAGGCAAGACATGATGGAGATCCACAGAGAGCTGCACTGCATCATTCAGTTCTGGCCCTTCAGAAGATGACCTTGAACATACTCCTTGTCTTTGAGTTCCCGTTGTAAGACACCATGGGCTTAAAGCCCCTTCCATGTCAACATACTTGCTGAGATAAGAGATCCCAACAAGAGGGATTTCATTGTCCTCAAAAGAGGAGGACCAAGAGTGCACAGGACAGAATTGACTGTAATGCATTGTGTGACGTGCTTAGCATTTGTAGGACACGCACAGAGCCTTTTGCATGGAGCACAACAGTCACATCAGGGTGTCCCAAATGTCTCATTCAGACCAGTTAGCTTGGAGAAGATCTTGACATCCCTTTTGTCACATCTGGTGCTGCCTCCTGCCCAGGACAAACAAGAAACTACCAGTACTATAATATAGGGTTTTATGTTAGGAGATAGCTGAAGAAACACTCTCAGCAACACTGCATAGCAACTGTGGGGCAGTACTGCTGAGAAAACAGTGATATCACCACAGCCGTAAGAGGCTCTGCATTAGGATGTACCAAAATTGTCCTGTCAGAAACGTACAGATGATGCACTGAACCATCCTGGAGAAAGGAAATGGAGGGAATGGACAATTTCATGTAATCAGCTTCCTTGCAGCAGTTTCCTTCTCCTTATTTATAGCCACTCTGTGATTCAGTGAGGCTGGAACTGAGAGTGCAAACACGTTTTCTTTGCTCCGGGCTCTCCTTGGACTTCGTTTGCACAGCAAAGCATCACCCAGTGCCAGAGATTTATGAGACGCTCAGAGCCCAAACAAGGCTGGATCTGAACAGCCACATATCCTCCAATTTCATGGTAGGAAATGTGCCCCTAGTGGGTTCCCAAACAATCCACAGCAGGTTCACTGATCCCAACTGCAGTTGTGCATGTAGAACTGCAGCTCAGTCTGCTTCAGAGGCAAATACTTGGCAAACTTAACTTCAAACCTAGGAAAACCTCCTGGACAGATACAACCTTTTCTCAGCAAATCACCTGCACCTGAAGACTTCTAAACTTGTATCAACTCAGATCCAGTGCCAAATTCTGTAAATTAACTCTTCATGCTTCATGCGTGTAACAGTGGGTTGAGCCAAAAATCATACAGGCTATCCTGTCTCCCCTGAAGGCTTGTGAAATTTCGTATCTTGGACTCAAAGTTTCACAGCTGAGATTGACCTTCATCAGGACGATCACAGCCTTCATTGTTACTACATGGTAGCACCCTCTAAGCATCAGCTTGGACCATAAAGTTGTTGTCCCAGGCTTCGTATGAACAACTCAGCCAAAAGACATTGCCTGTGCAGACTGGGTACTACCTTGCTCCAAGCCTACAGTCATTCACAGTTCTCTATACTGCAAACATAAGTCTCTCTTTCCTCAACTTCTCCCCACACTATCATAGCCCATAAGTGATACATGAATTTATAAGAAGAGCAGTCTGTCCATCTCTTTTTTTTTTTTTTTTTTTTTTTTTTTTTTTTTTTTT
>NW_020799091.1:122577973-122662324 GCF_003259725.1 Athene cunicularia
GGGGGGCATTAGGGGAGCCTTGTTAGGAGGCACATTAAGGCAATCCAGCTGATAGATGAAACCTTTCATGAATGAAGTGTAAAGTCTTCATGTCACTCTTTATCTTTCTGGGTATTTTTAAACTGTTTTCTCTCTCTCTTTCACCTCCCCTCGCCTTCCTATCATGCCTCTCCTGTTGTGGTCTCCTCCCACAGGTCCCACCTCACATTTGAACTGGAGGGCTGCTGCAGCCATGGCATTACAAAGTCTCCCTCTTCACTGCTGAGCACAGCAGTCTGTGCTTCAGCAAGCCATGGTGGTACCTGCCACTGTGAGACCCTCCAAAGAGACTAAAATGCAGTTTATTCCAGTCAGGCAAGGATGTTGGTTCATCTCAGTCTTTCAGAGCTATAAACAAGGCATAGAAACTCAATCACAGGCAACAGGAGCCTGGTCTCCAGAGGATTTTGGCAGCGAGGTCGGGTCAATTCAGCACAGAAAAGTTGCTGCGCTGCATGTAGAAGTTGCAATAGAGGGGTAGGTAGAGGGAAAGCAACCCAGATCTGCCTTTTATCCTCAAGAGAGGAGTAGAAAGACAAGGAAATCAAATCACCGCACTCTCCTCCTTCTGTCATGGTTTTGACAGCCCGAGGAAACAACTCCAGTGCAGAAGCTGCTGTTGGGTACTGTTGGTTTAGGATCAAGATTCAGCAGTCGTGACTCGATTCACATGGTGTCACACACACACAGAGCTTACTATCTGTGATCTTCCTACCTAGTGCATGTAAATGTCAGGCCTGACTCTCCTGAAGACTCTTGGGCTTGGTCAAACAGGAGGCTTTTACATAGACCCAATTATCACCAGTAGCCTTCATGCCTTGTTGTGGCTGCTCCTAACAGGTCGCACAACCTCATGCACCAGCGCACACCTCTAGCTCTGCGCACACCTCTAGCTCTGGTGGTGTCCAGACAAGGAGTTCAGACCCCAGCAGAAACCACCCAACATCTCGCTGCTTGTTTGCAAGCCGAGTTGGAGAGGAGTTATCTTCTCTCCTCCTTCCAGAGATTATCCCTTCAAGATCACAAGACAAAGTCCAAATTTCACCCTTTGACAGCCTGACACTTATATGACCCCTATCCCCAGCAATGTTCCTGTGAGGTCTCAGGGCCACAAACCTGTTGTACGGAGAGATACAGAGCTCAGTCTGGTGAGCGGCTGAGCAAACGTATGACGCGTGGCTGGCAGTGGCTGAAGTGGACATGTTACAGTGAGACCCATGGGCAACCACACCTCCTCTCTCTGGACGAGCTCTTGTGTTGGGG
Organism: Athene cunicularia; assembly: GCF_003259725.1. Classification (NCBI taxonomy): domain Eukaryota; kingdom Metazoa; phylum Chordata; class Aves; order Strigiformes; family Strigidae; genus Athene; species Athene cunicularia. Next base: position 122,579,276 of record NW_020799091.1, read on the forward strand.
ACTGGTGAAGGCAAGAGGGTTAGCACACTGAAGTGTATTTTATTTCTGTCAACATCAGGCCCCTGGGTGAACCACATTTAACCACACCTCTGTCTCTCTGATAGCATGAGGGAATGTGACTCTAGCAGCATGGAGGGGAACAACTGGGATGCAATCAGTGGATCAACAGATTTCTGTGTTGAGGCTACTGGGCTCTGACCAATCTCTCTGGTTTTCTAGTTCCTGGGCTGTGTTGTTCAAGATCTGTACACAAGGTCTCCCAGTCCTAAAGTAGACTAAGTAGACTTCAAAGAGACTGCTAATTTCTATACAACAATAAAACTGGTCGGCCTCACAGAGGAAAGCATGCCTTATTAATTCTTGCAAGGTGCAAGAGATCTGAGATCTTTGGATGAAAGGAGGAGTAAGAAGGGCCCAGAACATTTATTATTCCAAGGTGCAGTTTGCCCTGCTTTCCCCAATCCTAGAGAAGCTGGAAAAAAGAAAGAGAAGAGACCCAACTACAAATGCCACAGAGCAGGCACAAGTCAGGTTGGACTTAAGATGACAGAAAGGGCCACTAGCAGAAGAATGGAGGGAGGGACTTGTGTCCCCTGAGACTGGAGTGGAAACAGAGAGTACACCAGAGGCATGTAAATGTGTGCCAGTGGGACCTCGGTACTGGTCCGGGAGCTCAGGTTACTGAGGGTACAGAAGGAGACATGAGATGGACACCATCTACATGTCAGATACTCTTTATATTTTAATTCCAGTTTAGAAAAAAAAGGGGGAGACAAAATTTTCAAAACTCAGTGACTGTCGAGCAGGAATCTGGAACAATTAAATGTGATACTTAATTAAACATCTATACTAGCATGAAATGCAAGATTTACCTCTGTTGTTCTTTTTAGTACAGGAAGCCTAGAGATAAAACCTTCAAGTTATGAGTAATTATACCCTGCTGAGAAAAGTGATGGAGTGCTATGCTCCAGAGAACTTAACCAGGCCCCAGAAAATGTGGAGTTGACACTTAGGGGGGTTTCTTATTATTATTGTTGTTGTTATTATTATTATTGTTATTACTATTTTCCCTGACACTAAATATCTTCTTGGCTTGTTCCCAGGGGACGATAAACAGCACGTCTGCATTTTAATGGAAATACATCGGGCAACGCTACTTTCCTGATGCACGGGTTCAAATGCTTTGTGCTAGAGAAACTGCTGAAAGCAGGGATGCCGGGGAAGACTGTAGGGCCTATGGATTTGTTCAGGACAGATGAACGTAGGCCTTGGGGCCACATGATCAGGGCTCGGGTCTGCTGCTGGCTTTGTATACATGCTTGGACAGGTTGCTTAGCTTGCTGCGCTCTGGCTGCTTCCTTGTAAAACAGGAATAAAAGCATGACCGATGCTATTCCAGGGACATGGTAAGAACCAAGGCCTAAAAGTTTTCAATCATGGTGTTAAAATGGATCAGAGGGTGATGTAAATACTTTATACAAGGTGAGAAACAGGCTAGAGAGGAGACTTCCTATATTGCCTCATTAGATAAAGCTGCAATCAGAAACTAGGTGCAAAAATCAAAGGTGAGGAACAAAATCTTAAAACTTTCAGTTAGTATTGTCATTTACTGTGGACAAGTAAAAAAGGCTACCAAAAGAGTGTGAGAAAGTGATGTTTTCCTCAACTGAATTTTACTGCCTTAAGGCAGATAAATGACCGTGCATGGAATGGGACACTGGACTGGAGAAAGATGTCAGGCATGGCCCAGGTCATGATAGCCAAAACTCAGGTTGTGGATTTCAGAATTCAATGGTTTCAAATGTGATTGGAAGTTTACTTTATCCTTAAAAAAAAAAAAAAAAAAAGGGTGTTCGGCATCGATAACATCCCTGTTGATGTGAACAGGGATCAAAGATCCATTTGCTTCCCAGGGGGCCATGAAGACAAAGCCTGAGATATCACAGAACAGAAAAGTTGTTGTACAGGTTAAACAAATAGTGTGTGTAGCCTTGTGCCTTGCTTTCACAGTGACCAAAAGCTGATGCCAAGGGAAGCCTAGAAGAAAAGAGGAACTATGCATGATACCTTCCTTGAGTATTCACCCACCTGCCAGCCACTTTCAAGCTCAATTAGATTTAAATGTATTTAGTTGTAGATAGATCATATTGCTTGTTCCAGGGACGTTGGCTGGCACACTCCAGACAGACAGCAGCATAGACAGTCTCCTCCTGCTTGCAGTGGGGGTCAAGTGCTTGGTAGTTTTTTATAATTGTTATAAAACACAATTTCCTAAAGTTGTAGGTCAAGGTTTGTTCTCAACTACTTTGTGCTGAGTTTAATACAAAGGTAGCTTGAAGCGCCCTTTTCATCTTACGGTGCTTCTCTAGTGTTTTCAGTACCATCTTTACTGAACATGTCTCTTGTAGCTTAACTGACTTCCCTGTCACTCCAACCCTTTCCAATACACAAGGCTCTGTAAAACATCTTGCACAGGCCATAATTCTGTACATGCACCTTATCCTTACAGCAGACCTCAAGAGTGAGTTCTCTGAAAGCACTGCCCATGACATACTAGAAAGGCAGAGCATAAACTCTCTAGGCTTTGTTTCCCCCCTCCCCTCAGCTGGCTTGATGTTCACAGGCTGTGACAGCCATAAGCAGCAGGTTCAGCTATGGGACTTGGGGCATGGGGTGAAGGAGAAGAAATCTCTCCTTCTGGGCTGCAGCACATCCTAGTCATCCTCCGTTCTTCGGAAGTCAGAGGGTCTGTTGTGCTTGTCTTTGGATCTTGCCAGGACAGTGGTGGTACTTGGGAGCCTGATACAGCCTTCTCCCACAGCTGTTCGATGGACTAACTTCTGATGCGCATCAGGAGTGCACGCTATGCCCAAATTGACCTTTGCGAGTGCCCAGGTGCTGTGGAAGTTGAAGAAGGACTGGACTTAGTTTCCCTGACCTCTGAAACAGAAAAAGTCCCACCCTTTCACTAGGTTCCCCTGTCATATCCCATCATAACCACTGACTTGTCTTCAGTTGTTGTGAAAAGAGAGCTCTCTCCCTCCTCTTGAAGACCTGCTCTTCTACCACGACTTGAGCCAATCTCATCACCAGGGCAGTTTAACAGATCTTTCTATAATGACACCTCACATCTTCGAATTACACAGCCTGGCACCCCCTGTAAGAACCCAATGCCCTTCATGGTGTTTACCCTTTGGACGCTTACAGTCCACGGTGGGAAACACAGCACTCAGAGAAGGTCTGCCAGGCATACAGAGAATGGAAAACACTCTTCAGGAGAGTACCAAATGCAATGTTCGTGAGATAAATATATTAATAAGGGAGGGGGAATACCCGCCAAACCAGCAGAAACAACAAGAACCACAAGAAAAGCCTTCAGGGACTGCAACTGGAGTCACATTCTTCCCAGCACGCCTGTCTAATCTCTGCTGACGCTAGTTCAAAATACACAGAAGGTACAACTCGCAACGGTGCTGAGCATACCCTGAGAGCATCCTTTGGTCCCAAGAACATGAAAGGTAGTCAGCTCTTAATAGAAATTGCTCATAATGTTTGAGTCTCTCAAGTACACAAGCTGCTCAGATAGGAGGCAAAGCCATTTTCTTGCTGAGTTTGAAACTAAAAGCTCTGCCTGTTTGGCAGCTGCCGTTCAAGTCACGATCGGATCTGGTCTTCCACAAATATGCAAGCTCATTAAAACAGCCAGCAGAGTGTCCAGAGCTTCTCAGAGGAGGGAGAGAGGGAGGGGAATGTGGTGCAACCCTCAGCTGGTGGGATAAAAAGAGGTATTGCAGTCAAAACCAGGGCTTGGTAAACTGGTTAAACGGCAAATCAATGTGGAATAGCCACTAAGTGTGGCTGCAGGGAGCAGTTAAAGGCAAACAAGGAGAAAGGATGAAGGGGACCAAGGCTAGATAATAGCCACAAAATATTTCCTCTAGCTGTCCTGAATGAAAGCAGAAATGGCCATTTACCTTTAGTTGTTCTGGGATTTTTTTTTTCTTTTTGTTTGCTTTTCCTGCCACCACAGACACAGCTTGGCTGCTGAACTCCACAGCAGATAAATGATGTAGAGCTGGCGGGAACTTGTGCCCTTACTTAAACAAAGCCTAGATAGAGTTATCTGGATCGATTGAGCCAATGCTTCCTTGAGCACTAATTCAGGCCAAACAACTGCCACTGAGAATAAGCTCAGCTGACCTCGCTGGGAAGTGACCAGGTGAGATGGAGACGTAAAGAGCAGCTTTGGACACAGGTGCCAAAGGGGACAACTTGGCTTCCACATGAATGCTACTTTACATAAACAAAGAGTGGTCTCAGACCAGCAGAATTATCTCATTACAGCCCTACCTAGCAATTTAGTTTAAGATTAGCCCTGCCAGCTTAAAACAAGGGCCTCCCTAATCCTTTTTCTGAAAATAGGCAGTGAAGTATGCTTAGGGTAGGGGGAAAATCCATCCCCACAACATCCTCTCAGCTTCCAGCGCTCTGCTCTGAGCAGGCCTCCCTTCATTTTAGCTCATACAACTTAAGAAAGGGTTTAAACTGAACCAAATCCTCCCATGCACTCCCGTGTATCAGTGTATGAGACAGTCAGATCACCCAATTATCTCTATCTGGTAACGCTTCCCTGTGTGCCCCTGTGAGCTGGGGAATATACCCCATTAAGCCACATACTTTCTTATCTCCCTTTCAGTCATTAGTGCCTCCTGAGACTTGGCTTGACACTTCTGCTGACTATTTAGAGCACCAGAGCCTGAGTCACTGCTTCTGATTCATCATTTTATGCCACTGTGACTCTCTGGGTTGTAATGGAGCAGCGGTGAATCAGGCCCTCTGCATCCAGCTGGCAACAACTCAGCAACTGCCCACCCTCCGCTTCTTTCCCTCCTGGGGCCTGTAGGAAATGCAGAAAATGCTAAGCTTGTGTCAAGAGCTAAGTAAGTTCAAAGCAGAGGTGACCAACTACATCCCAAGGAAAGAAAGTGCAACTCGTGAAAAAACACACGGTGAAGCTTATTTCAAATGATGCCATTTTGTAGAATCCTACATTTGTACCCCAGGGTCCAACCCTTATCATAATTACTGGTTCAAAGCAAATTTTATGTCTTATCAACAGCTTTCAAAGGCACTAAATCACCTGCTGAACAGAGGGAAAATTCACAGGCACCACCAGCATGAATCTCCAGAGGTCAGTCCAGCTTTACAGCACCTCGGTTTTCAAGACAATTGAGATCTGCAGCTTCAGTTTAGTCCATCTTTGACCATAATGTAAAAATCACTGCCATGGCAAACAGTTCAATAGCAGAACCCTCTCATCTTTCACAAACCCACCACAAATAGAAATGAAGGAAGACCAGAAAGTCCTCTTTTAGAACAAGAAGACCTTTGACTGTGAATAAGATGGGAAGAACTCACACAAGATGCTGGCAAATTCACCAAGTCAAAAAACTCCCAGAAGAAAGCAGCTCTGAACTTTTGTCTTCCAGCGACTGACACCACCTTTGCCCCTCCTCATCCTCACACACCAGCTCTGCAAAGCTGTTGCTGGGTCAGTGACAAAAGCCCCTGTTCCTAAGCACAGTATGGTGCTGAGCTACAGCTTTAAACATCTCTTTAAGATGCCACTTCATCGCAGGGCTGTGGCTGCCCCTTCCTCCGAGCCCCCTGTGCTGAGGGGGGGCAAGCGAGCAGCCCCTCTGCCCCATGGCCCCGAGGATGTTATGGGACAACTAACAATGAGGGATGCGTGGAAAGGGAAGGGTGGCTTGGTCACAAAGTTGGGGTGTGTACGTGTGCGGCTGTCCATCTCCTTCTTGCTTTTGTTTTTAGGTAAATATGCAACCAAAAGCTTGTCTGAAAAGCAGTCTGTGTTCCTTCTGCCTTGTCAAACTCTTCAAGGGAAACATTATCGCCTTAATTGCTTAATTCCAATTTGCATAATACGGCGCTCTGACAACTGCAAAAACAGGGATGCAAAAGGAAGATTAAGAGCGACATATGCATGCTGCCAGCCTTTTGCAGTCAGGAAAACAAAGCTGAGGACCAGTGCTGGGACGAGGAACCCTGCAGGCTCGCCCACTCCTTCCCTGGGAGCCTTCTTCACCCCAGACACAAGCACACACAGGGTTTTCGCTGCCCTCTGGTGGGATTTCCAACTGTACTTGTCCACCCAGGAGATTTTTTTTATCCCAGGACTGGTCCAGAACCTTTCAGAGGATCCCTCTTGGATGAGCTGTCCCCTGAAAACTGAGAAAGCAAACTGGCACAGTATGCTGCATGCTTTGGGCACGGCAACTTGCCCTTTGCCTTGCATCGCAACCGATCGAGGGCAGAGCACAACAAAATCTTAGCCTGGACAAACAAATTCCTCTTGGATCTCCTATTCTACAGACCAGTCCTGATATTTTAAAGATTTGATTCATTTTTTACTTCACATGTCAGTGCCTTTCTGAATGCAGGACTTCTAGGTGCTGGACTTCCTAGATACTCTGAAGAAAGTCTGTTCTCCCAGCGCTTCTGTCTTGATTGGAAGAAGATGTAGGGAACCTCATGGCAGAGCAACCTATTTCAGAAGACTTCCAGAACCACAAGGTTCCCACAATTGCAAGCACAGGACATCTCTTGTGAGCCAAACTCACTCCCGCTTCTGAAATTAAAAAAGTGCTTCACTTGCAGAAGGAAATGAAACCATTTGGCTACTTTAAAAAGCCAACAGCCCCAAAGACTTCAAAATCCAACTGTGGCAAACACGCAGCAGGCCGACAGGGAATTTTCAGCATCAATTCTGGCCATTTCTTATTTTACCTACAACGTCTTCACACCTTGTTCCAAAACATATCACAATCTTACTGAAGTTCTGTGCAGATCACAAGCTGTGTTTTATGTCTGATAGTTTTATTAATCCCTCTCTTCCCCAGACAGCAGAGCCAGTTAAATCTGAAGATTTATGTTGAAGTTAACAGAAATGGAACTGATTTCATGGAAAGGGAAATGTGGGATTGATACCTCTGTGGGTACAAATGGGATGAAACACATAAATTTGACTTTGGCTGTGGGTGTGCATGCTTGTAGTGGAGGCTGAATTTCACAGCACTTAGGTTTACACACTAACTTTGGAGGCAGCCCGCTTCTAGATTTAGCACTACTAAAGCGGTTCTGAATGGTATGGAATAACCCTCAAATGAGGGCACTGTGATATTCCTACAAAGGTGTTTGTCACTTATCCCTCATATTTATATAGTTGTCGTGGTACAAAAAAATTGAGGCAGACAAGCCCTTGGGATACATGAATTTCTGATTTGAATTTGCAGCTTGTGCCTATCTATACGTGATTGAGACACTAACCAAGATTGTAACAATACAGAATAAAACTAAGAAAAGGAACATGTACCCGGAGGCAGGATTTTGCTGCTTCTTGACACAGTTTGTTGAAAAGCTATGTAACAGCCAGAGGCTATTCCTGGTCTGGGGCACCTGGGAAAAGTGAGCCATGTCTCCTGACTGATAAATTGGGCTCAAAGTTAGGGAAACATCTCTAGTAAGAGTCAGCAGAAGTGCGACCTCTCGACTGAAATAAAACAACCAGCACATAGGCAGAAGTAAGAAAAATCGGAAGCCTGTTGGCTTTGCTGTTTGTAATGAGAAGCTACACTGGTTTAGTTGGAGTACAGAAGAATGTGCGGTAGCAAGGCAGAAGATGCTTGTGCAAGAGGTACAAACAGCACTCATTTAGCAGCTGGGTATGAAAAATCAATGAACGGAGACGTGAACCAAGCGTCTAAGTCAAGATATACAGAGCAGGTAAGCGGAGGAGTTTTAACAACAGCCAGTCTCAGAGGAAGGGAGAGGATCAGCAGACACTTGAGAATGAGCAGATACAAATGGGAGGGAGATAATGAAAAGACCAAGCAGATAAATGTGAATGTCAAATGGCAGCAATCACTCTGCATCACTGCAAGGAGACTTCTTTTCTCTCTTTCACTCTAAAAAGCATGAGAAATAGAAGGGAAAATTGTCCCCTTAATGTCTGTGGGCAGAAGGAGAGAGCTACCCTCGGTGGGTTATGAAAGCTGCAGCATCAATCCCTGCCATGGTGGAGTAGGAAGGAGCCATCTATCTTTATCACTAAACCCCCTCCAGGAGGGATCCTTGAGGATTCAGACACTATGCAGACAAGTCAGGATCAGGAACTTGGATGAGATGGCTGTTTAGGATGGAAGCTTTTCCAGACATTCAAACTGCCCACAAGGTGCAAACCTCAACAGTTGCCTCCAGGGCCCTCCTCTCCTCTCCCAGCCAAGGCCCAGAAGAGCAGGAACACCATGAAGATGTTGCCTCCTGCAGATAATGCAATGTGCATGCTAGCAGCCAAAGCAACGAAAGGAGGGCTTGGGTTTTGCTTCAGCTTGGAAACAAAGCTCCCCAGTCCCTGCAGTGAGCAGCCATGGCCCTGAGAAAGAGCTGCTGGGAACATGTCTTTCAACGACTGCAGTGGACCAGGCCTACAGCTCATATAACATCACCGGTTTAAAAATTAAACTCATGAGGTGTCCCACGGGTTCCGAGTAATTAAAAGGTTTTGACAGGCTGGAACCAATGTAGGGCACAAGTGGGGATGTGGTTTTTCAAAGGCTGCGTTTAGTTAACAAAAACAGGCTGGCAAGAAATGATTCCCACGTTGGAATGTGAGCAGAATGGAGGAGATGCACTGGATAAACACTGCTGCAAGGTGAGGTTCCATAATACACACATTCTCAGCACTTGAGCAGAAAACTATTGCTGGTCCTGATGCTGTTGTAGCGTGTGTACGAGGAAGATGGGTTTTACACTTGAAGGACCTGTGTTCAGTCTAGGGGAGCTCTGTTATTTTAGGAAGCTGCTAGAATACCCTGTGAACATCTGGGGGTCGATCAGAAGCAGGCCCTAGCCAGCCCACTGCTGCCCAAACATGACTCAAAAACTGGGGAATTTCAGCTCCCTCCCCAGAATTTGTTTTCACCCTGGCATCTTTAATAAGCAGAAGCACAACTCCGGAGCCAAACAACCTCTCCTTCTCATTCACACAGGCACATATACTTATGGCTTTGATCAAGCTCAGAACCGATGATTGCAGATCCTGCATAAAGCATGAGCCTACGTTATTTATTTCTCTCTCTCCCCCCCACCCTCAAGCACTCTAGAAGTACTGTCCTCTCCTGGTGTATTGCAGATCCACTGATACAAGCCAAACTGGGATGAAGTGGATGGCTCTCCCCCACCCCTCTATCCTTCCTGGCCTGTTTTGGTTTGTTGTTTGGTTGTTTTTTTTTTTCAGCTCTCATCTGCAAGGTGCTCTCTCCAGATTGCTCTTCAAAGTAAAATGCTTCTCTCCCTGCCTCTCTCCTGATGCAAAGCGTCTGAAACCCCGTTACAGACCTCGTGTGCAATGTCTGCTTGGCTGTAACTCACAGTGAAAAAATGCCCCATCTCCCAGCAAGAGTCTCCCTGAGCCTTTTACCTATCTCAATATGCTGCATCTTCACAACTCCCTCCCTGCTTTCATTTTCAATTGCATGTAATCAGTTTTCAGCTCTTTAACCTTATTCTGAGTGCTCTCTTTTTTAACAATTTGCTATTCCACCCTAAAGCACTCAAAGGGAAAGAAACACACACATTTTAATTAAATTTCTCTCCATTTTTCCTCTTTCATTTGCATATTTATTTTTATTTTTTCCCCCATTTCCATCCCCAGGGAAGTTAAATAAATAAATAAATGCAAAAGGGACAAGGACATAGAATAGGAGTGGGAAGGTGACTGGGATACAGATCACAGGCACTGACTGGAGGTGGAGGGGACGGACAGTGAAGGGAAGAGAGAGGAGGGACAATCTAGCAACTCAACTGAAAGTAAGGTCAGGTATGGCAGAAATACAAGAGTGCTCACAAAAATACTTTCAGAAAAAGAAGGAACAGGTAGAGAAGAAAGACCTGTTTTGAAACATTGAGAGTAATACGTTGATGTGATATAAACCAGCTCCTCAGACTCTAACCTGTATTCCTGACCAGTTTCTGCTCTCCACTGGACTTGCAATCTGCACAACCAGTGCTTTGGGATGCTGGGCAGAAGCTCCTGGACCACAAGGTGACAGAGCAATGCCCCTCATTTTGGAAAAGACAAAAGAAAAAAACAGATCAGCCCAAATTGAGTGACAAAAGCTGGATGTTTCAGAGGGCAGAACTAACAGAAACAATTAAAGTGGAATACAAGGAGTGGTTAAGACAGTACAAATGAAGACTTAACCATTAACAAACAAACAAGAATAGGGCACTCTATGCCCCTGGCATGGTCTTTTCTTCCCCTCTTCTTTCTTTTCTTTTCTTTTTTTTTTTTTTTAATGTGAATAAACCTATGCAATTTGGCATTTAAGTGCACTTCTACCTATTTCCTTTTCGTTTCTAGGTTTTGATTTTAATTTTAATCTGGGAATATGGTACGACCTCATGTGAATCTAATAAGGGATGTCTTCTTGTAGCTGTCTCCCTGCTGGTTCTACAGGTTCTCATTTCATATCTGCCCTTTTCAGGTTGCTTTCCCCCCCAGAATATATGGTGGTGCTGGGGTGAGGCTGAGGGAATACAGATTCCTCTCTGGAGGTCTGCAAGTCAAATTTGGGATCTGCCAACATGGAATCCTCCCTCTGCAATAACCTGGAGATCTGTTACAGCCACATTTTTCACACAGTTTTGTTATTACTCACACATTACCCAAGGACAGTGTCATCATCTTTTCCCTGCAAAACCCATGCTAGGGCATTCAGGGTTCTCTTCTCCTCTCTACTAATGACCAAATCTTTTCTGCAACCTCTATCCCTCCTGATTACCTCCTTAACTGACTGTCCCTGGGGCTGCCTACTCTGGGTATGTAAAGAATTTTTTATTATTGGTTGTGTTATCTTTAGCTGTTTGTTCTTCAAATTTTTTCTTAATCTCTATTTTACATCTTAGTGCTACATTTTATGTTCCATCCTATTAGCATCACTTGGAAGGAATATCCAATTTTTAAAGGATTCTTTCTCTGTCTTGAATAAACCCATATAATTTGGTATTTAAGTGCACCAGTTTCTCCTTTTTCTTCCAGGTTTTTATTTTTATTTTCATTTAGGGGGTATGGTGCTACCTCCTGTGACTCTAATAAGGGATTTTTTTAAAAGCACTTCCCCTGCTGGTTCTTTGGGTTTTAATTTCATCACTTTTTCCCTTCGGGTTGTTTCTGACTAAGTTCCCTATTTTTAAAAAAATGATGTCCTGTGCCACAAAATTTTGTTGGGATAAGAAAATGACAGACATTACTTTATTAGAGTCATTTTCACTCCTTCTAACTCTCCTTTCAAGCCAGGCTCCGACTACAGGTTACTGAAAGGCAAGGTCATACAAATATACCTCTTCCCATCCTTTCAGAGAGGGTTAGAATGAGACTTTTTTTACAAATTAGCAGAGGGGTTTTGCCACGGCAGGCACAGACAAGGTTTTTGCCAGAAACAGGCCAAAGCAAAAAGTGACTCAGGAAGCTCATCTGAGAACTTGTTTGGGGCCCAGCCCCCTCTGCTCCTCACCTTTTGCTGGTTTATCCCTAACATAATGGAATTATCAAAGTAACAGAAGCAATCCTTCTCACACACTGCATCAGCTCCCCTGACTCCCTTCAACTGCAGAGGTGCCTTTCCTGTGCCATATTTCCTTTCCTCCAGAGGCGACTGATTGCCTGGTGAAGGCAAAGTCCTCTTAATATTGCAAGTACACCTGCAACACGGGCATCCAACCTTCCCTTCCTCTCAACTGATTCTGCATCTTCCCTTTGGACTGCTCAGAAGAAAATAAAAAGTACCAGGACAGATGCCTCCTAACATCCAAAAGCCCTCTCCTACCCCTGCCAATGCTGTTCATGCGTCACTCTCCAAACCCAGTTCTCTCCGAAAGCTGGTTCCCTTGGCACCAGTTTTCCAAGCCAGAATCTTTATGTCTGCACACATTTGACAGAAGCACAGCTATTTCTTCTCTTGACTGCCTTCCCCTGTCAGCAAGGGCTCCTTCATAGGGGTACAACACGTACAAATAACTTGGGAACATTTTTTAACTCTTTTTTGAGAAGTGAACATGCTTTTAAATGGAAAAAAATCCCTGCAATGATGTGGTTCCTACTTAGTGGGGACTTCTCCCACATTCTGCTCCCAGACTTGACATTTTAGTTCCTTTCTTTAGCCAGAGGGTCTCAGTTTATGAGTTTTCAGTGCAGGAACGCTAAATCAGATCTTGATTTCCTCCCTCATTTCTTAATTTCATGTCAGATGCAACAGGTTGTTACATGACATCATCTGAGACAACCTCCATGTATTACCATAACCTGTGCTTTATCTTAGTAAGGGGCTGAACCAGTTTATCAACCGGAACCAAACTTTGCAGTTGAGGCCCATTTCCAACACAAATGTTCTCGGACAAAACAAGTAAGGTAAGGCAAGCACTATGGGGGCTCACTGGCATTGAATCCATCAGCACAGCCTCACCCTCAGGGCACACGATCACATACCTGCACATCTCACCCCAATCACCTCTGCAGGGATACTGAGGCAACCCACATCTTATCCTTACAAGAAGGCTTTTCCCAAGCCCACTATCACAGCCCTGACATGCCTCTTCTGTGCCATCAGAGAAGAAAATTCAACTCTTGTAGAATCACTCACACCCTTTATTTTGACATAAAGCACTTGGGTTTATGCTTTTTGGTCTGTCCTCAGGGTCCAGGGCATTCAGAGCTGAAGCAAAGGTTCACCTCCAGCTCCTGGAGGTGGGTTCATGTGCCATGGCTGGACAAAGTTTAGCTCCTTAACGGTCATCTTCACTTGTTCCATTCTCTAAAGCTCTGCAAATATTCCATGCCACAAGAATCCCTTTAGAAACAAGGGTGAAATTAGGCTCAATTAGCCAACCAGTTGGACTTAGACTCTCTGTATATATTGGGAGGGGGGAACATTCACTACCAAAAAAGTGCATTTCTGTAGATTTTTCAAAGTGGATTAACAAACATCCATCAAGATAGAAACAGGTCTAGTGGCATTTGCCTTGCAGCAGGAGATGGACTAAATGGTCTTTTCCTGCCCCTTCCAGCCCTATCGTTTAAGCATGCTCTGTTGCATCCTTTCCAGATGCCATATCCCAGTGGGTGGCTGGAGCTGACTTGTGGTTTAGAAAATCTCAGGCTGTTTTCTCTAAAAAAAAAAAAAAAAAAGGAAAAAAAACCCTAAAACCCTTTGCAGCTGTCACGGCTGCTCACTGCCTCAGTGCCTCCAAACGCCACTTGGCTCCCATGCGTTGATGCATTCACTGTACTGGTAATTAATGCCGTTAGCTTTGTAATTAAAAAAAACAACTTTTTGCCTTTATACTTGGGGTGATAACGCTGCAAGTAAAAATTAATTAAAACGAGATGAATTGCCTTCAGTTAAACGAAACGGAAAGAGAGGGAAAGGAGGGGGCATGGAGGGGAGGGGGTCGTGGCGGTAACGAAGAGAGAAGGAGGCATGCAGGAGCCCTGCTAATGAAGCAAAATGATGCTGTCGGCATTTTTAAAGATTCTCCCCTTGGCTATGGTACCTTCTGTTGGGTTCTGGGTTAATGGAGCCTAAAGCTATACGTCTGGCAGGGAAACTCTGTGAGTCACCATGGCCCCATCTCTTTCATGAGGTCCACAAACACACCCGCCCATGTTTGTTCAAGTCCCTCCTCCTCCTCACCTTCCTACCCCCCACCTGGCTATGAGGGGTAATGGGCTGTGAAATTGGCTTTTCTATTATTATTAATTAGATCTGATGTCAGGCTTTTTGTTTTGGTTTGCATCTAGGTTTGTGATTTGTTTTTTTTGTTGTTGTTGTTGTGTTTTATTTTTCCCTAGCTGAAGTAAGGAAAATACCCAGAGAGGGCAGACTCCTTACAAAGTTGATGCTGGGAGCCAGTCCTAGCAACTGCAGCATACTTTGAGTAGAGGATCAGAGCCTTTTCTCTCCCTCTTTTTAGCCAGAAGACTTCGCCACTTAACTCTTTCTGTCCCTCAGAAGAGTCCCATCTTTGTAGACAGACTTGAGTGAGAGTTAACTGCTAACAGAAAGGATGAGAAGGAAGCCTGGATGAGAGACGGAGGAAGCAGACAGCCTTGCTGAATGCAAGGGAAAGGGAACTGAAAGCCTAGCATGAAGCAGCAGAAATGAAAGCATTTCAGAAAGTCTTGGACAAGAGAGAAGAGCTTCCTTTGGATAGACCCATATGGTTCAGATCTACATCAAAATCCACCTCTGGAAATTATTTCGAATGTTACCACTGTTAGGCACATCTCACTTCTTTACTCCTAGTATACAGGAATTTAGCACATGAGGGAGAATGGACAATCTGTCCAAAACCACAGGATGAAGAACACCTCCCTACCCACCCACCTATCTGGTAGCACCCATTACTTTTCAACCATTTCAGCTTGGAAACTTTCTAAGTTTCCCATGTACAGACTGCCTCACTGAAGACAGCAACCTACTTTTCCATCATCCATCACAGCTCCCTAAGAGCAATACACAGATGCCCATGGGGAGTGCTGACTCTATATAGGAAAAAATAAATCTCCTTCTCCAGATGAGCTATCTACAAATACTTGTCTATTCTAGAGTTAATATTATAGTATTTAAGTGGCCTGGGTCAGGCGGATATGCTGTTGTTATAAGAAATAGCAGCAGTACCTGGAAAGTTCTCCTAAGACTTGAACCTATGAACCAGACCCTATGGCCTGAATTTAAAACTCCTGATCTGTAAAAACCTCTGCAGCTTTCCACAGTAGCCCTGCCCCTCCATTCTCCCATTTCCCCTCCAGAGCATCACTGTGAAGGTCTGTTTCTGATTTTTGAAAACCCACTAAGAATCCAAGACCTTGGGAGGACCCTGGCCCTCCCACCCAGCCTCTGAAAGGTCAAAGCAACATGGTTTCCCAGCAAAACAAAGTCAGACAGACCCTGTGGCCAAACATAAGAGCAAAGTCCTGACTGTTTTCTCAGAAAAGCCTCTGCTGTCTTCTCCAGGTTGAAATGCAGCCAAATTTTGAGCAGCAGGACCCACATGTCCCCTGCGATGGGGAGAAGGACTTTGTTCCCATGCAACCTTCACCTCTTAATTCTGGGGTTGTACCAGCAAGACCCACCATGAAGATGCTACTGATTCTGCCGTGGCTGGTGGGCACATAGCACTTTGCATGCCTGTTTGTGACAGGAATCACTCCCTTAAAAAACAGCAGCTACATCTGTGGCACAACACAATACGAGTGTTATCCCTATTTTTGAGAAGGGAGAGCTGCTGGGACTGAGGAAGAGCAAGACCACCTCCCCTCCACGAAAGCACTCTCCATTTCATGTTTTCTTATCCGTAAGTGCAGTGTGGCCACTGCATGGTGCAAAGGGATGGACAGCTAACCTGTCCTCCCTAAAAGATTTCAGGGCTAGAGAGCACTACAGCCTTAACCTAACACCTACTGGGTCTGGCTCCTGGCTGCAGTCAGGGTAGCTCTGGAGGACACACTGTGCTGCCCTGGCAACTCCTTCCCAAACGAGTTCAACATGGCTTGATTTTTATAATGTAAAATGAGGATAATGGCACTCACTCTTCTTTGTAGGACACTGGGAGCTCTGCCGGAGAAAAGCAACAAAGCAGAGTGAGTCTTTGGCATCCTGGGAGAGCTCAATGCAAACTCTGCTCCCACTCTGGACACCCTGTCTCAGTTTCCCTGTCTGTGAGAGCAGGATGGTAGCACACACTCTCTTTGCAAAGGTGAGGCTGGATTATTGATTGACCAGGTGGAGTCAGAACCTTAAGCCACATTCATCCTGGTGTAACGTTACCGAATCAACTGCGTGAAACCATGAGTGACTTTGGCCCTTCACCAGAGCCGAGGCATTGCCTTGACCTTTGCAGGCTATTCAGGCTGTTCACTTTGGGTTATTTCAGAATTTCAGGTGAGACCTTAGCCTGGCTGACAGCTGTGAAAAGACAGTCAAGCAAGTGGAGCAGATCCACAGGGGGGTGAAAAGCAAGAGCTGAGAACATTGTTCCTGACCTTTTAAATGTGACTTTGCAGTCATGGTTTGGCTGAACACATACCTGGGGCCTGACTGCCGCAGTGCCACAAACTTCTGTCAAGCTACTTCTGAGGTGCCGTGGTAAAAGCAAGAGCCAGCACCATCCCCCCAGAACATACAATCGAATCTACTGATGGCCCCAGCACAGCACACACAAGCTTGGAGGAGACAGGCACATGCAGCACAGCAGGCACTGTGTGAAAAGACAGGGAAGGAGGATGGTGGAGCAAAGGGTGCATTTGGGAATACGAAGAGTTTGTGCCAAAGGGCAGCTCTTTTCACTGGAGTAAGTCTCTCACATGACTGTGGCATTCTCCCCTTCGGTTCAGATGGGTTTCATTTTACAGCACTAGAGGAAATAAATAAACTAAGAGTGATGTTTTTCTGACTGTCATGGTAAATCAGGCATCACTTCATTACAATCAATGGACTTCCACCAGTGGAGAGTTGATGAGAAAGAGATGACCATTAGCCCCAGAGTATCTAACCTGCCAGCTATCTCAAATCCCTTCTGGATCTGAAAATCAGCTGTTCTTTTCTGGCTCTTAGAGGAACCCCAGGAAGAAAGAGCCTGCAGTCAGACTATAGCTGCTGAGGCATGACGCAAATTAGACGCCAATCTCACTTCTCCATAGCTGTGTCAGCTCCTGCAGGGCTAAGCATAAGACACTGGAAAAGCAAGGGGAGAAGGGATATTGAGCCAAACCTCATCCCAGCTCCAATCCTTACACCTTGCTCCAGGAGCAAAAGGGTGCTGTAAAGTCAAATGACCCAGTTACCTGGAGACTCCTCCCATGTGAACTGGAATTACTCTTTTGCAGCCTTTGTACAGAGGGAATGAGATGAAAACAGGGCAAAGGAAAAGGTCTGCTGTCTCCTAGTAGCCAGCCCTAAGTTTGCTTATGCAAAAACTTATGTTCAAGCCATCCCTGTGAGCAGAGCCTTTAACTCCCTCCTCATTAGTAGCACCAAGTGACATGTGACTGTAGCGGAGGATGGAGCTCCTTAAAATGAAGCAACCAGATTTTTGCTGACTGCAGTTATCTGCCATGTTTCACAGGTGAACCACAGAAATTTTCCTTAATAAAGCAAACAGTTGCTGGAACCATCATTTCACAGCATGGGAAGGTATTAGCAGTGAATAAACTTTGAAACAACACTGTCTGGAGATATCTCCTTCTTCCATACCCTGCGGTGAGCTGGGTCCATGGAGGCAAGCAAGCTCCCCTCTTCCTGAGCACTTGCAGAGCACCAGTGAGCAACTCATCCACCTCACAGATGTGAACTACTCAGCAAGCTGGCTACAGGGCGAGACTGATGGACAGCTTAAACGCCATTCCCGCCTTAGGGTTTTAATTGCCAATGCTGAGAAGCTGAGAAGGTGTTGAGTATGATTTGTAGGGCCCTCCAGTTCTGCCACAAGTTTGCAGAACCCCCCTGGGTGAGAGCCCTCAGCGGGCTCATAAACGCTGCCACTTCAGGGCTAAATGAGGCAGCTGCTTTGAAACGGGCAGCACTGAGGGAAGGAATGAAGAAGGCTGCTTTATTTAATTAAGACCATTGGGGGACACTAAAAGAGACAGAAAATAGTTCTTTGCGCTGGAGTTTCACAGGCTACTGGGGCTAATACATGTCAAGAGCCATCACGTCTCTATGTGGTTGGGACCTCTGCATCTCGTCACAGAAGCTGCCCTCCCTACAACACAGCAGCAGCTCATCCCTTGATGGGAACTCGGCTTACTGCTGAACGAGAGGAGGAGCACTACCTGCTGAATAGCCCACCAGCACCCCTGCATTCACGTTATAGATCTGCTGTCCAAACATGCCACCAGCTTAAATGCTGTTTAGACTGGAGGAGATCACTGCCCCAGGAGGTGCATCTCCCACAAACCCAGGAGCCAACACACCACTGCTCTGCTCCCAAGCCAGCAACAACAAACAGAAGAGGATGCTTTAAGGGACAACAAATTCACTCTGTTTTTCATCTTGCACTAAATACCTAAGCCTCCACCTGCCTGAATCTTCTGCAACCCTTGCCAGGAAGCTGCTGGAGAGGAAACGAGAAAAGGGAAGATGAGGCAAAATAAAGCAAGCTGCCAGGGAAAAATGCCCAAAAACCTAGCCTGGAGGACAGGGGAGAATCGAGGTCTCCACAGATGAGTGCTTTTAATTAGGAAGAGGGCTGAACGGCAAGGAGCTTATGCTAATGAGTAGTCTCTTTTTAATCAGCTTATTTTTTAAAAAAAGCATTTTTTAACAGTCAAAATAGTTCTGAAAAATGGTAATTATCAGAAACGCGTTAACATGGAGCAGGTGGGCCAGCAAGCTGAAAAGATGGAGGCTCCTGTCTGACAGAAGGGGACAGCATTGTCACACAGGGTGCTGCAAGGATGGGGGTAGGAGGGCTCTCGGGGCTGCCACCCCGGAACAACTCCCGCCTCTGACATCCCTGAGCTGCAAATCTTCCCTTTCTTCCCTAGTCTAATTAATCCTTCCTCTCCCCCACGTGGTTCATCAGTCTCTCCTTCCTCCCTCTCGTTGGTGTGTCCTCTTCGCACACAGAGACGTCCTTGCTCTTTTGCTCATCTCTACATCCCCACCTTTCCTCCTACCTCCTCCTCTGAGGACTTCCCTGCAGGCAGGCAGTGCAGAGGACTTCTCCTGATAGTTTTACAAACCCTGCCGTGTTTTAGTCTCCACTGAACGTGCATGCTAATCGCCTGGAGAGAGTATTTACTGTCAGTTTTCACCTCCCAGAGAGCAAGTCCCTTTACTCTGGGCCACCCTTGCTGGAGATGGGCACGTGTTTGCATGGGGTGGGGTGTAGAAAACATCTCCCTCTTCTGATGACTTCTTTATTTTGGCATCCTGTCCTCTCCTCTGAAAAGTGACACTCTACCAGAAATGTGCAGGATTCCCATCACCTATATACCCTCACTATACCCTGCCCACGTGAGCCTTTGTAACAGCCACCTGTTTCTCCAAATGGTACAGCACCCACCGATATTTCAAGTAGATGTTACCAAGTGAAATGAACACCAGTTTGCAGAATCCTACTTTGTCTGAGGAAACAGATCCAGGCATGTGATGCCATCTGCTCCTGTAGGGCTGCCATCCTCATATTTCTCTGTACCATGTGCAATAAAGAGCGCTACCAGACATCACTCTCAAGCTCACAACAACCTTGGGGCAGAAAACAGGAGGGGGAGGCAGCACATCCAACATGCCACATATGGTGGGGTGAAAGGAGAGAGAGACAGAAAATATACACCAAAGATGGATGGAGCAATAGGCTGCCTGACTCTCTCACGTGCCGTGAAAGATGCTGTGATTCTCTTGTCTGAAGGCTGGTTTAACCCTGAATGGTTTTCCAAGATTTCTGCAGGGAAGTATAAAACCAGTTCAGTCATATCTTCTGCTCTCCAGTCTTGACACCAGAATATAGACTGGAGCCTCTACAGCTGTCCCTGTCCCCTGTGGGAAGGGCTTTGAGCCACCGCTTACAACCATGCAAAGCCTCCTTGGTGCCATCAGGTTCACCTTATGCCCAAGGACCAGACATATGAGGCAAGTCTCATTCTGACAGAAATGCCACTTGGTGGTGGAGCAGCTTCAGTGCCACTCAGCACAGCTTCAGTACTGGGGTCTCAGCTCTGCTCAGTTTCTCGGATGAAGGCTCCCAAGTGGTGGGACATCAACCAACACTGTCTTGCTTCGGGGAGCTCCCACCTCTTTGGGAAGCAAGATATAGGCTACAAATCTCATGGCAGTCAAGTATCAGGCTGGGCTTATAGCTCTAGTTTTACAGGATGAGCCCTATGAGAAAACAATCAAATACATTTTTGACCCACTCCTAGAAGACACTGCCTTCCCAAGCAATCCCCGTACCAAGATGCATGGCATTAGCATAATAATTTGGTGTCAAAGCCTGAGGCCATCAATGTATATTTGTGCATGGCATATCATCTTCCTGTGTAATCCCTTGTTCTACTTTCTCACCCCTGTGTTTGAGGGCAGGCATTTCTTTGGTGAAAGGAAACAACTATAAGCTGATTATTTTAAAGCCACATGTGTAAATTCTGGTGTCCAAGGCTAGCTAGCAAAAACAAACTCCTTGGGGCACGACCTGGTCAAATCTCAAAGGGAAGTTCATACACACCTACAGTTACAACTTGAATCAGCAGAGATCCAAATAAAATGGCATTTTGTACCACTGGACTATGTTCCTCCACTGAGGCCATGACACTGCTGATCCCCCTGCTGATGTAAGGAGCATGTGATTTAAGGATGTGAGGAGCTGGGGAAGTGAGGAAGATAAATGCGATGTAAAACCGATACTACGATCTCGGTGACCATTAAAGATCCCATATCGTGTGGCATTTTTCCCCTTCACAACATTTCTAAACTCTTATCAATTTATGTACCATATTAGATGCATTAGTAGTAATAGTTATTGGATCAGGCTGCTGTACAAAAAGAAAAATAAGACCCTTGCACTGAAAGGCTACAATCTAAAGAGTGAACTAAATGCCAGAGTACATAAGGTTAAACAGCCTCAAGAACTGCCTCCCGTCGATAGATGATGAGATTGCTATTAATCCATTGTAGAGGTAGAAAGCGTTAAAATAAATGTTAAAATAAATTACACGCTAAAATAAATTACACCGAGCACATTAATATGCACTAATATAGACTGTTGCTAAAACAGGATTCTTTGTTCTGGAGAAAAATGCCTCAGTATTATAAGCAGGCCAAAACAAAAGTCCCCACTGCTGTAGTGAAAGCTGGATTGGGATTCTAAACAGGATTTTCGAAGCAGAGGAAGTTGTGCCTTTCCAACAGAACCCTGCTGCCAAGACCAGTTGGACTGGTGTCCCAAGGCTGAGCTGCTCTCCACTTTGAATGGATGGACAAAAGCATCATGTTGCGATACCGTCTCCTATATTATCTGACGGGTGTACATGCGCCTGCTGCCTGCCTCGGGCAACAGTGCAGGCTGAGCGTAAAGCAGCACCATCTGTTTTGGGCTGCCAGCTTGTGCCCCAGCACTGGAACAGGGGGTCCGCATGTGCCAGGGAGGGAAAGGCAACCTCATTGCTTCCTACGGTACAGGGAATCAGCAGCTGTGCTCTAAGCCAGCAGCAAAGAAACATCTCCCGAAAGCAAATTAAGCTGCGGTACTTCGTTGGCATTAAGCTGCGGTACTTCGTTGGCAATGGCAGCGCATACCCCTCCCTGCAACTGCTTCAGCTCTGGGCTCCAATCTGGACAAACCGTCTGCAGGGGTGAGGGAGCACCCGGTGCCTGCAGGTCCATCCAGCCTTTGGCCTCTCTGCTGAGGTGCTGGCAAGTGTCCTACCTGGGCTCCAGGTGGAGAGGTGGGATGGGGGAGGACGCGACTCCCATTGGGAGGTCAACCAAAAGCCACCTACTAAAGGCTGAGGAGGGAGACATCAAGAAGGCTGAAGGGTCCAAGAAACTGCATAGCTGGTGCTGGTGCTTAAAGTCTAACTCTGAGAGAGTCTGGAGTGAATACATCCTCCTACTACTCCATCTATTGACCCCAGGTCCCCACGGTCCATTGGAGAGAAAGAGCTGTGAAGACTAAATTTGATGCTTCTTGTTGGCACCATAGAAACGGGTGGAGTGAATCAAAGTGGGAGTACAGCAACATAACAGCGGGCCTGTAAAGTTTTATTTCTGAGTATTTAAAGTGTGTAAACATGTCTATCTCTTTTTTCTTTATTCTTTTAGAGTGAAGGGAAGTGATCATGCATAATATAAACCAAAGAGGACACCAGTACAGGTAACATGCATCCCTGTAACCACAGGCAAAGGTCTCGCATTCTTCTCAGCAGCCTCCCCTTTCTCCGACTCCCAATTAGCCAACCTTACAGGGTCTGCTCTGCTCCCTAATTGTTCCCCTCTCATTACTCCACCCTGCATGCTCGTGTGAGATCTAAGCAGAGGATTAACAAGGTGCCTGCTGCAAAACAAGCAGGGATTCTGGCCCCACTGCTGTACCACTGAACAAATAGTTGCAGTGATAAATAAATAAAGCTCTTCACGAAGGATCCTCACTTCAGTTTAGCTGGGCTTTCACCACGTCTACAAACCTGCCACTGTTCCAGATACTTAGAAACACAGCTATTAACACTCCTCTCTCTCTCCATTTTAAGATAAGTAGGAAATGCCATTTATTTGTTAAAATTTTATAACTCAAAGCTCATGTCTCCTTATTCTGCCTTTAAAAGCACCCAGTCCTTGGTGAGAAATGACCAGCTGCAGGCAGCCCGAACAGGCCAATGTTCATTAAACGTCTTATTCAACCCCAAACCTCATGAATTGTTTAATGTACAAGGGAGACAAAAGCCTTATTTCTTCATGTGTCAGCTCTTGTTAAGCAGCTCCCTGCCCATCTTGCTGCTGGCTATAAACAGGATTAACAATCCCTGTAGTTAGACGCAGGGGACGCGTGCACACTTCACACACTGGCAAACATGCGCAGAGGACGGAGTGGCACAGCCCTCACACAGCCCCACGCCTGTGTGCCCGAACAGGCACACCCCCTCTGCACACCAGCCCTGTCAGGCGTGTGATTGACTCCCCGGGGAAGGCAGACGTGCAAATCTGGACACGGCAGCATGGAGAGCCTAGGGTGCCAAATATGTCCATCCCAATGCTGCGTATTGCTCATCCGTGTGGCTCGCTCGTCTCCAGGTTGTATACGTGGGAAGGAAAAAGCCCTGGGTCTCCTAGAGAGGAAGATGTGTTCTCTGGGTGAGTATTACTGACTGCTTTCCCCAGCCCTCATGCTGGATGTCCAACATTAAGACAACTTAAACCTGACTTCTGGAAAGAAGTCTACAAGGAGCTGGGCACCACGTTGCAGATGGGAGCCCTTAAGAGGCAGTGCCTACCAAACACTTCTGGAAATATGGGCAACACTTCCCACTCCTCCTCTCCTCCCCTTGCCTGAGCACATGTGCCAACCCCGTGCGCTCGTGAGCTCACACACAGGCAGGAAGACAAGCACGTGGGCAAGCATGGCATCTGGCTTCCTGCGAGATCCCTTCAGGACCCACATCCTCAGCTGGGGAGCATCACCCCTGAGCCACCAGCTTCAAGGACACTGTGGCCACCATGGCCAACAGCCCAAGAGGCTGCTAGCCACCCCAGCCCATGGGAGGCAAGGGCGAGGAAGGTTTGGCAGCTCGGAAGTGGCTGTAAAAACATCGAGCTTTTGGTGGGGCTCTTTTGGTTTCCTCGCCATCTCCAGTGGCAGTGGGGCCCAGGAGTGCTTCCAGCATAAATGATGCTGCTGGCTTCAAAACGCCGACCAGCTGGTGAGGTGATGGGAGGACGTCCTCAGGCGTGAAAAACTCACCAGGAATAGCGCAGCCCCTTGGGGTACAGCTCAGGAGGGAGGACATGTCTTTAATGCAGCTTTCTACCAGGGAGGGGGAGATGCCAAGTTGTCCTTCCTCCCTGCCTGTCCCCATAGAGGCAGAAATCACATCTATGGTGAGCGGATGCCATCCTCTGGAAAATGCCATCTGGAGAACATTACTGGGCTTTCTGGACAGACATCACAGGACTCTGCAAAACCTAGAGCTAAACAGCACTTGAAACTCATGTCAAATGATTCCTTAAGAGGCAATACCTTGCAGGGCAAGCCTCAATCCCGTTTTTTTTTCCTCATTAAAATCAGGAGGAAGCTGTATTGCTGACCAAACCCACTTACGAGTTACAAAGTGAGTGAGAAAATAAGTGGCTGATGAAAGCCAGCATTTTTGTGATAGCAAAGGAAATATCCAACTCTCATGCTCATTTATTATTCAGGATTATTGATGTATTTTCTGGCAGTAAATAATCTTTTCCTGACACATTACACATATTGTGAATATTACAGTCAGCTGTAAAATCCACCGTTCCCTCCTACGTACCACCGGACTGTAATATCCGCATCACTAACAAAATCAGCACAACACAGATCGTGTACATGACAGAAACGCTGGAAAAATGTGCAAGTGTGTGTGCAGATTAAGGCTGAGTTTATACGAGGTGTTATGGGAAGCAGACCAGTCCCACCAGCGCTTCCCAGTGCAGCTTATGGCCTGGGTGATGCATTGAGTGGCTGGGGAGGCAACGTGCTGATGGCACCCGAGATGGCACCTAGTTGTGGGTGGGCTGCTCAGGGCCTCAGGTAGGTAAATCAGCTTGTCATTTATCCAACTTGACCTAGCTAATTAAGAGCCAGGAAAAAACAAAACCTGTGACTTTGACAATAGCTGGCAGCACAAAATGCAAATTTCCTCATCTCAAATTCACCTTTGACGGAAATATTCATAGTAGCAATTTCCTCTTCATGACTATTTTTTCTACCCAAGCCGCCATGCTTGTACAGAGGCATGGCAGAAGGGCTGCAAACATCATCACGTCAAGATTTGTTTATGAATTGAAACAAAATATTTGCGAATCTCCCCCCACCACACTTTGGTGATGCCTCAGCTACCTCGGGGACCATCAGTCACAGTCTCTGCTCTGCCCACGGCTGCACCTCTCTGCCACCCTTTCCCACATCCCCTTCTTCACCTCTCACACATGTTTCCTCAGCTCCAAGAGACTCGTTTTCTTCCTGGCCTCTCCCTGCCCAAAGAGCCCAGATCTATACCAGCCTGCTCCCATGTCATTTTTGGCTCCCTCTACCCTCCAACATACTTGAGTGCAGTGCAAATCAAATGGCCATATTCGCTCTCAAGTGACAGGAACAACGTCCCTGGGAGTACAACAAATGTATTCTCAGGGATGTATGCATCTCCTTCATGCTATAGAATAACATTGCAGCTCCATACATTTCCATCACCCCTTACAGCTGTGTCTCACAAAGCCTTGCTCGTGGAAGTAATCCTATTAAACTCAATGGGCTAGTTGCCTAAGCACAGCTTTACAGGATCATGCTCTTAAAGGCTAAGCTCTTCAGTGAAGGGACCTGAAGAGTCCCTTGGAAATTGCCCGCAAAGCCCTACGCCCACCGCTGGCCTGCAGAAACCTGGTGCTATTTTCAGGAGATCAAAGTCCTGCCGGGTCATGTTGACTTCTATTAATGGAAGCCATGATGCTCAGCTAGATGTCAGGCCTGTAAATAATGAACTCTTACCGATGCACTTCACCTGGTGTTTTTTTCAGGGAGCTGTCAATTGGCACAGATCAGAATTCAAAATAAAGTCTGATTTGCCCAACACCCTGAGGACACCAAGTTCTCCTCTTCTGTCCAGTTACGACCACAGTGTCAGCACAGGCTGAGCTCTCAGGACAAAGGTCTTTTGGGTACACCGGGGCTGGGACACACATATTGGAAGGTGCCTGCCTGGCTATGCTTCCTTCTCTTTTTAAAAAAAGTGTTTGTACTGACATATGCCTTTCCAGATGACAGAAAGACATGGGGAGATGGGAACAAAATGTGCATGCTATTCATACTGAAGAAGACCTGGTATAACATTATAATTAATAAACCTTAGTAGACCTCTATTAATAACTCCTGGAGCCTGAGCAAGGAATACAGCAGTGGTTTTGCCAGGGCTCACTCTGCAAGGGAGAAAATTTTTTGCTTACTGTTTTCACATTCACTATCAGACATTGCCATGCTCCATCAAGCTTAGCGCTTTAAAGGCAGGAAAGGAAAGCAGGGGACTAGAGGAGAGAGGAGATGGGGATATCCTGGCCTGTGTCTGAACATGTTTTGATGGCTTTACAAGCACAAAGGCTAGATGAAGTCATGTTGCAAAATTACTTGTCCATTCGTGCATAGGGCTGAGAAGGAATCCTATACAACTAAATTAAATTTAAATTATCATATGCCAAATCGACATTAATATTCAGGGCAAAGGATCATTTTTTCAGGCAGTGCATTGATTTAGCTTTAAATAGTAATAAATTCCTCCTGCCTCATCAGACACCAATGACATATTCCCCCTTAGCTCCTACCTTGCATAATGCGAGTCTGGTGCCCCAAACAGAGTTTGGCTTTGCAAGCCAAGAGTAAGCATCCCAGGAAGGGCACATCCAGCCCTGAAAGCAGCACAGACCCCACAACTGGGAGGCTCGTCGAGGCAGATGCATTTCTCCTCTCCCCACTTTTTTCAGGCATCTCTTCCCTTAAACCGCTCCTCCTTGCCGAGAGGGTCCTCAGGGCTGTGTGGGGACCCAGACCAGCAGCACAGGGCTGCACAGACCCCAGGAGGGTTGGCTGGGAGGCTGCCTCCAGGCTCCTGGCCCTCTCAGTTCGGCCCCCTCCCCAACAATCCCTACAGGTATCATTGTTGAATGGCCCAGCCCCTGGAGTACCACAGCAGTTTGGCCCTGATGCCTTAGTCACTTAATTATTCTTTTCAGAGGCGCCTTTGAATTTCTTTTTCCCCACCTTGACTTGTTTCCTCTCCCTCCCTTTTCCCTCTACACATTTTGACTCAATAGTTTTCCTTGAAATTGTCTAAACTTGCTGTTTATTTCTTGCCATCTAGCACGCTGTGATCTATCTTTTATTGTTAATATTTTTTTCTCTGCAGTGTCCCTGTTGCCTGTGTCTGAGTTCATTCTGTTCCCTCTTTCAACAGCACTATATTTTTCCTCTCAGTATTTTTGCTTAGCTCTATTAACTTTTATTTATTTTTCTTTCACTCCTTCAACATGTTTCTTTTCTTAGTTGCCGTGCACCATCTGTATATCTGTTTCTGCCTTTCTCATGCTCCCACAACTAGATTAAGCTCTGACCGCCTTTCATCGCCACAGCCCCTTGACTCCCCTCCCCACACACTCACCTCCCTAATAAAAGCTACCAAGGCGTGGCTCTGCCCCTTCTTGGGCTCTCGTCTCTGGTTCCCAGCTGTTGCCCATGAAAAAATACCTGTGTAGGAGTGTTGACACCATGAGCTCTGGCAAACCAAGGCGGCTGAGAGCACCTGAGTCAAGAAAACTCAAGATGCAACAAGAGATGATGAACTCAATGTACAATTTAGCAAATCATGAACATTTTTAATTCTACATTTTCTAAGAGGAAAAAAATCAAGAAAAAAATCCCTCCTCCACTTGACAACTCTTACCTGGTTTTGAACATCTCACTATGCAAACAAATTGGTTTATCTTAATAAAGGCTAGAAAGCAAAAAATAAGCCTGAAAATGTAACTCTAAACTTAGTCTCAATTGAAGAATTAGAATCAATGCCTCCAAAGTAAAGGATATTCGCCATCTAAAGAGAGATGTGCACCAAGAAGGCACCAATGACCTCCCTGCTCCCATGTTCCTCCATCCCCCAGGGCCTTGGCCACCTCCCCACACCTCAGCACCTCTGCTTCCTGCAACAAGGGGCATGGCACTAACCAAGCCCCCCTTCTTTGAGAAGCACTATGAAAACAGATGCCAGAAGAGCATCCTGTGATGGGTGCTCCAGAGCTCTGGCCACCACTGCAGATTATATGTGCCAGCGTGTGAGGGATGGAGGGAGGCAGCAGCAGGGGAGGACAGAGACAATGTGACTGCAGAGCCCAGCGTTGCTGGGGCTGCTGAGGAATAAAAAGGGCCAAGACCTGGGCTAAAGCAGGCTGCTTTTTTATAAGAAGGAGCTGCAGCAGTGCAGGCAGGTCACCCCCTGTGAGTGGATCTCTTTCTGGGCAGCCTGGCCACAGCCATCCCTGCTGCCTCCATCTCCTGAGGCTGTGCCTGGACCCACTGGGGAAATAAAGGGAGGGCTCAACCTGGCCTGAAGCATCTCTATTTCTGGCGTGTGGGCTTTGCTGCCCATCGTGAGCATCCTCTCCCTGTGGATTGAGCCTGCAAGGAGGAGGGAAGAGCTGCCCCAGAGCACACAAGCAACCTGGTCCATGGACATCCTGACCCAGAGAAAAGGCTTCCCAGCTGATGGGGTCGGTTATAGGCACCCACGTTTACCTGGAAAATAAGGCAGCAGCGAGAAATGAAGTTCATTTTCTTCTCCTTGCCTCTTCCAGATTCAGACTGAAACTCATCAGGGTCACAACAATATGGATTACAGCCAAGGAAAAAGGTTATTGATGTGCCTCTAAGAAATAAAAACAAAGCTGAGAAAAAAACAACCCAGCACACAGGCAGCAAGGCTGGAAGTAAGGAGAAATGCCATCCACGCATTCCAGGTTAACAGGAATGAACCCAAATCTCCTTCCAAATGTCAGCAAGGTTCAAACTGGGACCCAGAATGAAAACAGCATTGCAAACCCAGATGCTTACTAATACAATTCTGAATCATAACATCCTTACATCTTGCTGTGGACAGGTATGGTACATTAGGATGGTAGATACAATTCACATGCCATTTTAATTTCTTATCTCCCCTATTATTTTAGACTATCTTCAACAAACTATGAATGGTTTCTGGATTTCACAGCAGGGGATTTGAGAATGTATTTGTATCTACACATATATATGCATGTGTATTCATGTATCTAGGTATGCTTCTATATATGTGCATCTACATCTATGCACGTACTTATATTAAAAAAAACAGAGGTTCTCTCGCCAGGTGTACATACTACATACTGAACTTCCCCTTGTCCCAGTCTGCCCATTTGTGCCCCACAACACTCCACTGCTTCTGCACCTCACAGCGTGTTCAGACATCCCATATTCTCATTATCCTCAGACTCACAGAGGCTGGCTATGCCCCCGGAGGCTGTTCAAGCACAGAAATTTGTGCTTAGCTGAATTTTCACCATAGCTTTGCAATTCACCTTTACAAAAATAAACTCTCCTACGTGGAACTTTTGCAATCAGCAAAGAGACCAGAACAAACAAACAGGAAAACAGTCCCGTCAGCGATTCTCTAGCCATGTAAACTGCACTCTTAGAGCTGGTGGAAAGAACGGCCACCATCCCAACAGTGGGCCCTGTGCTGATGCTCCTCTCTTGCTCAGCCGGCGCTCCCCTGTTTATCCGATCTAATGCAATAAAATGCGTAATTAATTTCTAAATGCTTCCGTTGAACGGTGCAATTTGTCAAGTCGAGTTGTTAATAGAATTAAGCTTTTTATCAGCGATTAGCAAAAGAAGGTAAAAAAAAAAAATTAATTACGGAATTGTATGCCTCCCTGCTTCAAAGCCAGGTTTGGGATTAAATGTTTGATAAAGGTTCCCTGGCACGTTATAAAACATTTAGCAAAAGCTGCTTTCCCCATGGTGTTTTCTGCAAAACAGCCTCTGTGCAAAAGGAGGGGGGGGCAGGGGAAGGAGGGACGATGGTGCAGGCAGTATACTTGATCACATGGGTGTGGAGGGGCTGGCTTTAAATCGTGCAGAACTTATTGTATGGGAACACACCCCCATATTGTATTCTGATGGTGCCTGCCTCAATGTCTCAAGCATCTCTCTGTTGGTTGTATAGATAATCCATAGCGACAGGGAATTACAGGCAATATTGGCTATTTGTTCCCCTGTGTCAAGAGGTGCCCCCAGCCCTGACCTCAGTGGAAGGACTGTACTGCACCACGCCCCGAGGAAGCACATACAACACAGGCCAGTTATGCGGTGGGAAGTCCCCTTAGAGCCCTTATGATTCCACTAAATCCACTCCTCACAGAGGCTTGACTATGCGGACCTACAGATTAACACCAAGAAGTCAAGCCTCTGCAACACAACTGGTGCTGCTCCATCACTGAGGAGAGGGATGCACCTGCATCCGCACACCTTGCACCATGGAGAGGGAGAAGGAAAGGGAGAAGGAGAGGGAGAGATGGGGCTGAAGAAGACCCATCTCCACAGTGCAGGAGGGAGGACTTGGCCTCAGCCTTTCCAAGGAGCCTGCCTGCACAGAGAGAGGCTAGGGGAGGGCTGCTAGCACAAGGGTAGCACAAGGAACGTCACCTCCTCTAGGCCTTGTGCCACCTATTACTGATGACAGAAATACTGCAATCTCCCTCTTCCTCACAAATGATGCTTTGGCTGTTTAAACCCAACTTCTGCAGACCCTTGTGAAAGCTTGTTTTGGAACACAGTCCAGCCCAGGCATCTCCCTGCCAAGGCTTAGCTCTCTGGCACTCTTCCAAAACAGGGATTCGGTTTCTCCATGGACCCACCTCGGGTTTACCAGCAGCCAAGCAAGGGACCCATCCCGGAGACAGCTTTGTCATCCTTGCAAGGACAGGCTGGGAAATGTCATCATGGGACATCTAGAGACTGTGCTAAGCAAGAGGGGTGCAGAGCCCCCAGATGATGTGCTAAGAGCTGTGTGGGGGGAAGCTCAGGTACAGAGGAGTATGAAATGCAGCAGTGGTGGGGGATAAGGATGCAAGCAGAGTGGGCAAGGGAAGTGCTGGGCAAGGAGAGCTGGGGGGCTGCAGGGCAGGAGGAGAGAGCTACAGCAACAGAGCTTTAAGGTGAGGTACAGAATTAAATACTGACAACAGTTATTTTTCTGTGCACACCAGCTTAATTAGCAGCATGAAGCTTTCTGACACCTCCATTTCATGCTGTCTTTATAGTAAGTTTCTCTACGTGCAAAATTTCTGGCAGCTCAGCACATGTGCTGTGCAACGGCCATGCGACTTGCAGGATGGAAATGAGGAGGAGATGAAATCTTTAACCTGATTCCTGATCCTACAGGCAAGGTAAAGTTACAAAGCTAACTGCACATTTAAGTATTTCAGATCCCCCCGATGAGACAGGAAGGGAATGTAAGGTGCTCTGGATCAGCCTCCCCACCCCACATCATCAGCTCAGCCCCTCTTTTCTACTCCTAATAGATCTGGCCTCAGTGAGAATGGATGTGGCATGCCCAGCATGGACTTCTCACTCCAGTGCTTAACATGTGTTAGCAGCCATAACCTGAGGAGGAGCAATTACCGACAGACCTAGAAAGGCCTGAAGTCTGGATGGACTACAGCCAAACCATAGGAGACTACTCAAGCACAGGGTTAAGTTCTTACCATACACGTCTGTGTAAGTACAACTCACACTTCAGCATCTATTATTTCCTTTAAGACACCCCTCAGCTATGTGGGATTTTGGTTGACTTTTTTGTTTGTTTGTTATTCGACCTAAATTATAGGTCAGTTACTGTCCACTCCTTGAACCAGACTTGTCAATTCCCTTCTTTTTTTCCCTCTTTCCTAGTTGTTCGCATCCTTCAAAAGCTGAGGGATTGTTATCATTCATGTCCCGTCTTAAGTTGCCATTTAGCCAACCTAGACATATTTAGTTCCTTTAATCTTCTTCCCTAATAAGTCAGTCCTCCAGCCCTTTAATCATCCTAGCTGCTGCTCTCGAGATGCTCTCTGATTTGTCTGCATCTTGCTGGTGTCGAGGTGCCTAGAAGGCAAAGCAGGTTGTGAGCTGTGCTGAGCAAGCCGTTTCCTATGGACATGAGGGCAAGAGGCCACAGCCCAAATTCATTAGTTTGTTTCTTCTTCCCCCACTGCTGTGCCCATTGCACTATCCCAAAGCTCCTTGAGGAAAGCTCTCTTAGACATAGCTGCAGCTCTCACATGCTGGTTGTTGAAGCCTAATTTTCCCTTCTTATACGGCCTCACTACTGTCAGTGGGTTGCAGCTGATTTGCCCCATTTTCAATAAGAAAATCAGCCAGCAAACCCCTTCTGGTCCTGCATCTTTCCACCTGGAAGAGCTCCATCGAGTGCTGAAAAAGGGTTGTGTGAGGAAAAAGGCAGACCTGTCATTCTCCCTTCTAACTACTTGCATTCTCCCCTGTTGGGCTTTCCTTTCATATGGCACGAGCGTCAAGCTGAAATTTCACCAGTTTGGGGTCTTGATATGGAAACGCATGAATGTTGTAAAAAGGAGGAAACATAAAAAGATTTGGGATCCTCAAGCTGGACACTGGCCTTTTGAGTCAGCTTGTGAAAATCCTTCCGTTCCTCTGCACTTCTGTTCCATAGAAGTGGAGTGGTACTTAACTTCCTTCCCCATTCACGTACTTGAAGAAATCAAGTATTGAGAAATGTATTCAGCTTTTGCTTAATAGCTACACATACCAGAATAATTTGATTCACAGATTTCTGCCAAATGTAGCCAGCAGTTTGATTCAAAGCCGCTAAGTGGTTTTTATTTCATTTCTGCTTCCATCAAAAGAACCCCACAACCAAGTTCAAGTATCCTCAACAATCCTGAGTTCCCTTGCTCAAACTGACATTGTTCTCATGGAGATATCCTAGACAATACCTTATTTTGCTTTCCTTTAAGCCTCTATCTAAATTCTTTCACAGCAGTAAACACATGTTGCAAGTGTCTGTACATGAAAGCTTATTATTCTCATTAGTAAATGAAAAAGTGCTTGCAGAGGCAACAGACAATTTGGGAAGCGAATGCAAAAGTGTGTTCCCCCAGGGAAGTTTCATTGTCAGGCCCCCGGAGCCCTCTCTGCCAAGCAGACGGATATGCCAGCCTGTACACATAACAAGGACAGAACTATATTTTGTTGTTGATTTATACTGGAAAACATA
Source organism: Athene cunicularia (assembly GCF_003259725.1). Classification (NCBI taxonomy): domain Eukaryota; kingdom Metazoa; phylum Chordata; class Aves; order Strigiformes; family Strigidae; genus Athene; species Athene cunicularia. Next base: position 122,611,902 of record NW_020799091.1, read on the forward strand.
CAAGTGTGTGTCACATTGATTTAAACTAAATTATCAAAAAGAGAATAAATAAATAAATACATGCTACTCTGACAGCTCTGCGTGGGAGGTCTCTGCCCATTGTCATTTGAACTTGGTAGTACGCTCACATAGGTGCACAGCTTAGCAAAACGTGACTCCCATATTCATGTACGTTGGGCTCTCTTTAGCACAGAGCTCTCTCTGTAGGGGGGAAAAGGCAAGACAGGATGTGGAAACCTGTGTGGGATTCAACTCCCTGTTCTGCTAATGACCTTCTCTGGGGGACAGGGCAACTCTCATTGTCCTGCTATAGCATGCCTGAAAGCCCAGCGAAGAGACTCCCCAAGGAAGACTCTCCGTGGAATGAATGGTCTGATGCATCTGTATGTCATACTGACATGGCACGTGAAGACACCAGCGTTGCCTCCTGAGCGTGGCAGGGTGCTCAAGCTAGCGAGCGCAGTGCCTCAGCTCCTAAGTGCCCGTGTGACACCACTACAGTGCTTCCCGATGGCACGTGAGGGCAACCAGGTTCCACCTCAGTGCGGAAACTTTCTTCTCCAGGGATGCCAGGATAGGGGATGCAACAAAAATCTGTGATTTCCTCAAACACCAGTGCCAGTGACCAGATGAAAAACAAAATAAAGAAAATCTTCTTCTTCTTCTTCAGCAGATAATCTTTCAGCATTTCTGTCATTTCACTCTGGGCAAGCAATTTTTATGCCTTGGCTATTGAACACTCAATCATTTTGTAAGACAGTTCTAGTAGCCAGTTTCAGCACCACAGAAGAAGACGTGGGTGCTCAATTCATGTCGCTTCAAATATTTAGGACACGATTTCAGCTCAAATCATGTAAGGTTTTCTCACACAAAAGCCCTTTCCCTAGCAGCTGGGGAGGGCCAAGGGTGGCTGAAAGAAGCTCTAATCAAATGTTTCAAGAGAAGCTGGCTGATAGGCACAGTGGTACAATTTATAGCTGTCTGGATGCAGGTACTGTAGTTTTGCAATCATGCCAGCTATCAATCAAGCTCTATTCTATTGGTCTTTTATGTCCTGTACTCCAAACTCCAAGCCTAGCTTTGTCAGTAGAAAAAGTGTTCTGGTAATTGCAGGTGATTCTCCCACTGGACGCTTTCATGTATCATAACACATTTGGGCAGGAACGATAGTCTTGGGGTGTAATAGGTCTGAGGCTGGGAGGGCAGGGCAGGAGCGAGGTGTACTGGCCTAGCTGGGAGAGCAGGAAGGGTGCAAAGCACTGGTCTCATCCTCAGAGTTGCCTAACAACAGGAAAGTGAGCTGCTATCAAGGCAAAGGGCCTCCCATTTATCACCAGCAGAACTTTACAACCCTTTCCCTCAACACCTCTACAACACCCTAAGCTCAAAGATGCACAAGAGCTGTGTAACTCTTTATTCAACCTCCTTGCCCACCTGTAGAGAGTTTCACGGATACTCAGGGCCCCTTGCTGTCTTGTACACAGTGACCAAAAGCCAGTGACAGAAGACCTGACACTTCATTTTGGTCACCAACCTTTGTTAAACTGCCTCCTAGAAAGCCCCTCTCTGTGGCATGGAGAACAAGCCCTCTGGAGAAGCCGTTGGCCACTGCCACAGACAGAGAGCTTTCCCCCATGGCAACAAAGACACAGCTGTCAAAATGGTGTCACTTACAACAAACATCTTACTCCCATTTTGAGCTGCCCTGGAGATGTCCCCGCACCTGGTTAGGAACAGACTGGAGTAAAAATGAGAAGTTTAGCAATACTCATCGATAAGAGTACACACTGCTGTCTGCTGCAGGAGGTTTTCTAAAGTTTCCTAAGAGGACAAAATGTACCTGTGCCTCAGTACCCCCTGAGCTTCACACTCTGAGGACATAAATCGCTCTCTCCCGTATAAGGCAGGAGTGCCTGATGTGCCAGGGCGCGCAAGGGAAGTCGTGCCCTGGACCTCACCTTAGCAGACAAAAAGCCAAGGACATGGTTTGGAGGTGATCTCCTAATAGGCCTAGAAGAGATTTATGTTGCCTTATTGGTCTGAGGACCGCTGGATAATTTTCCAAAGGTTTTTCTGGAGCTTATTTCAAAGATGTATCATAATCTTCGCTTCTGTGTATCTTAAGAGCAGATGAGTCCACCTTATTTTAGGGTTCGTTTTCATTTGAGTTTCTGACTGGGAAGTGGGGAGACATTTAACAGAGACAATTCTGAATTGATTAAAGGACAGTCTAGCTGCTGAGTTCATTATGAAACTGCATTTTATTTCACATCCTAACAAACTTGCATCTGCCTCTTCCACGATGCAGTAACTCTTTGAATCTACATGTGCACCAGGATGTGTGGGGCTCGCAGAATTACCATCTGTTTCCCTTGTCATAAGCAGCCCAACGGTGTGCACACTGCTGAAACAATAGGCCGCTTTGGTAATAGGCTTTTATTTTATTTCTGCCACTGCTTTGCTTGGATCAGTTATACCTGTTCTGCTCTCTGATAAGAGATTCCCTGCTGAGGAGGCCACACTTGCCCTGCTGCAGCCAGGGACAGGCCCTTGCTGTTCCTGATGGTAGGAAAGCTGTTTTCTCCTCCCACATGTGTTGCAGAGCCAAATGTGACACAGAGATCAATGGTTCCCACCCAGCTCTGGCCCCACCCTGGGCTCCCCATACGCCATTCTGTCCTGTCACCGTGAAACACCTTTTCGATTATTCCACCTCTGCCCCACGTAAAAGCTCCCCAGCTCTAGAAAAGCCTGCAGATCCCAAGCATCCTTTCACAGCCTCTTCCCCTCTCCTTAACAGTCCCGTACATACAGGCAGCTGTCAATCTAGGCAGGAAAGGTAGCTCTTCCTTGGCCCACCAGGATCTGAAGGTGCATACGTTCAGCTCCAGGGGAGATGTTATTACCCACCAAGCGCTTCCTTGGGGGAAGGAGGGTAAGCCTGTGCTGGTGGGAGTGGGAGGGGAGACGGGAGAGAGCCCAACGTGGGGCTTCCACCGCTCTCCCCAGGAGAGCTCGCATTTTGCTTCTGCTTCTCCTTGGGGTCGCAATTACTCACAACGTTAGAACAACCTCAACCCCCATCCTCAACAGGCAGCATCCCCTCCCCTCCGCACGAGAGGAAAATTGTGGAGAAATGCTACTTAATTATCACACCACGTAACTAATTAAAAGCTGAATGCTTGTGTGTGGTATGCTAATGGGGCATTAGAGAGCCAGCCTGCTTTGGTAAAGAGACACGAGCCCCCTCTTTCCCCCTTCACCTTACTGCGGGAGCTTCAGGCTGACAGGCACCTGGGATGAGGTGGGAATTTATTATGCTGCCTTCGAGTTCACAACTTCACAGAGGGCACCAAGGTCGAGCAACTTGATCGGTACAAAGGGAGGAACCACCTGGGCAGGTGCCAAGAGCAAGCTATGTAGTGTGGGTGGCTTGCTATGGAAATTACATACACAGCGGGGCTCCACATGCACCCTAAAGCCCGTTTTTTTCCTTTCTGGGGTTCCTGGTAGGGAACAGGAGAGTCTCTGAAAGAAGATGTGTATATTGAGCATCGTCCTTATAGACAAGCACACTCCAACTTCCCTCTCCCACTGTGTCAACACACCATGTGGCACCAAGTGCCAGTCCCTTCCTTTCAGCTGAGGCTGTGCTACAAGTCCATACTTGCTTGTCCACTCATAGCCTGGACCACTGGATATGTTTGTTAAGGAGGGAGCTATTTGGCTTTGCTGTTTTTTTCTCGGGTTTTTCTTCACCTCCATGGTACTTTCACATCAACCCAGAGATTTGTCCCAACACCTGTGCTCTCTGGGAAGAGTCTGTAGGATGTGGAGTGGCCAGGTAGGCATCCCACCATGATCTGGGGACAGAGAGGGTCCCTACAGGGTAGCTGCAGCAGCACACTCTATCAGTTCCCCCAATGGACTGTGGGTCTGAATGCAGCTCATTCAGTCTAAGAGTGCACTGGGGCTGAGCTGAGATCTTCCCCCTGTGTATCCCTAGTTACAGGTCTGTACGCTGAGAACTGCTGTGGGGTGTTTCCCCGATATCACCTGCCAGGCAAAGTTAGTCCCAGCCACCTCCCACCCTCCCCTACAGAGCACACCTGTGAGAGGTATCCTGGGACTTGGATAAAATTACAGCCCTAGAAGAAAAATAAAGTGTCACCAGTGTCAGCAAGGAGAGGCATGGGTTTATCACGGGTTACTGGTCCTTTGGGTGCCTGCCAGTTGTGTTTGCCAAGTCCAGGGGTGACCAGATACTCCCCTTCATTGGGATTTGTGTGACGAGCCAGGTTCCTCCACCAAATACATCCCAGTCCACTGTTTACCAAGGGTTTTGGCAAGCAACTTCTGTGAAGGCGGAACAATCCTCCTGCTGAGTAACGACAAATCATTTCTTCCTGGTTATAATTTAATCTCAAACTCAGATCCTCATCCTCTCTCATCTCCATTTGGAAGAGGCTTCTAAAAGACTTTCTTCTACTCACTAGCCCAACACTCTGTCCCAGGCTGATGTGATTCTGTGTCAGGTGCCTGCAGTCCCTGTGGCTGAAGGGTGCTCCTGCCTTGTGTGTTGGCTCTGCTTCTGGTACATCAACACCAAAGCCATGAGGATGTCCCGAACCAACAGAGACAGGGGACAGAGCTCAGCCAAGGTGCTCAAATCTGAAGGAGCTGGGGCTGAGCACATTCCACCAAACTTATGCCAGAGAATGACAAGAATGAATTTCAGGGAGAGGCCAAGACCTCCTAAGGAAGATACTGTTCTTCACTGAGATGCCCTTTCCTCTGCTCTGAGATTCAAGTTCATGGCAAAGTACTTCTTGGTGCCCTGTGCTCTGAAAATGAGCACAGCATTCCTTGTGGTTGGCCTGTCCTTGCCCATTAGCTTCTCTCCAGGAAAGGATCTTCTCCTGCCCGCCTCCATTTAGTCCCAGCAGCTCCCTTTGGCTAGCTCTCTCCAGCCACCTGCGCTCCCACTGTGCACGGCATGGAGTGATGTTCTCATTCCCTCACTTTTATTCTGCCATTGCTGTCATTTCAGAGTTGATTCGTGACCATTCAGGTTTGGCACAGCACGCTCACAGTGTGCCTCAGCTGATGCTTGACCCTCTCTCCTACACCACCCAATTTGGTCCCAAACCATCAGCCTTACTTTATAGATCACCCCAAAGCCCCAGATTGTCAGAACAACTTCAATTACAGCAGCGATGGGCCCCGTGCCACCAGCAGCATCCGCGGCCTTCCAGCGGCTGACAAGGACTAATTAGGAAATGAAACATTAGTTAAGTCGCTCTCAATTAGGGCCAGGATAACGTTTTCCTGGCAGCACTGGGGCGCTTTAACTGCTGGTCCCATGATGACTGTGAGCACATCAGACTTGCTGAAGGAGCTTTAATGTTTAACATATGTTGGAGGATTACAGAAACCCTCTCAGCTGTGACATTTCTGTGTGCTCCCTGCTTTTTCTTTCCCCTGTAGCAAACAGTGAACAGTGAATGCCAGTACAGGAAAGCAAGAAAGAGGCTCAGAGCAATTAGCAGTATACATGCACAGGCATATATGTGTGCACAAATGATATACACGCCTCTGAATATATACATTCCACGTTTTAATTAATCACACACTCCATCCTCATTTTTTTCCACCTCTAAAAACCACACCAGAGACGACAGACCATTGTCCCATGTCAAAAGGCATCACAGAAGCCCAGGAGTTTCCTGGTTACAACACCAAAAAGACAAAACAAAACAAAACTAGAGAACCCAGGGAGGCCAGGAGAGAGGCAAGCTTGCAATTTCTTCAAATAAAAGCCAGATGCAGTCTTGTATGGGAACCTCAGAGGGACAGAAAGCAAAAAACCAAAAACACTCTACCAAAACAAAATGAAAACCTAAAATTAAAAAGGTTTATGTGCCTTTGGAGGAAAGCATGGAAGGAGGAGCAGGGTGTGAGAGGGTATTAAAGAAACTATCTATCAAGGAAGTACATAGTCATTTTCTGTGGTGCAGCAATGTTCCGGGACCAGCTGCAGCACACACAGCTTTGCTGGGATTAAGGAACAGGACTGGACTCTCAGGTGCTCTCTCCTGGGGGGAGATGTAGGGCAGAGAGGCTGGGAAGCCAACTGCAACTGCAGATGAGCGTGTACAACAGACTTCGAATTTGAGAAAGAATGGATCTGCATCTGCTTGAAAACTGGCTTTTGAAACACTTTTTAAATGGAAATTTCAGTTTCTGAATAAATGAAGAATGTTTGGTTTGTTTTTTTTTTTTTCTCAAAAGAAAAGGAAAAGTCTTTTCACATGGAGAAATGTCTTCTGACTATGAAATGGAGAACCTTTTGACTATTCGAAATTTGCTAATGGAAAACTTTTGCAAGATCATCACTTTGTCATCTGGGGGAAAATATCCACTTTTCTAACTGGTCTGAATGTAGCCCTTTCTGTGGATCCCATCTCTTCCAAGCCCACTGGGAAACCTAACATTGAATTTGCTAGGTCAGAGACTTGCTGCCCAGCAGAAATACAAAGTCCTGTCCAGAAACAAGAGTATCAGTGGCCCATGTAACTGGGATCCTTACATGACCACACTAAACCCCAACTATTAATTCAGACTTTTGTACAACCTTTTGATGAAACACACCCTTGGCAGGGCAGCTCTTCTAGAGCTCACCATATGCTCCTAATGCATCACCATTTCAGCTCACACAGGCACACGTGAAAAGCCTGAGGAGAATTTAAATGGACCCATGTCTTTAAGGCTTGCACCAAAACATTAAACCTGAACCAGAATAGAGTATCACTAAGATATCACAAGAAACTTCTGTCTGCCAATCCACACACTGCTGCAAAACCCATGCGTTTGTTCACGTGCATGGACCCTCCAGTAGAAGACCACAGTCTGGCTGTCAGTGGCAACCGCAGAAGCTACAATAACTATCATCACATCAGCTTTATACCAGTAATACCAAGACCAGAACCTGGCTTTCTGGCTTGCTTGAGGTCTTCATTCTCCACCAGCTTTTACCTTGTGTTGTCATTTACAGCTCTGCTGCACAAAAACTCCCAAAGAAGCGTAATGGCAGGGTTTCTCTTAGCGTGCCCACACACAAACGATGACACACGTTGCTAAGCGGTATCAAATCTTATTTGGCAGGCATGCTGCAGGAGGCCCTGGAAGAAGGCAACTTACACTTTCCTCATCAGGCTACTATGCGATTTTGCCTGATTTGGTTATAGCTACATTCATGCTGTTTAAACAAAGCCTGCTTAGAAAACCTGGCAGAATAAAAGGAAAGCACCGGGATGTTCTTATTTTTGATCTCATAATCAAAACTGTGTTTTTACCAATTCTCCGGTTTTTGAGGTGGCAACATCTGAATGTAAACACACTTCCCACTGTGCCCCTGTTCTGGCTGAAACCAATTACTCTCGCAGGTGATTCCTTTTGATGGAAATGCCTCACAGGAAAGTGTAAAGGCACATACGTGTAATTTACTGATCTTTATTCACAGAGGCTTTGAAGGCCCATGGCTCATTATTTCATGCAACAATAGCTCAATGCTTCTAGTTGTGAGCACACCCCCTTGACCATTATGTTAGCCAAAATGATGGGTACCTCTAGGAACCTCCTCTCACGTAAATGGTACCATGCAATTAGAAATCCAATTAAAAAGTGCTTTTGCAACTTTGTAAGAATGTTAGCATGCACTAGATAGTATTACTGAGGAGGAGATAAGAAGGGACTGACAGCAAGAATGAAGAAAGCAAAGCACACATCCAGTACAGCAACCTTTATTCTTGTAAATTCCTCCTTAGTATCACGAGAAAGCCAAGTCTTTCACATCAGTCAAATTTGGGGTTGTCATTTCAATACAGTCATCTGTGGGAATTGTCAGCAACTGCTGCGAGACTATTCACAGCACAGAAAATTAAATAGGTGCTTAAGTGTTTGTAGGATTGAGGCTTGTGTGTCATTTGCTACGTGGCACCCGCCTTACCTTACAATGACGACAATCTCAACTATTAGACTGCTTGAAAAATTATGGGAAAGCAATTCAGAAGTGTGACCCAAACTCTGCCCAGAGGCTGATGTTGCCTTAGGCAAGCATCTACCTAGTTGTCTATCTATCTAAACTCATTTGTGTTGACAAAGGAAAAAAAAGCCAGAGAGACATGAAAATCATGGTATTTGATACCCACATGCAGCAAGACTCAGCAGCTCTCCTAGGCAGTTTTCCTTAGAAACAAATTTCAGACCCCTGAAACCTTGAGACAGGCTTTCTGTGTGCAAATATTTAACTGAGTTTGTTCCATAATAAAATTTCTAGGGGACAACCTTGCCACCCGTGCCAGCCAAGGAATACATTACCTGGTGGGGTTAACAGGGTTCCCTGCTGCAGAGATAAATACATTAGGGGATGAGACACAAAAGGTTTCACAGCTCCTGATTTTCCTTTAATAATATTCCATTAAAAATGACTGAAAGGCAACTCTCCTCCCATAAATCAGGTACCTCACTGATGTCTTTTAGTCCTGAGATGGGCCTTCTTTGGTTTTAATAGCTTCCCTTCCTTCCCTCTCTGTCTGTCTGTCTCCAGATACGGCTGATTTACCTGGATTAGCAGAGACATTGGCTCCACATTCTTCAAAAAGTGCTGATCAGGCTGAGCTGGCAAAAGATTAAAAGTCAAACAAATTGCCTCTACCACTGAAAGAGTCTAATTGATTTTGGGGAAAAAAAATAATCTAAATCGTGAATTGCTCTCTGCCAGTTGGCGACTATCTAGAGGAGGGGCATTGTTTTTAGATGGGCAGGAAGAAAAGTATCTCCTGGGAGGTTCCCTGCCACTGCAGTGGAAGAGGCATTTCTCCCCTTTCCCTCTCATACTTTGCTTTCTTTATATCCCGCTTGGCGATCGAAGTTGTTACTCACTAGGTGTAAAGCGGGTGGTCCTGCCAAACTGAGGACAGAACTGGGAATGAAAGCACCTGTAAGTTTAGTCCTGATATAAAATCCCCCTCAGCTTCTCTACCTGGAACCTGCAGGCTTACTGCTTGTTCAGTTTATGGTAGGTATTAAGAGGGCATCACAAACTAATAGTGCAGCAATCTGGCCGCCCTAGTCATGAAGTGGGGCGACAGAGAGGCTGAAGATGACCCAGAAGGCAGGCTGGTGCAGTAAAGGCTTCTAGGATGAGAGTGTTGAACATCAACTCCTGATATGAACAACCAGGTGTTGGTACCTGAGGATTAATTGATATTTGTAAAGCACTTAGGAAATATAAAGTGCCAACCAAGTGCTAGCTAGAATTATTTCCTAGTAAGGAGATGACTAAACATTCCTCTATCACTTAGGGCAGATTTCAACCACAACCATTTATTCATATACTTAAACTGTTTTTTAGGCCAAGCTTGCCTGATGGGAATTGTAAATGTTTGCTCCATAGCAGCCACAAACCCTGCCAGATGGGACACTGGGGAATGAAGGGAAGACGCCCTCACAGAAATATGTGTGTCATCGTGTAGAGAAATCACAGCTGCAGTGAAAAACAAAGGGATACATAAATATATTTGTGTATCCTGGCACAGCGTATCGCACAGCTGATATCTAGGTGGGGTGGGGTGTAGTTGCCTAGACTTCAGGTATGCAGTTGGTGCTTTCCTCTCTTTACTCTGCTAAAGAAGTGAATTCCGTGCAAGGTTCATATGAGGAAAAACCCCAAACCAAACATATGTGCTTGCTTCTCCTGACAAAAAAGACCAATATTTCCTAGTCTATTCCCAAATCATGAGTTACAAGACAGGAGTTGGATTTGACTTAGTACTTCATAGAAGCCAGGAGAAGAGGGGGTTCATCTTCCAACATGCATAGCAAGGAACTGCCCTAGACTGAGCCTAACACAGACACGAGAGACAAGGCAGTGCTGCAGGCACAGGAACAGGTTTGCACATGGTTGGTACAAGTGGTTATCAACATTGATTTGGGGAAGGAAGGATATTGGCACATGGGAACCGGGAAGCTATCACTAATAGAGTGGGCAGGGGAAGACATCATTTTTAATCCATGTTTTTATAATGTCCTGCAAAGGGGATCCTGACCCGTAAGCAGGGTCCTGAGCACTATGAGTATGGCCATACAACCACAGGATGGCATAAGGCAGGGGAAGGTATGCCTGGGTGGAGATGTGACTGCCTCTTTCAAGGGCCAGCTCCATCTAAACCAGCACAGGAACACTGTGACACAGCAGCCTGTCATACTGCCAGGGCTTTTTCACTGACCAGTTATCAATAGCATGCTTCATCTCAGCACATTCAAGTGACTCACAAACAGGAATTGATTAAGCCTCAGAAGCCTCCTAACTCACAAGGCTGCACCAATTCATCTACCCTATGTTCAGATAGGAAAACTGAAGGAGAAGAGGGGATGTGAAACACCCCAAACCGAGTTGGTGGTAGAATCAGAACTGCAAGCCAGCTGCCTTACTGCTAACTCTTCAAATACCGTAATTCAAAAGATAGATGCCACACACTAACAGCTCACCTCTTCCACACCCCATCTCTGCAAAAGGCTTGTACTGGGAAAAGCTACCAAAATACCCTGTACTGGCCACACGTCGCTTCCTATCCTCAAGCCATTTGGTGAATTTTTTGTTACCCTGGAATAGGAAGATTCAAGACACCTTGTCTCCCCATACCTTAGTTAATACCTCCTCCAATATTTCATATCTTCATAGCTTCCCTATTTTACCTGTGAATCTCACCAGTATCCAAATAGGAATCTGTCTTGAATCTTGCTGAGCTCTTACCAAGTTTCTGATTTCAGAGGTATCTGATGACAGCAAGTTCCATATGTTAATTAGGCATTTTGTAAAAGCATATTTCCTCTTCACAGGTTTAAAGTGGTTGGTTTGGTTTCTTTTTCCCCATGTAGTTTCTTCCCCTGTTGTTCTCCTACTAAAAAGGAAAAGTAAATAGGGATGGCTGAGTGAACTTCTTTTTTTGTGGTGACTATTTCTATACCTTGCCACAATGCTGCTTATTTGTCTTTTCTCAAGAAAACAGTGTTACTGTTTTTAATCACTCTTTATGAAGAAGCCTTAGAAAACTCCAATAATTTTTGTTCCCTTTCTCTGGTCATTCTTCTATTTCTGTTATTTCCTTCTGTGAGATGGGGTGAGCAAACTGAATAGAGTGTACAAGGAGAGCACGTACCATCAATTTATATAATGGAACTGTATTATTTTATCTATTATTCTCTACCCCTTTCTTAATGCACTCTCTCATCTTGCATGCTTTTATTTCACCATCACTACAGACTGAACAAATGTTTTCACCGAGCTGCTCACAGCCGTGCCTTTTTTTTCCCCGTTCTTTTCTTTTGAGTGTTTACAATTATTTTAGAACCCAGAAACGAGCATGACTAATTCTAATGTGTTGTTTCCTGAGTGCATCACCTTGCCTTTGCCATACTGCATTTCATTTACTCTGATGATGCTTACGAACTGCCTCAGCAAGCTCACTGCCAGACCTCCTCGGTGTCTTTTCTAGGCTTGGCTAACCTAAACATTGCTGTATTATCTACACATTTTTCCTTTTAAGTATTCTTTCCTTTTTTTGGTTATTAATCCATATTAAACATCAGACATAATACCGCTCAGTGACACATCCACGGAGCTGAAATATCTTTTCATGCTGAGAACAAGCTATATATTCCCTCACTGTTTATTCGGTAAATTTTGTTTTTCTTATTACTTTATTTATGATACAGCTTTATCTCATATCCAATGACAAGTTTGTTCCTTAATAATCTCCTAAAAGAGACTGAGTAAAGAAACAAACCCAGCAAGCATTTGGAAAAGTTTGCTTACAGGAAATTTACTCCTTTCCTGTTATCTCATCTGTTTCAGACTCAAGTAATTTTAGCAGTGTGAGAAAAAGACACACAGCTTATATGGAAGTCAGATTGGTTTGACCGTGACAAATCACAGAAATCGCAGCAAGGTGGAACCAGAAGAGACCTCAAGAACATCATTTGGTGTAGCCCACTATCCCGAGACAGGATCAAATATACCTTCAAATTTATTCCTGAAAAATATCTGCCTACACGGCTTGAAGAAGCTCCAATGAAAGAGGCTCCACACCTTCCCACCTATGCTAACCCCTTCCAGTACTTTACTAGTCCCAGAGTTAGAAAGTCTTCTTAGTATTTAACCTATTACTTCTTGTCTTGGGGATTTGCAGGACAGCAGATCAATACCATCTTAAAAAGAATAATTTATAGGAACTAAAACTCTTAACGTTTCTCTTTGTCTTCCCCATTTAGAACAAGGAAACTTTTATGACTCTAGTTCTTTTAACCTTCCTGTGCAAGTTCTGTTTGCTCAGCCTCTGGGAAACCCTGCTGCTCCCCTCTGAGCTCTCTCCTGTTTGTTTAGATTTTCCCTAAAGTGTGGTGCCCCAAACCACAGGCTGCACAAAAGCTGAGCCTGCACTGGGGATGGGGATGGCTGAGCAACGACCTCCTGCACCTGGTACCTATCAGCCCATGTGGCTCAGAATGACACAGAGGGCTTTTATGTTCATCTCCACCTTGGTGCTTTCAGAACTACTGGTGGTTTTTTAACTACTTCTAATTCATGTTTCATCCAGCTTGCCCAATGAAAAAAAAAAAAAAAAATTAAAAAAAAAAAAAAATCCCTGGTCTTTAATTCCCAGAATGTGATCTCACATCTTTAAAATTTTCCAAAACTCTTGCCTCAATTTGAATGATTGCCTAGAAATATTTGTCAGCAACTAATCAGCCCCCTCAACACCCCTTGCTTATCCTGGTGACACAGCAATCGAGGGGTCTTTATGCCTCAGTGTATATCTGCTCAAACTGACTAAAAATGATCAGACTTTTTGTTTTCTATTCACTGAAGAAAGCACAGAGGGTCTGAGTGTCATTTGCTCAGACAGAGCTAACCACATACAGTATGGGAAGATTAAAATTAGTCCATTCATAACCCCTTTGTTCCAATACCTTTGCTCTTGACACTGCTTGAAAAGTGTCAAAGAAGCTGGGACAGGTGAGGTGCCCCACCCAAACATCCACTGCAGCAATGACAAATGAAGAGGAGTTGCTTAGCCTTCCCACCATGCCCTTAAACTTCTGTCATCTATATCCATATTTATGATTAATCTATGGAGCAAGGTAGATACAAGTTCGCAGTCAAGAGACAGATACACAGATATATTTAGAAAGAGGGGAAGGAGAAAAAGCAAGGGGGGGGGATTATCAAACTAGTGCTTAGTTTATCAAATTAAGAGCGATAGTCTGGTGTGCATTACATGGGTCAAAGCTGCTTAGTGTGGTACACAAGATTCTTTGACCTGCCTCACTTACAAGATGACCCTCTTACATAAAAAGATGCACTTCACAAGCATGAGTCTTAATTTACCCAACACAAACCTGTGCATCAAACAAAAGGTATGGAGAGTATCCTAAGGACTCCTCTTGCCACTCGCTCTGTGTGTGTGCCCAGATGCTATTATTAAGAGAAAGCTTCCAGGTCACAGCAGGGATGTTTATTTCTGAGTCTCTCTGTGTGTGTAGAAAGGATATCTAGCACCATCAGCCTGCTCAGCTTAGTGCCCTAACATTTTCCAAAGACAAAGAGCAAGAGAGCAAAAAGGAGATGTGTTTGAAATAGAGTAAAACACAAATGATACCTTCAGACAGCAGCAGTACACACAGAGAGCATAGGAGCTTTCAGGGCAAAGGGGTTTGTGTGTGTGTGTGGCTTCTCTTAACAGTTTCATCCCAGATGGAATGAAAATTCACAGCAAGGAGTCCTATCATCATCACACTTCTGTGAAAATGAAAAAGCATTCCCAGCCCTTTCCTTTGTTATACTCTCAAGTTATTCCAAAAGTGAGTTTCCACATGACTGTTATAGCTGTTACCCACCTACTGACCGTGTTCTCCTAATGAAGGAAAAAAGTCTAAAAATGTTACCATTTCCCTAACCAAAGAGAACTCCCTCCTTGCTTCAACTAGGCTTGATTAATCCCTTGGGGACCAAAAGCTGGTTTCCAGTAAAGGAGGAGATCCTCAGTGGTGATATAATCAGAATTGAGGCTTACAGAAATCATCCTAAACTCATTTGGTCCCCACACCTCAAGTCTTTGACCTTATGGCTGGTCCTGGTGGGAGATTCTAGCTGGCTGAATTTCAGCTCCAGCCCTTCCCAAAGGGGAACCCAGCAGGGTCTCTGGAAGAAGCCTGATCTGTGGACAAAGGACACAGCCTAGTGCTAGGGCTCTGCAGGCCAGTGGCAAGGAGCAGCACTGTTGGAAAGAAAAAAAAAAAATCTGGTCCACAGCCTTCAATGGGAAAGGACATGCCTCCTTCCACTGCACTATAGAGAGCAGGTCTCAGCATCTCGAACTTTCACAGCTCCAGGGAGGAAAGCAGCAGGAAGAATTTGTACAGGCTGAGGAAATATGGAGATGAAAGTACATTGCTCATCTGGAGTTCGTCCTTTCTGCCACTGGAGGATTTTTCAACGGCAAAAATACATCCCATCATGTGTTTTATGGAGACCAAGATAATCCATTACAAGGATAAGAATGACACACAACACAATATAAGATGCTGGGCAAGGAAACTAGTAAATAATCTTTTAAATTATGTATTTAGCTCACTCTAGCCATATCCCTTTCTGGGACTATTCTACTGAATGAGTTCACTGGCCAGAATATTTACAGAGACAGTCAATGTTAAGTGAACAGTAGAGAATATTTGCTGAAAGCACCTTCTAAACCTGGAAACTAGAATAGATGCCCTGGAAAACCAACTCTGAGTTTGTAAATGCACATTAAGATGTCCATTTGCTGCTCTGCTAATCTCCTAGATGAAAATTGCTCTGAAACAGGCAATGTACAGCAGGCTCTCCTCAAAGCAAATTTGCCTTTACATGCCCAGAAATTTGCAGGCCTGTTTAGGAATAAGAACGAGAGATGTAGTCAGTGAGCCATTTAGCAGCAGTTTGCTTGGAAACAGCACAACCGATTGATCCTAGGTCACAAGGAAAAACAAACAGCCCCGACATTACGCATGCTCCTGAGAACAGCTCAGGGAGCTGGGAAGCGTCTTCTCCAATATCCCCAAATGCTGCACACAGGGCAAGAGTAGCCAGCAAAAGAAGTCAATAAAACTCCAAACCAAATTACAATGATCATGGTTCATGCCTACCCCGTGTAGCTCACTCTTAGAAATTACACTGAGCCCAAAGGCCCCACAGGAGAAAAAAATACATCAATTCTAGAACAATTAATACAAAGGAGTTGCTCATGTATCAGCCCTAGAGCTTGAGATGGAAGGATACTACACTAAGGCAGGGCTCTCCAGCCTGCACCAGGACACGCACAAGGTGGCTTTGCAGAGCCCACCTTGGCCAGAAATGCAGAAGGCAAGTATTAGGCAAGTATCATACATATTAGACTTAATAAGCTGCCATCTTCTCCTTCAGGATTTCTGAGACTCAGCAGTCCCATCTCTGCTATGTTTGTTAACACTACATGGAGAGGTGACCCCCGAACACCTACACACAACCACATCTGTGGGGAGGACATGTCTGTTTGCAGGGCAGGCTGCAGAACCTGTACTAATCCCCAGTTCTTTTTGGGAAATGAAAGTCCTTGACTCAAGCATGAATGATACTGGCAAAGATCCCATTACTGTAAAGCTCTCTGCCAGCTTGCCACCTCTCCCCCTCCCCCTTTTTATATCTCTAAGGTCACTAAACTGCAATTTAGTCATCATTCTTTATAGAGCATGAGCAGATATGAAACATCTGGAAACTGTTGTAGTCACACTTTGAGATACACATCCCAAGGGAATTTAACTGCATAGGAATGGGATGAAGTACTTTTTACCTCGAGGTCACTGCAGCTTGCATGCATCCTTGGTAGCTAGTTACTGGGCATTAACGCCTTTTAGATGACCAACTATGAAATGAGTTATAAGGTCTCAGTACAATTCCCAGCGAAATGAAAACCTCAACCCAAAGATCACCTCAAAAAGTCCATTAGACATCCTTCTTTCTGGCAGTATCAGTGAGGAAAAGTTGGCCATAAAAATTTCACTCCTTGTTTAATTCCAAATGTGGTCCCTCTAGAGATGAACTGTGGCCTGCTGGTAGGAAAGAAATTTGCCCTGCTGCTACCTGTGCTTTGTAAGTAGGTAACAGCAGTCCCCAAACACAAAGAAATATTCCCAACCTGATATAAAAATGTATTTATGTAAAAAAAGGAGAAGATTTTTTTCCAAACCCCTGCAGAAGACAGCACCAGCGTCAGTCATTTACAGGAGACAGAATTTTCTTACCTGACCCACACTATAGGAAGTTAATTTAAACTTTATCTTTAATAATCTCACTTCCTTTTACTTACTTCATTTTGAGGATGGCGGGTTAAACATGAGGTGTTTTTGAATAATTAAATGAAGGAGGAAGCACTATCTTAGTGACAAAGCTCCTAATCTTCCTTATTTATTAATAGGAGCTGCGTTAAGAATGGCTGTTCTTAATCCTGGCTCTCACCATGCAAATTCAGAGCATTAGAAATAGAAGAGGCTAACTGAGGCCCTAATGCCAGAAGAGAGACCACGTCAGTGCCAAAAGCTAAAAAGGGACAGATCCGATCAGCACCTGATGCGGAGCTGTCAAGGGAAGCCTTGCTGGCTTGGGAAGGGAGGTTGCCCGTGTGGGTCTTTGGGATTCAAGCCTCACTCCACGGGATGCAGACGAGCCCCGTTCAGTTGGTCTGGTCCCCCAGCTGCTCCATTTGGCACCACACTGCCTTCAGGAGTAGGTGCATGGTTTGGTTTTGAGGAGCTCCAGGCCACCTTTTGAAGCATTCGGCTGCCCGTACATTGAGCCACCAAGGTTTGACACTAAGTGGCTGCCCCTGTGAGGGGCAGGGACAGAGCTCCCAACCATCCCACCATGGGGGTCCAAGCTGCCTGGCAGCCTGCTCACCCTCCAGCTTTGTGCTCAGGTCCTGCCTGCCCTGCGAATCCAGCTGCAGGTCTGGGTGAGTTCGAAGCTTCAGCATTAAAGAGCCTAAGCTCTTCCCTCTTTCCCAACATCCTCCCCAAAGACTCAGCCATCTAATCAAATTCTTTGGCTCAGCTTATGAGCTCTGACAAGATCACAGCCCAAGGAGGCTTGGCTACAGACTCAGCAATCCTTACTACATGCAACCCAATTTAGCCACGCTCTCGGTGCATCATGCGTTCAGTAAAGACCTAATCTAAAGGTAATCATTAATTTGTTACTGCCACGAGGATATGGCAATCAGCAATAAGATGCTGATTGTTTGGGGAGGGTCAAGTAATTGATCATTCATAATGGATTTTTTTTGTTTTTTAAACAACCATCCTTCCCAGTTGTAACCTCTTTATGGACATACTGTAGAGCTAATGACAAAAGTGTTCATGAATTCTTTCTGCCCAAAGACAATGCTTTCTTCACATTAGGTAAAATTAATTTTTGGAACCTACTGTTACATATTAAAAAAAATAAATAAATAAAAATAGGAAAAAAATTGAGCAAAGCTTTTATAGCAACACCAGAGTCATCATCTATGTTTGATAAAGGACTATAAACCCTCATGCTGGCAGGCATAAGACAGTCATTAACTTCATTCAGTCAGAAAGAAAATGTCTCCTGTGAACAGGTAGTTCCATCACGGTGTGGTACAGGCTTTCTTGCACCTTTCTGAGTTATTTGGTAATTCCTGGAGACCAGCTATTACATCTGTCTAACCCAGACTGGCAACTCCAATTTTCCTGCATTCAGCAAATTGCAGAGGAGTTGGACCAAGGACCGAACAATGCCAATGGCTCCGCCACTGCCTCTGGTGAATTTCCGGTGCACAGTCTTGCTCATACACCCTCCCAAATGGCACATGCGCAGAACCTGATACATTTCCTGGGAGTAAAAAAATGGATAGGAGAAATAAATCTATATTAAACTGGCATTCTTCATTCTCTCCTGATTCACAGGAATGTAAGCTGCAGTTTACTCTGAGGATTAGCACAGTTTAGCCTGTGCTTCTAGAAGATGATCTCAAAAAACAAAGCTACTGAAGATGGAAAGAAGGGAAGGTCAGGTACTGGTCCTTTCTCTTCACCTCCACCATACTAGAAAAGAAGCACAAGCCTGTTACTCCTCTGTAACAGCTTTTCCTCTCTACTCCTGTCTCTCGGGTTAGACTTTCACCTGGATCTGCGTTTTCCTTCAAAAGCATCTCATCATGGCCTTTCTCCATTATACTGAGCCAGATGTATGCAAGGGAAATGCCACTTCACGAAACAGAATGGTATGTATGAAAATTTCCACCCCAGCTGTAACTCCCCTTTCAGCTACCCCTCACATAATGTCAGCTCACATGGGAAGCTAGTGAAATGTAGCAGCAGGCCCTCTCTGACAATGAACAAAAAAAAATAATTTCCCAAATCATTCCCTCCATTTCTCAGCTCCTTTAGGACAGGGCTGACATAGTATTTGCTCTGTTTTAACCAGCTTCTCCCCAGGGCTAATTGGTTAAATCCTGTATTGCCCTCTGGCAGCCAATCTGCGTTCCTAGAATTGGTGAGCATCACTGGCTGCTTTCGAAAAAGTGCTGAAAAAAATGTAAATCTCGCTGTGGACTAGCTCGAACTTCAACTCTGGTGATCTTGAGCTATAAATTGTTAGGAGATTAGGTTTCCTTCTGGGCTGGAAATACCCTCAGACAAGTCTCTTGTGACATATTCTGGCACATTTGCTTCCCATAGTGCTTTTATTTCCAGATGATTTATCAACACAGTTATGATGGGGAGGATGGGCAGTGGAGACTAAATGTGTGATATGGCCCCATTTAGGCCAATACAACAGAAAGAAGTAGGTGTCTGCAGAAGCAAAGCCATGAGCAGCAAGAGCAAGCCAGGACTCCCTGTGGAAGGCTGCAGCAGGTTTGGATCCCTGTGGATCAGGCACAATGTGGGACCAATGAGACCTAGTTGCCACCCGGCTCTCTAAAACTGCTGACAGATGAGATGGATAGCAGCTCAAGCTAGTACCTCCTTGGGCATCACTGCCCCTCCAGAGACAAGCAGACAGTGCAGAGAGATAGCAATGAAAGTCGGGTGGAGGGGAGTGTCTTGGTGGGGTTGGAGGGGGATCAGCTACGTTACCTCCCTACTGACCTCCAAATTTTGCTCACTGGCAGGGTAGGATAAGACAGCAATGTGGAACTGCTTTTTTTTTATTATTATTTTTTACAGGAAGGGATCCCTGAGGGCTGTTACTTGATATAGTCTCTCTCGCTCCCCTCTCAGCCCTGCACCACCTCATCCCCCAGCCAAACACAGCAGCGAGAAGCCAGCAGGCTGCTGCAGTCACAGCCTCCTCTCTCCAGCAAGAGCTGAGGCCTGACAGCCCAGCAAAATGACCCACTTCTTGCCGAGTCAGACAAAAAAGCTCCACTTAGGCCCCAGGAAAGTGTCTCTAATAAGGCCATCCTTTAGCTGTGTCGCCCAGACCCCTCTCAGCTATCCTTCATCCCTGCCCTCCCTCCCTGCAGCCAGCCATTAATGCAGTCAGCACGGAGGCGAATGAAGCCATCGGGCTCAGTAAATATTACCAAGCTCCACACGGGGAGCACAAGACCATTATTTAGACTCCCAGGTCCTGGGTATGTTTTGATCACACCAATTTAGCAAAGAGAGGTAAAAGAAAACAACTGGCTAGTGGCTGGCTGCCACGCCTGTGCGTGTCCTGGTCTGGGAAATCCCAAATTCCTCTGGACCGGCCAAACCGCTGCATGCCTGAGAGACTGGGAGTGCTGCTGGCAAACCCTGGTGTAAGTGGCCCAGTGGGGGACAGTGCTGGATCAGTTCCCACCAAAGGGTACTTGAAATACAGCAGGCTAAAACTCACTCCTACTTGGTCACTGAAGTCAGTTGTTCTAAAGCTTTTGCATCTCATGGCTGTGGGGAGGAAGCATCTTTTCTTCCCCTGAAACTTGGCTCCCCAGGTTCCCTCAAGTATGTCCGTTACAGGTCTACTTAAGTCTCTCCACACTGGCAATCATACAGTGCTGCTCTGCAGCTTGAGCTGTTCCAACAACCCCTACTCCATAACAATGTGTGCTTCTCAAAACCACCCGCCACCAGCTCTTAAATCCTTCCTTTGTTTGTCCCAGATGACTTGCCTGCCATCTTCTCTTGCCCTTGCCCCATGCCAAGCTCTTCTTTCTCCCTCCATGCAATGACACATCTTGGCTTAGGAGTCAGCTCCTCCTCAGCTCCTGTTTCTTACGAAAGCCATGCTGCTAGCTCAGCTGTATCTGCTGCTTCCCATCTCAGCTCAGGCCTCATCCTCCCCCTGACTCTGGGCTGCTCGTGGTCCCCTCTCCCTGTTGCTCTGCCCTTGGCTCTTTGATTGGATGCTCTAATATACTCATTTACCCACTGCTGCAAATTGTTTTGCTCTGTAAGCACTTGAGGTACAATGTGTGAGAAAAAAAATCCCCAAGAAAACAAGGTTGTGCTACACAGTATTTTGAGAGAAAGAGGTGAGCAGGTCTCATGAGAACTGGGTATGAATTTACCTTGCACATCCCCACAGGTGCGGGCGCAGAAAAGTGCAGGCTGATAAATCCCTTTTATTACCTGCACAAGTATCTGAAGGCAGGAGAGGATTTTTAAAGTCTGGCCAGTCCCCAAAGTGTCAAATCCAAGGGCGACATTTGAAATTCAGTGATGATAGAGTAAGATAGAGACAGAGAACAGTGACCATGTGTCATCAGCCCAGAGGATGTGCCAAAGCCAGAGACAACACATCAAAATAGCTCATGGAGCTCCCGATATAATTAAAGAGTCACTAACATCCCACGAAGCACTCTGGGAAGGGAAAAAAAAAAAAAAAAAAGAAAAAAACCCTGCTCAGCACAAACACTGAGGCAGCAGCATGAAGCTTAGTTCCTCCCACTCTGAGCAAAGCCCTGCATCCTCAAGATGCAGCTCTACTCGAAAAAGTGACTATGCAAGAATGCTGGCATTTCTGCACACTCAATCTCTCTCCTGGGCTGCTCAAGGAGAGCACTCTTCACTTTCTTGATTAAAATAAGCATTCACAACTTTTTTTCTCCTGACACTCCTGAAGGAGCCAGCACAGCTTTAGAAGAAGTGGGAGCTGTTTTGCCAGCAGTACCAGTGTCAGGAAAGCTCCACCTAACTACAGGTTAGTTAGGCTGCAGCACCACTGTAAAGAGCCCGGCCTGTCTCTCAGATTTAATTATTTCCCAACCTGCCTTTTATTGGGAGAAAGAGATGAGAAACAGGTTGGATGGAGGCAGAACCCAAAAACTGGCACTTCCCTCGGAGAGGGCTCCCAGGGACGAGGTAAAACCATGCTAAGGTGTGTTACTATGATCACATCCCATCACCAGGCTACTGTCACTGCCCCACAACCAGCAATCTTTCAACCTGACCTCAGCATCCTCCCTGTTTCTCATCCTTTCCACTCACATAGACACTGTCACAAGGCACTGAGAAGAATTTGCATCATTGCCCATTAGCAGACCCGAACCCGACTCCTGCATTGTGCTAATGGGCTCTGCTGTCTCACACCATGGAGAAAGGTTTGGGACACAGCCTCTCTTCTCCTCGCTAGGGCAAGCAGCACCTTCTTTTCTATTGGCCTATCACCTTGCCTACTGCATCCTCCTTGAGGATTACCCTTGTCTCCTTGGCTGATAACACAGATCTTCCTTTTATCAGCCAGCAGACCCGAGGAAAAAGGGCATCAAGGAAAGAGCATTTAACTTAACCCTCTGATAAGGGAAAAGAGAATCCTCAGTCCATCTAGAAGGACCTGCTCTTTCCTCAGATGCACCAGCAGCAATATCTAAGATATCCAAGGTTAAAGTGTAAATCATGTAAAACATCTTTATCTCTTCAAACTGGTCTTTCTCCCTTTTTCTTTTCTCTTTTCATTTTGAGCAGCCAGGGTATCTGAGGCCACTGAACTCCAGTGTTACAAGTTTCCTACCTCAGTGGGGAGACGCTTCTCCTAGTCTGGTGAAGGAGGTGGCTTCCCCACGCTGCTGGAAGGGCATCATACAGTGGGCTTGGTACCTGCAGGGAGCCTGCGAGTGCACTGGCCTATCTGATGCTCGTGGCCTGCAGGTCACCTTTCCTGTGGAAGGTGAACTCGACTGTCATAGCAGCAGTGGAGGATTTGTGTTAAACATGAATGGTGCGAGCATGAAGGACCAAGGAAATAGTTACGCCAACATAGCTTTGCTTTGTAAAACTGACTCCCAGCCTGACCCACCTTCGTTACCCTTTACCACATTATCAGTTAGATACTTTCCACGTTAACTTACTGGGGCCTGAATTCCTGCAGCAGAAAGTTTTTGCAATACCTCTGCAGTGTCACCCGCATACCTGCACTGAAACCAGAGCTGACCACGCAGCAACCTGCCTGTGCAGTGAGCAGCTGGGGAGAGACATTAGGGATTGCTTGAAACAAAGCAAAGCTTAACACTATTTCTCAGTTAATTTAAACTAGAAAACTTATGAGATCAGAGCAACCTGATACAAACAGGCTCACAAGTGCATACCCACACCACGCTGGCATGTTGATGTCTGCCTATGCTCTGCTGCTCTCCTACAGATAGGGGAAAAAAAACCAACAAGCCAACCACTCCTGATGTCACACCTGGACAAGACCTGCCAGGATTTTGGCTGCAGTGACCCAGTTTCTTTTGCTGTTGTTAGCTGGAATCTGAGATAGCAGGATGGTAAACCTTCAACGGACTCCGTTGATAACCTGTAGAAAGCCTCTCCGCTGCTCTCAACTGACATGGTTTAATTTTTAATTCAGCAAAGCAGCGACAAGGATGGAGGCGGCTAAGGCCAGTCAACAGCACAAATTGGCCAGGACAAGCTGAATTGATCTACAAGGAGGAAATGAAGACACAGCAGAAACTCTGGGCTATAGGTAGCAATGGGGCAGGCTGTGGAGAGGGGGGGGAAAGTGGAGGGGGAAGAGAGAGAAGCATGATGAGGGAAACAGATAGAGAGAAACAGAGCAAGGACAACGCCGCAAGAGGGAAATTATCGGACAGCCACGGGAGCTTAGTGCCCTGTACCTCCTACCCAAAGAGAACTGGCTGGCCCAGGCTGTCTGGTACATGGAGTGTATGGATTTCATTGCTGGTGCCTGACATCCACCGTCCCTGTGCCAGAGCTGTAGCATGGTAACGCAGTTGCCCAAAGATGGCCTGCCACTGCGCTTCAGGGTATCATGGGATGCTCAGCTCCAAGCTCTGGCTTTTTTAGCCAGAAGTAGAAATGTCACCACACATCCAATTCCCTGGCAGATTTCTACCTTTCCCAAGCCAAACCCGAGGAGTGAAACCACCGCTATGTTACTCACTTCCAACTAAAATAAAAGCAAGTCAACAAGATTACTTGGAGGGGGCTGTTCTCATTACTAGCATTAATGTTTATTAACCTTATCACTAGGCTTAAGGCTTAAATCAAGAGAGAAATGAGGAGAGCAGCCCCAGCCTAACTGAACGCCCTGCTCACACGCACAGGCTGAGGGCCACACCGAGAGCCTGTTTGCCCCAGTGACAAGAGCAGATTTTTCAGAATGACAGTTTATATCTTGTTAAAAAAAATCCCTCGTGAACAAGCACAAAAAGCACCCAAACACCTAACATAACCACTTGGGCCAGCTGCTGAGAACACTTAATGAGAATGCTGTTTGACTCTTTAATTATTGAACAAGTAGTATACTACTTAATTGGCATTTTTTTCAGTGGTAGCTGTAAATACAAGCCTTTCTGCCCATTCATGTTGGATAAACAAGAAACTTCAATGCCGTTCTACAGAATGTCGAAAAATTCCAAAAAGTTGCCAAATCATTTCTAGCATTATGCTCCGGAGAACATTGAAAGTTTCTGAAACTGTAGGGAAAAAAAGTATTTTAATATGGTTATTTTGCAAAGTTTGATCATAATTTTGACCAGTTTTGTCTAACTTAAGGATTAGAAGAACTTTGTTACTGCCATGTTTAATGCTTGCAGCAAAAAAAAAGCAAAACCAAGAATAAACTGACTGTATTCAGTCATCAGTCTGTCACTGGGCTGAAACTCTGCTCAGATTCATTAGGCATCTTTCAACAATTTGAATGAATCCGATCCCCACTTTGAAGCAGAACGGTGTCAATAATGCTCCTATGTTATGACTCGATGAAAATGTTTGTACAATCTGAGAATCAGAATATAATCACGTAATAAGCAGAATGCAATCCTTGAAAATAAATGCTGCCAAGCAAAGTGAAAACCACACCATTTAGAAACAACAACAAAACAGTTTAGTAATACAGTGGTAAGACTGAAATTATTCAAAAACTGCTCTGGAAATGCCCTTTTCTCTGTATTTGGTGACAAGAAATACTAACACTGTGAAGGCAAGGCAGCAGAATCCATGGTATTCTCCATGCCCAGCACTGAATGGAAGCAGCAGTTATCATGCTCTATACCATAAGAAATAATTTATTTTACCACACGTGCTGCTCTTAAGAAAGAGGGGAAGCCTCCCTTGGAAAGTAAAGCATAAACTCTTATTGAGCGTTAGCAATATCAAAGCTCACATTCATTCACCACAATAAATAAATAAACCCTCTCATCTGTACAAATATACCACAAGACCATAATTATGAAGCCCTTGCTATGTTTGGTCTCCACTTTTTCTTGCTCCCCTTGCAGAATTCAGGGATTCACATAAGCAGTGTACACACAATGCAGTGGGAGACAGGACTACAATTTATCTGACGTGGCTACAAAGGTATTAATGTAGCTGGAGTTGTTGCCAACAGCAGCACCAAAGGCATGATGGCACGGACTTCATAGCCATTCTGGACACTTCAGAGTCACACTCACAGCCCACGCCAACATCTTCTGCGCTGACACCTCACTGCTATCAGTAGCTCTAAAATTAAAATTAGGTCAGGTAGGACTACCCAGGCTTTAGTCACACATGTGATTCCTCTATAGACAAAGCCTCCTCAACCACTTAGATGCTTCTGACAGTTCCATTCCACCCACCATGTATAACAGACGCGATGTAGTCTGCTTTTGATATGCAAAACTGGTATGGGTGAAAACTCTGCATGGGTGGAAACAAACAGGTAGAAACGTCAGCAAAATATGAGCAGCATCAGCAGAATTTTCCATCTCTATAATGGAAGCAAGAGCAGAGGTTAGTCACAAGATAATACAAACTTCACTTGTAGTCTAGAAAAAACCTGCAAGCCTTAGATTAGTCATAGGTGGCCTTCTTTATTGTTCCCTCATTGCAGGAAATACACAGAACATCAGAAATATATTAAGGGTAACAAAATAGAGCACACAAAGGCTCTAACCTCAAGTTCAGTTCCCCCAGTTGAAAGCTGCTGTTACTTCACTAACCGTGGTGAATTTACACCAGGCTAAAACGGGCTCAGTGGCAGCTGAGCCACACGGCAAGGGAGCCCGCCCTTCAGGTTCTGCCAGCCCTCAGCAAACCCTGTGTCCTGCTGCATGAGGCCACAGTCCATAAGGCAACAGCCCACTCCGTGCCCACTCTGACATCCATGTGAATCCAGGCTGTTCTGAGCAACAGGGCACTGCATTATGTTTTGCTCCTGGAAGAGCTGTTTAAATATTTTCATTAGAGGCAGAGTATTTTTGGATGATAAAGATAATTAAGTGTTGAAAGTGTAGTGATCCATTTGACACCAAGAATAAGAGATATAAAGTATTTCTAATAAAAACAGAACCCCCGGTGGGATTTGAACTCAATGCGTGTCGTTACAATTTGAGGCAAGTGCTGCATCTACAAAGAGGCTAACACGGTATCTTTGCTGGGTCTGCAATTTACTGCTCTTATATTGCCTACATTGGGTCTCCCCTGTTGTTCCCCAAATGCAAAAATTATATATATTACTGAAGGCTGCACGCAAACATAAATTAATTTGTTTAAATGAACACAAGAGTTATAAATTTCGGGAAAACCTGTTTCCTAGTTGGTGCCAACATCTATAACCTGCTCCTGCATTCATTATCCTTGCTCTCAATTTCCTGTGTGTTTTGCTTCATCAGTGGGTTAAAAAAAAAAAAAACAACAGCTAGACAATCATGATGATGATGATGATGCTGAAGAAAGCGGCTCCTGCTCTTTAGATGTCTGCTCCCCCGTACATAGTGTCAGAATGATTAGAGCGTCTGATGTGATGAGAGTGATTAGATCTGTGCAAACACACACAGAGGAGGAAAGAGGTTGGCTTTGACAAAGCACTCAATTACCCAGGTTCTCCCACCACGTCTGGTCCTATCACAACGGGAACAAAGCTCCCTCTGTTCTCCTGGGAGGGAATCACTGCCGTGCCTTTCCACACCACCACTGTAAATCATGACATAGAGTCCTGTGCCACACAGCTATAATTTGATAAATACCAGAATGAGTCAAGGCAATAAATCTGTTGGGTTTTAATTATAAGTGTGCTTTTTTGTGGGGAGGGGGCTGAGTTGTTTTTCAGCTTCTGCCAATACAAATAATGTACATCTGCTCCTTTGGCCCTGTCTGTATTCTTCTTTCTTGGGAAATCCTCCACTACTGCCTTACTACCAGGACTGGCCTGGCACAGTGATAGCTGCCTCAGGAGCATAAATGTTCAGTGAAAAGGGAGAAGGTTTTATCCCTGCTGGGTCAGCAAGCCCTACCCTGAGGAGGGTGAGAAAACACAATGGGAGGAACATCAGTGTGGATGGCACTCTCTCCTGTAATCTTGAGTTCCCTTGATACTGCCTAGGTTTGCAATTTTATCAGTGGTCTGTGACTACACAGGCAGAGTTTTTTCCCAAAAGTCCCAGCTTCTAAAGTTGGATGATCAACCAGAAGCCTTTCAAGCTTTTCTTTCAAAGACAAACATTGTTTCTAGCTGTTGTGGTTTCAAATGAAAGCTTGTAAACGCACGCTAACAAAGTGGGAAGCGAAAAGACGAACCTCAAAAATATTACTCCTTTTAATATTTTAAAAAAACATTTTTGCAGATCCTGTTTCCACTTCTGAACAGTTGAGTACAACACTACAGATTGTATTTAAGATAATATTTGCTATAAGAAAAGAGGATGGAGGTGTGTGCATGTAACTCGGTGGGAACTAAAAAGAATAACAACCACACATTCATCTTCCTATGGTGTCATCTGTGAGAAACCACGTGTGCAAGAGCATATAGAAATACAAGCATGTATACATACTTTTGTACGCATATGGAGTGGCCTGTCTGTCAGCAAAAGGAGTGGACAACAAAGAAAGGACGAGGGAATCTGTGTGTGAACATGGCTGCACTCCCAAAGGTCAACCTTCTCTCCTCAGATTTAATTCCCTTTCTCACTCCTACTGTTCAGAAGTAAATGTTCACTTTTTATTAAAAATCAAAAGCAGAAGGGCTCGTAATCCTCCTGACTCCAGTTTTTCTCATATAAATGGAAAGTTTAGCTTAGAGCAATAGCAGGTACAATCAGACTGCAAGCAGGAGCTAATTCCCAGGAGATGCAGAAAAGCTAAAAAGCATTTGAGGCTTGTTTTGTTTGTATGTCTACACTTCTCATTAGCTAAATACTTTTCTCTTATTATTATTCTTTTTTTTTTCATGTAGAATTTGGTAAATCGTCGCACATTGCTGCACTTTTTTGGAAGTCATTATTGAGTGATATCTCAAACCAACTGTATTCTCCCCTTGGAAAACTGATTCTGTTCTAATCACTACAAAGAAATGGCACTGCACTAATTTCACAAATCTCACTTATTCAATATGTTCTCTCCTTACCTGGTTTCCCCATATAGCCCGCTCCCCTCCTCATTCTCACTGCTAATACTGAAAATCTTCCCTTTGAAGCACTACCCTGGTTTTAATGATATTTCCCTTATTTAGTGTAACCTTCAGAGCAGGGATCATATTAAAAAATGTTATCAGCAATACTGCTAGTCTGATTTACCAAAAAATATAAGGGGAGAAGATGGGGAGGAAGAGGAAAAAGAAACAAAGGGGAACAGGTTTCTAAGACTTTTGGTTATTTTTGGTGGTAATTCCAAGTTTTCTTCCGCAAATATAGACAACAGGAACTTAAAAGAGGGGATGGAGATTCCTTCCTATGGACGTACTCCTCATGCTCAGGCTTCAGTTAAAACCTTGAGTAAGATCCAGTATAATACTGACAGTGATGAATACTGCACTACTCTCTTCCTCGTTCCTTATCCCTGATTACCTTCCCTGTTATGGTTTAGACTCAGCCAGCAACTAAACACGAAGGAGCTGCTTGCTCGCTCCTCCCCCCACCATGGGATGGTGATGAGAAAATATAACCAAAGCCTCAGGGGTCAGGGGAAGGACAGGGAGGAATCACTCACCAATTATGGTTATGGGCAAAACAGACTCAAGCTGGGGGAAAAAACATCAATCTAATTTGAACACCAACACCACTACTAATTTACCAATCCAGTCAGAGTAATGAAAAATAGAACCAAATCTTAAAAACACCTTCCCCCATCCCTCCCTTCTTCCCAGGCTCAGCTTTGCTCCCCATTTCTCTACCTCCTCCCCATCAGTGGCGCAGGGGAATGGGGTTATGGTCTGTTTATCACTTGTTGCCTCTGCTCCTCCTCCCTCCTCAGGAGAGGACTCCTCACACTCTTCCCCTGCTCCAGCGTGGGGTCCCTCCCACAGGAGACAGTCCTCATGAAATTCTCCAACGGGAGTCCTTCCCAGGGGCTGCAGCTCTTCAGGAGCAGCATGCTCCAGCATGGGTCCCTCCCATGGGCTGTAGTCCTCCCAGCAACAAATTGCTCCAAGCGTGGTCTTTCCTCAGAGTTCCGGCCTTCCACAGGTGCAGCCACCGGTGTGGGGTCCTCCATGGGCTGCAGGAGGGTGTCTGCTCCATTGGTGACCTCCACGGGTGGCAGGGGCACAGCTTGCCCTCTAACCATGGGCTGCAGGGGGTTCTCTGTTCCAGCACATCTCCCCTCCTCTTTCTTCAATGACATTGGTGTCTGCAAACACGTTTCTCTGACATCTCACTCCTCCATCTGCTGCATGTTTTCCCCTCTTAAATACATTATCACAGGGCACTACTACTATCATTAATTGGCTCTGCCTTGGCCAATGGTGGGTCTGACTTGGAGCCAGAGAAGCTTCTCATAGGAGCCACTTCTGTAGCACCTCCCCTGCTACCAAACTCCCACGACACACAAACCCAACATGCCCATCCACATCAGCTACAGCAGACTGAGACCCTACCTCAAAATTTCCATATGTCAGTCAAACCATGTATGCAGGATGGGCGATATCAAGGAGCAAAGCTCAATCTGCCTTTTAAGTTTCATTTTTTCTAACCCCACAGTTTGGAGTGTTCCTACTTTGGGGTCAAAATACAGAGGAAGAAGAGTGCAGAGAAGAGGGTAATTCCAAAGTTAGAGAGGTCCAAGTGTAAGTGTGAGCCTGGAGTGATAGCTGGCTGCCCCATCCCTGTATCACAGATTTCTTGCTCCTGGTAGCCAAGACCTCACTGTAATAAAGTTAGGGCAACCCAGAGATCAGGTTGAAGGCCTTCTATCAGAAGTTCCCATGCATGGAGGGTTAACATATTTGTTTCTTTCCACCATACTTTTGGACAGCTGTCAGAGCTATGTTAAACCCAGCACCAGAAAGGGAAATAAATGATTAAGTGCCTTGCATACAACTTCTAGCATCCTCTGGTTTTCAAGCAAACTTTGTGGCCTTTCACACTTGGTCCCAGCACCTGCTTCACCAGGTTTAAGTGGGTAGAGAGCAGATCCTCCCTGGGGTTATGCCCTCTGTGCTTTGGGCCAGCAAAAGGGCTTGGGAGCTTCGAGACACTACGTGAGCACCACACATCTCCCTCACAGGGCAACTCCAAGGTATGTGGCTGCTCCAGTTGTCTCCTTCGCCCTGCACAGAGAGGAGGGTGCAAGACTGCAGTGAGGATTTCGCTGTTTCTTTATCAGCTCCAACTATGCATAAAGCCCAAGGATGTAAACCTGCAAAGGTCTTTGCTCCTTAAGGGAAGCAATTAGTGGCTAAGGGAAGTGATTAGTGGCAAACTGGGAGCAGACCTGGGATTTTAATGGCTGGTTAGTGACCACAGAGGCCTCAAACTTCCCAGCTGCTTCTTTCACTGTTCCTGGCAAAGCATCTGGAAGGACAGGCAGAGGCAATTCCAGGGCAGATATCTGGCATGAGATGTGGCACACATTTATAAGGTGTAAGGAGGAATAATTTGTTCTATTTCACAAAGCGAATGTGTTCTGTCTGCAAATTCATTACAGAGCAACAGACAGGTCAAGCCATTTCTCCATGCCTCAGTTTCTCTATGACTTTGAGTGTATTTGCCACTGTTCTTGAGGGGCACTGGGCAGACCAGATTTTCTAGTCTGAAAATACCACTTAAAGATGTAAAATTCATAGTGCAGATGGTGCAGCACTTTAACTAGTGTCGTGGCAAGGACTTAGCATTACACCTCTAGCTTTACACAGCTTGAAACAACACAGATACTCCTAGCTGTACTACACCTTTACCTCCATAGGTATAGGCCAGAAAGCTCCTAGCTTGTAACCAAATAATTTGCTTGGTGCTAGAACATCTGTCTCCTCAGCTAGGAGAACTCCAGATGTTCAGGGTTCCCTGTTCCCCTTGGGATGTCCTTTTACCCATGTTATACTGAAGCTCCTTCCTCTTGCTTCTCTCTGTCCCAGGCACCTATAGGTTTTGCGTGAATAAGTCCTGTCACATAAGCTGAGCTGAAAATTCCTTTGCAGCTGCCTGTCCTACCCCTTAGCCAGTCTGTGAACAGTAACATGCCTTGGCATTATCTATACCATTTAGGATTTTACACTCAATTAAATCCCCTCTTAACAGCTTCTCCTTCTTTTTCTTCATAGGCTATAAAGACCTTGGTTTTATTTTTAGCCAGTCCCGTTAGCTCAGGACTCGCAGCCTCTCACATCGTATTTTTTGTCCTTCTTCTCTACACCTTCTTGAGTTCTCTGATGTTGAAGAAGCCAAAGAGATAGAGTGGAGAGAATGATAATCAGCTGGTGTAGGAGCTATGCTACAGTGTCCCTGTCACAGTACACTGATCTGCCTCAATTATCCACCATTAAAATTACAAATTGCTTCACTACTTTTCCCATAGCCTCCTGAACTGTGAACCCACTCTTGCTCCCTGCTGACTTACCTGCCTGAGTCAGTCTCTGGACATCATCTCTTCTGAAGGAGCTCTGCAGCAGCTATTGTATTGTACAACTAAGAAAGGATGTTGCAGAGCTGTTAATGGGGTGGGGTACATAGAAAAATAATGAATCAGCCTGGTAAACCCAATCTGTCTCTTTGGCTGAAACACTTAGGAAAAGAAATCTGCCCTATCCTGGAACAATCATACTTTCCAAAAAAGAAGATGAAGGAAGAAGTGGTTGCTATCAACCCCCTTTTCATGTTATAGCTCAACAGCTCAAAAACTCATCAAGGAGGTAGGTCTGTTTTCTGTCTGAGAAGGTTTAGTTCATCCTCTTCCACGTCCCAGAGGAATGCCTATAATCTCCAGAAGATACTAGGCCCTTTCTGTTGAAGCTGCCATGCACTAATAAATATTAACTGGGCCAGAGAAAGGAAGGACCATGCACAGCCTGCTGATCAAGGCACTCCCACCTCTGCCACCCAGCCTCTGCTCTGATGTTGAGCGGCTAAGCTGCTCAGTCTTAGTAGGAGTAGGGTTCTTCTGGGCTTGGGTAGAAATGCAACTGCAACCATGTGGTTAGAAATGCTGAAAAACCACAGAAATGTACATATACTTCTCTATATAGAGATGGGCATCAATAAAGAAGTGGACTTGGATTTAAGAGCCAAGAGTAGCAGTTGGGTAGGACTTTGGTACCTGTATCCTTCTGAGGGTTTAACCATCAATTTCCCTGTTCCCCATCTGTGAAATAAAGTAATTTTACTCCTTTGCACGCCTGAGGTGCTCTGACAATGCATTAAAAAGATTGAGAGGTACTCATATACTAGGGCAATGAAGGCCACACATCTGTTTAAGATAGCTCACTGACTAACAGCTATCAGAAAAGAGATCCTACAACCAGTGCATGAGACCACCAGCCTTATATCAGCTTCCTTGGGAAGTACAGCTCAGGCAAGGGACCTTCAGAGATTCCCCACAACATAACATGCCTTTCTTCTTTTAATATAGGCTCATTTGACCCAAGTTTAATTCAAGATTAGGCACTCTGCCTAAGAGGAGATTTTAATAAGCTAATGTGTTGGTTCTTCTATTCAACTAAGTATAGTTGTTGGAAA
Source organism: Athene cunicularia (assembly GCF_003259725.1). Lineage (NCBI taxonomy): Eukaryota > Metazoa > Chordata > Aves > Strigiformes > Strigidae > Athene > Athene cunicularia. Next base: position 122,644,370 of record NW_020799091.1, read on the forward strand.
GGAGCTGAGTAATCCCATCCCAAGTTTCTTGCCTTGGGGAAGCAAATCAGCTGGTCTTCATGGCCACAGTACATAAATCCCAGCTTCACTGATGCTGTGCTAATGTTCCACCAGCAAGATGCCCAGCAGTCCATGGTTGGGGTAACTGAAGATTAACTGGCATCACAACAGGTCACTTTCTACTGACAAACATGCTAATTGCCCATAAATAATTGAGGCTCAGAACTTAGAAGCTTCCAGAATTAAATAATGTCACAATGAATTAATGCTAATGGAGAGAGGCATCACCTCACTTCCAGCTCTCAGCACCAGGACCATTTCCCCATCAACTCTTTTAAGAGCCGGTCCCCTAAGGCAGGTTACCACAAAGTACAGGAATATCACTAATTTTCTACACGCGAATGAGCAATGCTCAGCAGCCTGCTAGCCAGAGACATGGCGAGAATTGAATTTTATTCACCTGCTCTTCACAAGGTGTTAGAAGAGGATTCAGTTGGCCTTTGTGGCAACAGCCCATTAACTCATTCTTACAACTCTGGGCAGCCATAATGGAACTGCTCACCGGCCCCTAACCATCTGCCTGCCTTTACTAGCATTTATGACAAACCTCAGGTTTTGCCTGTCAGCCACTGCATAAGGAAACCTGATGGATTTAAGCAAGGACTAGATCTAACAAGATCAATGTGCTGTTTGGCAGGTGCAGAAACGCAGCAAGCAGTTTTATGGACGAAAGCTAAACACAAGGGTCTGACCACTTCTTATCACTCAAGGTCCTGCAAGAATTCTGCAAGAGCTGATGTCTCAGAGCTGCTGGTACCCAGCAGCTTCCAGCAGTATAACTGCACTCCACTGCTCACCCCTTCACTGTTACAGGGAAGGAGTTGTGTATACGCTTCTCCAGTGTAACGGTAATTGTCTGTTGTGAAATAGCTGTCCCTTTCTACTCCAGCTGTGAGCCTGGACATTTTGTCAATCCTTGCATTCTCTTTAAAAAGTTGGGTATTAGTGCACATTTATCAGGCAATCAGTGATACACAGTTTCTTAAAGGAAGAAGGATTCTGTCCACCCACTCCAGCAGCTAAATTAGTTTAGCTCCAGCTTAATAGCATTTGTGGAGTGTATTTCCTGTATGTGTAAGCAAGAAAGGTGTCACTTAAGGGTGCTGAGGTATTCAATTATATGTAACAAGACAGCTTTCTCTCAGTTTCGCTCACTCTGTTACTCAGAGGTTTGTCTTTGTGTGTGGCTTTTTTCGTAAGGTATTCTTATAGACAGAATCTGTGTTCCTCTGCTGTGCCAAGAGCCGTCCACATTGAGATCAACACTTGATTTGAAGGGACAGCTACTGAAAGGAGAGGAGTGCATGCCTGCGTTCATAAGTGCATCTGAGTGTGTGTTTGGGGAAGACAAGGCAGAGCAGGAGACGTGAAACTGGGGAAAGTGAAAAGGGAGATGGCTTTTTCACCTCATGCTGGAAGTCTCTCCTCGAGCAAGATGTGTTTCCAGTTTTTTTATAAACACTGCAATGCATGACCTGCACAAAGATGATGGGGTGGAACAGGGCACATGAGAAATGCAAGCCAGAGGGCCACCTCATTCCACATCTCCAGAATGTGCTCTTGTCTCCCTCCATCTGCCTTAACTGATGTACAGTATCTGGCTACATCCTTCTAAGAGCTGCTACTCAGGCTCATGCATGACTTTGGAAAATACATTTTGTTCTTCTGAAGCCCTCAAGGACAATAATAAATAGAATGAAAACAAAACCACCCCGACAGCTCTTTAGCGGGTGTCCTTCACAGGCGTACCAGTGTCAGCTGCCCTGGGATTTCACCTTCACCTGAAGGGAGGCCAGAAAAAAAAAAAAAAAAAAAAGTGTTTCTTGAAGGAACAAAGGAAAGCCAACTTGCCCCTGTCCTCGTAGTTTTGCTAAACATGACTGCAAATAACATGCTGTTTGAAATCTGCCATGTGCTAGAACATCACTGTGACAACAAGCCTCGAGGCCTGGCATTACTGTAAAACAATAACTGATAATAATTCTCTTTGCCCTTTACTGCTGCAGAGATGTGCACAATGCTCATTACTATAGTTCTCTTTCAGGAAGAAAAAAAGTCAGTGGGTCAGCTGGACTGCTGGAGTATGCGAGGTTCAGCTAAGGTCATCACAGAAGAGCTTCCCAGGCTGTTCTGTTTTGGTTTTGTAGTCTTTGCCACGGGGGCTTTTAGAGGTATTTACACTCTGAGCCCCATCTTTAATAGTTCTGTATATGACTGGTTTCTTTTCATTCCTTTCTGTGTGTTTTTAATTTCCGAGTTATATCCCCAAGCAAAAGATGGGCACACATGGATATTCTTATAAATTACCTTTCAAGAAGTCTTTGACTGGGTATTTCATAAAAAAACTGTTACAAAATCAAAGGACTCCTGGGTTGGAGATGTAAAGTTCTCTCATGGAGAACATGTCTCTACAAGACAAAAAGCAGGACAGAAAGAATAATGGATATTCTCTTAATACGGTGAAAACTTAACAGCAGGGGTGCTGCTGAAAATTCTGCTATGACCTGTGTATGCAATATATCAGCTAATGCATTGAGGAGGAAAATGAAATTGTGAGAGACCAACATCTACTGATAATGCAAAATGATCAAATCTGGACTATGAGGACCAGAGGATCCTCAAAGAGCTGAGCTGATGCACAGCAGCCCAACAGACTACAGAAAGAGTTCAACCTTGACACAGGTAATATATACTGGGAAAAGTAAGCTACACTCCTCAGATATCTTACTGCGTTGTAAAATTAAGTATGGTCAGACAAGAAAAAAAAAGCCCTATAGTTACTGTAGGTAGATCAATGAAGACTTTTCTCTGAGGTACCTCAGTAGTAGGCCAAAAAGTAAATGGAATGTTAAGATGTAAAAGTAATACTTGGTGAAAAATCACTGTGTGCAGAGGCTCAGTGCGAGGCCAAAGCTCCAGCAAAATCTCATCTAAAATACAACAAAATACAGCTTACATTGGATGTAAGTGGTGCCTAGACCTTGTGTGAGTCATTTCTCTCAGGGGTGGATGAATCTCACCCACTGAGAAAAGTATTAATGCCACTGCATACGCCAAGGCATACCTTCAGCTGGAAGACTGCGGCTGGTCAGCTCCAGAGCTTTTCTTAAAAATAAGAGTGAGAAGCACACATAGAAAATGAAAATGATTGGAGACCTGGAGAGACTTTGGGATGGGAAAGCTCTTAGAAACAGAAACTGTTCAAAGAACAAACAAGTGACAAAGCACTTGAAAAACACCAAGAAGCAGAAACCACAAGACTTGGCTTTCTATGTAGGTGCATTTTGAGGAGAGGCTCCTGTGTATATTATCTGATAGCTAATAAGGGATGACATTGCATTGCATTAAAGGTCATTAATCAGCTGTATCATTTGTAGAAGAATTTGTGATATTAATTGGTACCATAACTCTCATTTTACAGCTTGGAAGCTAACTTGTAAAAAAGGCAGTGAACTGGACAAAGGCTAAGCAGCGTCCTAGTACTGAGCCTTAATCCCAGAACCACGCCTTCCTCACAGAACACATCCATTTGACCATCTTGGGGAAAATCAGGCATGACAACAGCAGAGAGGATGAGACCTGCTCTCTCAAGAGTGGCAATTCATGGTCCTGTCCTCCAGCAACTTTTAAAAGACCTTTTGAATATGGTTCTGGTTGCTACCTCCTATAAGAAGTGGTTCTTCGCTGTAACTGTCCGTGTTTGAAAAAATAACTCCTCTTCAGTTCGTTCTGAACCTGTTACTAGTTCTTGCACTATGGGCACTCAGCGAAACCTTCTCCATGACAGTCACACTTTTGTAAATGCCCACCATATCCCTCCTCTTACTGTCTCTTTTCAAAGCCCCAGAGTTTTAGCCTTGGGAGACCCAGGAGTAAGGGAAGCAGCACATCAAACTTCTATACACATAGGTAGGAGCAGGTAAAGTAAGGGAGGGGATGAGCAGCAGAGAGCAATCACTTTCTAATCCCTCATCCGAATGAGTGCCTGCAAGGCCTGTAATTGGAAACCCATTTTTGAGGGGAAAGCTATGATGATTCCCATGCCTGCCAGTATGTCTAACCAGGTACGGGAGGGAGCAGGAGAGGGGGGATAGGCACAGAGACTGATCAGTAAACAGATGAGACATACAGCTGTGCCCTCTAGCTTACGCATTTTAGTACTAAATCTAAGCTGCCTAATATTGTACCAGAGTATCTTTCTATTTGTTGTGCTTTCCTTTTTCATACCGTTATTTGAGCCACTCACACAGTAGGAACATGAGTACATGTCTTCCTTCACTCTGGAAACACGGAGGGAACACAGCTCAGTAAGCTAACAACCTCTAAAAGGGTTACGACAAAACACAGAGGGTTTCAGAGTGGTGAAACAGAAGTAATATCTCCACCTTTTGTGATGACTCTTTCCTGGAAAAAATGGACAAAATGCGTCCCTGAGCCAGATTCACAGACTTGAGCTGAGTGATACCAAAATAAATGTGAGTCAACTATGGGTCGCTTACAGGAGGAATGAATGCCTTTTAGAAACAGACATGCTGACTATTGCAATGGTACATTTGGGCAGGATTTATCTAAATCTCAGTAGATTTACATTCTGCGTTTGCTTTCAAAGTACAAAAGCATCCACACTTTACAAAAGTGACATAGGGAGTAAACATGAAGAAGGCTTAAGATCAGAGCAAGTCATTCTCAAAGAACCAGGCTGAGTCAGAGAAAGGGGTAAAAAAAATCACAGCTGTTAACATTAAGCGGTAGCAACACCTTCTCCAAGTCTCTAGGGGATGGCAAAGTTGTTGTGGAAGCAAGTGGAGATAAGCAGCGATGCCATTGCTCAAAAGGGGAGCTGTGCTGCTCGGACAGAGACCTAACCTGACACAGAGCCTCATTCCGCTTCCTCATTAGAAACAGGCAATGCCTTTTGCCTTTCCTGATGGTGAAGAAGGAGCTGCGAATTGCCTTTGTGTAACCTTTCCAGAAAGAACACGGCTGTGGAAGATAGTGGTTTTCAGACTGGACATAGACAAGGGCCCCAGCCTACCATTAAGAAATCCCACAGAAGTCACCCAGCATAGGGCCCCGCTCACTTCAGCTCTGTCCTGCCTGCACCCTTAGCCTGCTGAGCTGAGGTCCAGCATGCCCTGCTACAGAAAGGATATTCAAACCCTGTCCTAAACTTTCACTGTACAGGAATGCTACTGCAAGAATGGTGACTTTGTGGCACTTCAGAGTTGGCCTTGTTTCAGCAGTGAGCGAAGTGGTTTGGGATCCTCCTGGATGACACTTAAAAGTGCTATATAAATGTCAGCTATGAATAAAAAGCTTCTCTATAACTGTACAGCCATTCTATAGCCACATGCTCCTCTTGAGGGTTCCCAGTGACTGGGTTTCCCCTTTTGAAAAGCTATGTAAACACATTCAAAACCAAGCCTTTACATAATACAATGGAGTGTATCCTTCATTAACGTGCAAATAGGTCGCTCTCCACTTGCCCTCCCAGTCACTTCTTTTCAAGCTAGCTGCAAGCTTATGTAGCAAGAGCTTAAATCTAAGTCGCCAATATTCCTGCTTTAGCACAGCAGGGAAAAGACATGACTTTCAAAGGCAAGAGGGAAGAGCAGAGCACAACATATTTCCCCTCTCTAAGCTCCACCCCAAGTTACATTAAGAAAAAAACGAACCTGAAGTCAACAACCCACAGACAAGTAAAACACGATCAACCGTCCAACATCACCCGTTAACTGCAGAGAACTGAGAGCAAAATCACATCTATGTGATTTACAGGATCCCCAGCAAGGCCCCATGCTGTCTGAAGCACGTTACGCCTAAATTACGCACCGAGAATTTCAGATTAATGCAGCATAGGTTTTAGATTTACCTGCACCAAGCAGTGGTGGACTGCAGTGGGACAGTAGACCAAAGTCAAGGACAGACGACAGCATGTGCCCCAAAGGTGGTGTTAAGGGTAAAGAAAATGGGAGGGAGGGGAATTGCACTGAGGATTCTGAAGTCTTGGCCATGAACTCATCAGTGTTCTATGACATCACAGAACACACGTGGTCCTCAGTCATGTCAGAAAAGCAAGAAAAAAAGTCAGAAGCAAAGGAGGAATAGTAAAGAGCACTGAATTAGCACTTTACATGTTCAAAGTGTTGTACAAACATTAACTAATCAATCAACTAATTGCCTAATTAAAAGAGAGACCAGGAAAGGGAGATAGCAGAAGAGAAGCAGGAAGAAGTGGGAAGAGCAGCAGGGCACTGAGACACGGGAAGCAATACGTGCTCCTGTTCACCCAGGCCACATCATCCCAGGCAAACCTGTGCCAAATTGCCATGACAATAATTAGCCAGAGTTCCCTGACAGATCATTATGAGAACATTAACAGGGCATTAGCAAGAATTACCCATTTTTCACACATTGATTAGGTGCCATTGCTGCTTCATTAGAGTATTGGCTTTTAATAGCCCCACTCCAACTAGCTGCAGCCTTTCTTCCTTCCTTCCTCCAGTCCCTCAGCACAGACCCAAACCTCTTTAACTCTGAGCAGGCAGGCAGCCTGGCCTGTGCTGAATCACACAAGCACATGGCCGTATGCCGTGTAGGGGAAGCACCTCATTAATCTGGCTGGGTTAGGTAGAGTGAAGTAGCGGGGGTGCACCATAGGCAGCTTTTAATCTTCCTCCTGAATCTATACTGCTAATGGAGGATGGCACAAGGAATATCCCACTCCCTGCCCAGAGCCCTTGCTCCCTGGGTATCTTCTCGTCCTCCTCAAGACCTCCACCAGGAGGGATGTGTCTCCCTGTCACTCCCAAAACCCTTCTGCTGTACCCACTGATAAGCCTCTTAATTATTAGAAAGACTGGGGTCCCTACTTCCACAGCTGCTAGGGTGTTTCTACTGATAAGCATGGATATGCAACAAGGGGAGTGGTCCAAAACATGCTCCAGGGGAGACATATGGGAAGCCAATCCAAGAGGATTATTTCTACTGCAAAAGCTAGGTGCTAAGTACTGTGTTTCTGGCAACAAGAACAGGACTAAACCAGAAAAAAAAAAAAGGTGATTTTTGACTGAGGAATCTGTCCCCTCCCTTTCTTCATGGGACACATCACCTGTCCACCTACATCCAAAATATGTTTCAGTTGAGTCATGCTTGGGAAGATACAGCAATTCATTTAGTGCTATTATACAACTGATTAGGTGTTCCTAATCCAGCCATGTCCAGCACAGATACACCACCCAGACCAGGGGCACTCCCTAGCTTCTTTCTCAGGCTGTGAATCAAAACAAGGCAGGCTGCAGTGTGCAAAATGCGTTACTGAGGTGTCCGGAGCTAAAACTTTTGCAGGGATAGCTGGATTATAGGACAGCTGACTGGCTGTGTAAGACACCAAGCGCAGCCCAGCAAAGTTGAAGATGAAGCAAGCACCCTTCAATGCCAAAAGGAATGGATAAGGCACAGAGCAAAGGACATTTGACATTGACACTCATTTGACACTGAGAAAGCAAAGGAGAAAATAAACATTTAGAGGGTTAGAAAGGAGAAAATACAGAGATAGACCAGTCTCAGAAGGGGGTTGCGTTGCTAGAAGTATCTGAGAAATACTGCTGGGAGATGAACGGGGTAAAGCAGTTTACCAGAAACGCAGGGAACTGGAGGGAACACGAAAACTGGATTGGAAACATCAGAGGGACTGTCTCAGGTCATGAACGCAAGGACAAGGAACTTTCAGTCCAAAGGGGATCAGATGGAGTGACGCAAACAGAAAGGCAATGCATTCTGCACAGCAGAGGAAAGGGGAGTTCTTAGCACGTCCATTTCTCTGGCCAGAGAAAGAAAGCTGGCTTTCAAGCAAGTAATAGAGGCAGAAGATGTTACAATAATCAAGACTAAGGAGGGCTAAGACATGAACAAGGGGTCTAGGTGTTGAGAAAGAGAAGAAGAGCTGGATTTTCTTTGATAAACGATGAGACAGGTTGGGGAGAATACAAGGGAGAAAATAACTAGCCTCCATATTACAAGAATACATGACTGGGAGGATTTTTTCATCATTAGGACTGATAAAAAGACCGAAGCAAAGAGAATTCAAAGGCAAAGACAAGCAGCTTTTTAATACTATTCAGTCTGAACTGTGAGTATTTGTTGACCGAGAGCTGCAGAGACAGTGTGTGACAGGTCAGGGTGCAGTATGTCTAGAAGTTACTTTAGGTAGTTGAACCTGGATATGGCAATGTGATCATCTAGGAAGCAGACATCAAGGATGAAGCCCTTTGAGATCCACAGTATTGCATGAGGACAGGGCGCTGCAGACAGAACAATGTATGTGCCTCCAAGTTGGAAAAAGAAAGCAGAATAAGGGAACGTGCTACTTAAAAAAGGGAACACCAGGAAACCCCTGCCATTTGCCACAAAAAATAAGCTGAATCAGGCACAGCACTGCCCATAAAACAGAGGACAAATTAAACTGGGGCTGCAGTGGAACAAGAGAGGAGAAGAATCAAGTAGCTGACTATACAATCAGTTCAGAAGTAAAGGAGGGGTGGAGATCAATGCACTGCGTTCCTATTTATTCTCATGCACAGCCCCATTGTTGATGCGAATCTGTGCTGCCAAACTGGGGGAGTGAGGAGGTGACAACTTCGAGCTCAGGGGAAGGAAGCAGCATGCTAAATGTCAGTAGTCCGTTACTGGGGAGGCTTACGCTCTCTTAATGGGACAGCTAGCCAGCTATATGGCCCTGTTAGCCACAGAGCCACTGAACAAGTGACTACAGTCCGTCCCGAGGCCAAGGCTAGACCTGTCAGCTCTGTTTCTCTTCTCTGATGAATATTAATAGGGAATTCACCTGCTATTCACCAGGATCCTCTGGATACTACTGGACCCTGGTAAACAAAACCACTAGCTCCATTTTTTTCACCTAGGGTATGGCTGTGCCTGTGGAGAACAGCAATGCAGTACTATTGCAAATCCTCCTTCTCTGCTTCTGCCACTTAAGCAAGAGGTAGGATCGGGGCGATGGACATCCTATCACCCAGCACCTCCTCACAACGAGCCAACCACAAAATAGTTAGCAGAGCAGGATCCAAGTGTCCCTCAGAAGTCACCAAAGTGGTATGGCGAGAAGAGCTCCTCTGAGCAGGGCTGATGAATGCTGAGGCCAGTGTGCTGACAGGTCTGAGCACAGTTTGTTGCTGAAGGTAAATCAAGGCTGACAGTCAGTACACTTTCACCTTCTCCCCCCCTTTCTCTGACCCTTAAACTGAGCCAAATGGAGTGCACACAGGACAGGCGGAAGGGTGGGAGTGAGAGGGTGAGTGTGGTGTAGGAGGAAGGGCCTGAACATCCCTTCCACGGTAGCAGGTGGGAGTTTCAGGGAAAGCAGCAGAAGGGCAGTGAGCGCTCTGCGTCGAGTGTAAATCCACGGGAGGCAGGCAGGGCACCGGGGCTGCGGTCCTGACCTTGGGCCAAGGCAATCAGCTTTTTAACTGGCGGCAACTGTAATCCAGTCTGCGAACAGATGGTACGGAGAGGAAAAAATACAGGATACAAACGTAGGCTAAAAAAAAAAGCGCCTGACTTCCTCTGGTCAAAATGACTGGTCAAGTTGGATGCCACAGTCCTGGTTCCAAAGGACTCCACGGCTTGGGGCTTTTCAGCCGAAATGCAGAAGCTGTCTCTCAGCCAATCACTGTTTCTAAGGGATGACAAACAGGGAGGGTTTGGTTGCTGTTCTGGCCAATCCTCAGCTCCTGTATTGGCATCCTGAAACTCTGTTCACACTGTTGCTTCCTGTCCTACAGCACTTTCAAAAGTGTTTTGCTCTAACAGTTCCATATAAAGACATCAAATATCAGCAGGAAAGTGATGTGAAGCCTTAGTGTGCAGAACAAAATTTGCAAGGTACCAACACACTCTAAGCAACAGACCTGAGAAATCCTGTGTTCAGATACTCAGAAATGTGCCAGAAAAGTTCGGACTTCGCACTGAATTTTGCTGTGAATCCTCTCTTGGCAGGAGGTGAATTCACACAGACCTTTTGGTTACTGCCTTCTCACTAACGTACTGGCATGATCTGTGCTGCCTGGGGTCACTGCCCCTGGTATCCCTGCTTACTGGCCTAGGTCATGTCCTCACTGGTGAGGGGTTGCTCATAAGACTGAGCCAAAACTGCTGTAACTCAAACTGCTTCATGGGTTTGGCTCAGATTTCAGTCCTAGAATCCATAGTTTTGTCAATCTGAATGTATTTCAGAAATAGATAATCAAGTAATAAAAGATGGACCTGAGCTGCTGTAGTTGCTGGTATTAAAAACACTGACACAGCTATTCATTTGGGGACCATTCCCAAGCACCAAAGGAAGTACTCAGCAGGAAATATATAAAATCCACCTACTATAAACATGTAAACAGTTTGTACACCATCAGCACCCAACAGAGCTGTGATAGGCAAAGCCCTGAAAACACACTTCTTTATAACAGTAATGGATTTACTGGTTTCTAATGAGTTTTTACCTGGTGTTCTTCCATGTTCATTGCAGAGAGTCAGCGTTGCTGAAACGCTCAACATACTCTGTAGACTCATGCTGACAGGCCATGGGATTTTAAATTTTTTTTCCTGTAGCTTTCTGAATTTGTGATGCTTCAGTGCTTGAGACAAATTTGGATGAAAAATGTAGATACATTTTCTTGTGTAGTTTCATGTCCTGAAGCTCAGCAAGTTCTTCACCCTTCCGTGCTTCTTAGAAGAGGCTTAGGTTTTGATCATAACAATTCACGCTCCCTGACCTGGTGTGCAAGCCTACCTCCACTAGAAGTAGTACAGCTCAAAGTACAGAGACTTGTTCTAAAGATAATACTTTGCTCCTCTGTGATATTTTTGTTACAGTGACCCTCACTAACATGCGTGCCCATGGATGAGCCTTTCTGTGAAATGGAGAAACCCTGCTGCCTTCATATTACTGCGGGGGAAAATAAGGCAGGGAGAAAGCACGTAGCCATTTAGCTTGGATGACAACACGGATGGTTTATCCCTGGCATGACTCCTCTAAACTCAGAAAGGAATGCAACCCCTGGTAGGAACAGGAGCAGTCCTGCCTTGCTCAGAGCGAGCTGTCTCCACACTGGGCTCCAGGCGTGGCAGAATGGGTGCCACCATCTCAGACTGGGAAACAAAGCACAACTTGCATCGCCCATGAAGGAAAAATGGGGGTGCATGTGAAGGCTTAGGAATAATAATGACACGAGTGGGGGAAAGTACTTGGTATGCTTTAACATAATCCTGCCAGTGCCCTCCTCCTGCCCTGCAGCATCCCTACTGTCCCAGCCCTAGGGTTCCCAAATCCATCCCTGCCAAAACCCCTCCTCCTCGCCCTGTGGCTCCTGGACATGCCAATCTTGGGTTGCCACTAGAAAGCTCTGCCAGCACAAGACTGGGCAGTGCTCTGACAATGTTCCCTGATGAAAAATGACACTTCCAAAACAAATGCTTCAGCTTAATGGATGTCAGGCTGCTGTAATTTTGAGTCATTAAACTTGCAACTCTAACGAACACTCTCAGTATGTTCTTTCTAATTGCCAGGACCAAGCAGATCTAGACAGGGCAAATACGGTAGGCTCTCCCATTTCTTTACTATAGCCTGACTTGTTGTGCTTTTCCCTTTCCTCCCGCCACTCTTGCCCTAGCTCTGCTTATTTATTGCACCAGCGTGTGCTGTTTTGCCTTGCAAATCGTTTTGCAGAGACATCCTCTCTCAGCCAGAGTTTTAACAGGGAAATTCTCCTTCTCCCGTTCCTCATTCTTTCCCTGCTCATTAGCTTTGCTAAGCCCCCTTGGCTGTGAGCGTAGAGAGGCATTTATACTGACTGACAGTGACCTAGCAAGAGGACATTGACATTACTGCCTCTCAGCTTGCTGGGATCTAGATGTCTATACTTCTGCTGTTACCTGGTGGTCTGTCCATCTTAATTCCCTCTGACTTTATTGCAGCCTGTTTGTGATTTGAGTCTCTCCTCTTTATCCATATTTTCTTCCTCTCTGTCTGCTTTTATTTTCCCCTCTCTATCCTTCACCTCTCTTGAACCTCATCCTCCAAACTTTCTGAATGCAACCCCTCAAAGATGCTGTTATTTAACTACTGGCTCTGCTGATAGGTTGATGCAAATGCATATGCACTTGAAGACTGCTGGAGTAAGGACTGTCACCCATTCTCCCTGCAAAGTGCCTACTCCAACAGTCACATTAGACCCTTCCTCAAAACACAGAAGTGGAGGGACCACCAAGATCAATGCTTCTAGTTATATCTGATAACAAGCAACAACATGGCAGCGTTTAACACAGAACAGTTCCTTACACTAAAGGATATACAATTAACCATTAGGCTATTCTGCTTTCCCTCCTCACTTATTCCTCATTCTCCCTCATTTCCAACATGCTTTTTATTTTAATATCCCCTTTCTCTCTCTTTTCTTCATCCTCTCTCTTCTCCTCTTGCTTTGTTCTCTTGCTCTTGGAATCTACCTTTCTCCCCCTTGGCTAAGCATACATTGAATTTCACTGTCAGGAAATAAAATAAAGACCTCAAGGGTTATGAATTATCTGTCCTATTTTAATAATTAAAGATGAATACACAGAGCCAAGGCAGCTTAGGCATTCATCTGAACAATCACATTATATCAGAAATGTCTTGTGTGGCCCCCAGTGAAATACATCAAAGAAATTCCCACCCCTGAATATACGGCAGTTGTCCTAGTCCTGCCCCGGGACCATTCGGCAGCCAGTCAACCTGGATTTGACTGGGGACTATATATTTAGTTTCAATGGATCGGGTTTGATGGTTTTTGATAATTTGCAACTTACAGCTAAAGAAAAGCAGCTTATTATTAAATGCAAATAAAATGAAATGAAGTCCAGCTGTCTGGATGCAGATAGAAATTACATAAAGCCCATGAGGCCCCCTGGAGATCTTAACATGTCAAGAGAACATGGTCTGAGAGAGCAAAACCCCCTGCTTTGGAGGAGCTGCAGCCAGCAGTATCTCAAGAGTGACACAGATTATAGAGTGACTTCAGAGAGCAAGGGCACAAATGAAGAAAGGACTGGGAGAGCTGAGAGGCAGAGAGAAAGGGATGGTCACAAGGTTTGTAATGGACAGGCTGCAGCCTATCATGAAATGCACCGAGTCTAAAGCAGAGGAAGTGGTGTGCTCCATTTTCCTAATCCCTGCCTCCAGAAAGGCATTTATGCCTCCTGCAAAACTCACGTTAACACAGCAGCAGAGCCTGGGCAATGGGCTATATGCCAGGCCTCATGGGCTGCTCAGGAAAGGACGTGGGTACATGTCATGCTCAGCTCCTCCCTCACTACTTCACACTGTCCCCCATCTCTGACGAGGGACCAGAAGCCACTTCCAGCCTCCACACCTTTTTGTTATGTGACATGTAACAGAGGGGGAATGCTTATGTTTCACTAGCATTGACGGAGGTGAGAATACTTTGGATGTAGAGTTGAGTTCACCCCGAATAAGGGAGGCTTTCATTATGCCCTGACTCCAGGAGCTTCATTACCAAGCCCTAATGCTGTATTCTTGTTAGCTTTTCTTGTGTCATTACTTTTTAGAGGAGAAACAGATCAGGCGTTTGACCTGTTTGGTTTAATTCATCCAAACATATTAAATGAGTGCAATGGTCTGGGTCACTTCCTTCTCAGTCCAAACATGCTTTACCCATTCTTTCCTTTTGATTACACAAACCAAAAGCAGGACTGAAAATGCCCTGATGTTCAAAGCCCCAAATGTGAACCTGCCTCACAAGCCATTCCCTGACCTCCAGGCAGAGGAGCTCAAGGAAACAGACACTTACACCTTGTTCTCTTTATCTGCCACTCTCAGCAGGACGCAATCGAAAAATAGGGCATGGAGCAGTAGGAGTGGGTGAGGCTGTCAGTGTCTAGCAACAACTTTCACACTCCCAGCTCCTCCACCTGTGTGGCTGTGGTGGTTCTCACAGGGCTGCCATGGTAATGGAGTGGTTGTGCATCCCTGCATTCAGCCCTTGTAGACCCCATCCCTAGACTGATGAAGGGAAAAAGAAAAAAAAAAGTTTTTGTGGGGTGACACAGAACAAATGAATTTTTGTTCAATAAATCATTTTAGAGAGACTATTGACTCTAGGACCTTTGAATGCATCGACCCGTTCATAAAAGTCTCATCTTCTCTGGTACCCTGTACACTTGCCGTCCTTTCCACTGTCACGACCACTACACTTCATTTTCTTTTCCTTTCTTTTGCTGTTTCTTTTCTCTCTTTTTTTTTTTTTTTCCCCTCCATTTTGACCCCATAATCCTATCTTAACCTTCTAATCCTCTCTGCAGTTCCCTCTTCTTCCCCTGATCTCAGCTCCATATCATTCACGGGCTGCCACACTGACAGGGAGAGAAAGAACAGCAGATATTTACCAAAGTATTACCATAAAGATTAAAGCTAGCAAATACCACGGCTTGCTCCTTCCCTCTAGCCCCTGGCCTAATGAAAACACTCTGCACTCTTTCCCTTTTCCTGGAGACAAAATGACAAAGCCCTATAATCTCCAAGGTGGAAGAAAAAGAAGACCTAAAAGTGATTAGAATGACAGAAAAGAGAGCAGAAAGGGAAGTAGATGCAGGAATAATGTTATTTAGTACTTCTGTAGGACCTGACTGCTGACATTCACCAACCTGCAGTATCTTGTGCTTTCCATGCACTCACCTTCTGTCTGTACTCACCTCTTATCCCTGATGCTCAGAGCCTAAGCTCCCTGAAGGATTCCCCTTTTTTGTTCTCTGTGTCTTCAGGGCTCAGCAAAAAGGGATATGGATGCACAGCCCGGACTTGCAGGCACAGCCACAGCAGAAATAAGCAAACCATAAGGCACTTGACAAGGGAGATAGCTACCACCAACCCCGGGCTGTGAGAACGACAGCTAAAGCCCAGCCAGATGGGGAGACTCATGTGTGGACATGGTGAAGGATGTGGCACTACCAGGAGAAGGGTTTGGACAACTCAGCTGCTGTCTGGCCCATGGCCTTGCTGCAGGCAGGGCATCAATAAAAGTAGATGAGGGGAGACCACCAGAATGAGAGGGAAAACAAACAGAGAAGTAGGATAAATGGGAAGAGAGAAATGGAGGTTAAAAAAAAAAAAGTGAAAACGAAGGAAATTGAGGATGAAAGAGAAAATGAGAAAGGCAAAAAGTACAAAAGAAAGAGCTGAACTACGTAGGGTCAGAGAGTAAGGAAGGGCTTCTCCAGCATGTGGAAACAGACTGCTTGGAGCAGGGGGCGGGAAGGATTTTTCTGACAGCAGAAGTGAAATGCATTGTCCTCTTTGAGGCCCAGCTTTTCCAAAATGTAACTGAAATACTGTGACACTATAAGCCAGGTAACTCTATGTCCAAGCAAAGACACATATGTACGAAGTTCAGACTTCTCCCTCACTCTGACAAATTCATCTTCTATTTGCTTCACCATCCACCCCCACAGGCAGAGACGAGGGGTACCATGCTGAGGGCACAGTATTCACTGGCAGAGCTGATGCGCTTCAGCCCTGCTACGCACAGAGCTTTATTACAGAGCTAAGATTACAAGGACTGCACAGAAGACGACGCTGCACACAAAAATTCAGCTCTGACCAACTCACAGTGACAGATCCTGACCTGTTTAGAAAACCAGTCTTTTCTGTGCATCAGGCTCTCAACAATAAACAAGCAACCCTACTTCAAAAAAAAACCCAAAACCCCAAACTGCTAAGCCCAACCTACCTGCCTTTTACACAGATCTAGCCAATTCAAACAATGAGAAAGGGGAGCTTGACATAATTACAGCTTCATCTTTCTTCACATATAAAGCCTGCAACAGAGTCTTTGCTGCTGGACTCCCCTGTCCAAAGAAAGAGGCTATTCACTGCAGATAAAGCTGATCAGTAAATGGGTGGATGTCACCCTCTCACTATGCAGTGAGAATCATACACTTGCCTGGACTGCTTCCATCAAAAGATCTCAAAGCACTTGATGAATAGTTCATTAAAGCCTGGCAGCACCTTTGGGAGATGGGGAGGGAACAATGAAGGATCACTTCAGTCATCACAGAAGGGCATGTCCCTTTAGACTTGAAAAGCAGAGCTTGTTAGCAGTGCACAGATGCACCACAAGACAATTTAAGGAAGCTCTGAAGAATACCTCTTCCAGTTGAAAGTACCAAGGCAATTAAGTAGCTAACCAAAGTGAAATTTGGCCAGGAGACAATAAAGCAACCCTGCTCTTCCCTAGCACTATTTAACATCTTTCTTTCACAGAGCTCCAAGAACTTTCTGAAGGTGTTAAGCATTTTTATCTGTGTCATATAGTAAATAAGTAAAGGGAAATCTAGGACGGGGCAACTGTGTGCCAAAATCCACACACAAGGGGTCAGAAGCAGAGCAGAGAACAAACCCTGGGTTTCCCAGGCTTGCTATCCCACGTCATGCCATCTCCCACAAAATCTCTGTGCTCACTGCATCTAGACACATCTGTATTTAAAACTTTTCACTGAGGAGGTGAGACTTATGCGTCCAGCTGGCCATTATCCATCCCAGGTTATAAATCCACAGATAAAGCTTTCAGCACATTCTCACTGCAAACCACAGATTCCCTCATCAGTCATCATCTTCCTCTGTAGCTCCACATAAGGCACAGTATACGCTTTAACAAACATCTGTTAGCAACACACCAGCATTTCCGCTCACAGAGCTCTTGGCTGAAGGATATTGCAAAGAGCAGAACCTGGGCCAAGCACCGCCTGGGCTCTGCTGTGCAGGATGCTCCAAGGTAAACTGCAGAGGTGTTCAGGGGCAGCAGCACAAACCAACTTCCTCAGCTTATAACGCTCTGTTTTTTGGGAAGAGGGTGGGAGCACAGCTAGGAGGATCTGTACTCCTCCTAGGATTTAGTGCTTTTCCACAGATGAGGAGGATCCCAACTAGCTTTGCGTTTTGGTGGTAGTGGCACAGAGGGGATCCTGCTACAGAAGGCTCTTTCGGACACAGTTGGGTGTGCACCTGGGGTCATCAAAATTTGTTTTCCCATGATGCCCATGTCGGATGGTCAGATGAAAAAGGACTGCCTGACAGAGCTGCATTTTGTGTCAGACAGACTTGGCTGGGCTGGCTCCAAGGTGCTCCTCCTCCTTAATATTTAATTACTGTGAACAGAGGTTTTAAAAGAGAGAGATGCTATTTGAGACAAGGCTGGTTAGAGAGATAGCCAGGTCCTTGGAGCTAGTAATTAATTACCAGGCATTCTCAGTCTTACGACATTAACTGCTTACCCTTTTTAAATAGTAGTAAATTGGAGATACGTGTCTAATTAGTGAGTTGTAAAATGTTTTGGAGGATTGAACAGAGAGAGAGAACTTAGAGAGGTGGAGTGGGAGGCGAACTGCTCTCTGAGAGGAAAGGAGATGTGAGAAGAAGATGATGTTGTTACTATGAAAGGCTGTTTTATTTTGTAATGTACCAGAGCCCTGGTTATCTGAAGGACTTCCGTCTCTGCCCAGCTCCACAGTTGCACGCTCCCAGAAGAGGGGAAGCAGGTAGCATACTGGACATACACAAGGTGGATGTCTTCCTAGAAGGTCAAAGACAGACCTTGAAGTCTGCCACTGCTATCAATCTAACAGATTTTATATTTCACATCCTAACAGCCCGCATATCTCCATCCACTCCAAAGAGTTTGGGAAGTATATACCAACAGGCTGTATTAAATACACACTGGGTTGGAATTACTGCTAGGAAATCAAAACCACTAGGGGCTGTTAATGCAGAGACATACCTGGATTTACTGTTCTTCAGAAACACAGATTTAGTATACCAACTTCCCCCCCCCCCCC
>NW_020799091.1:122662374-122675464 GCF_003259725.1 Athene cunicularia
CCCCCCCCCCCCCCCCTATTTTCAATAGGGGAAAAATAATAGCAAATAAACTATTCAGTGCTGGATTTCTGTTGAGTATTGTGTGATCTCAGTCTCTGCTACCACCAACTTATTAAAGCATATTTCAGGTCAAAACCACACCAAGCGGTTTTCCTGTATTTTGTGCAAATGCTTTCCATTTGCACATTTGTACTCTCCAGCAAGCTCTCCCGGGAACTGAGGTCAGTCACATGGTTTAAGAAGTTTGTTACAAGGCAAAAGCATTTCTTGTTCCATATGAAATAATATAGCTCAAATCAAGTTCAACTGAAAGAATCACAACCATCTAGTAAGTAACCAAGTAACAGGCAAGCCAAAAAAAGTTTGCTTTAAGGGAGTGCATGTTAAATATTCCTTCTTTTCTAGCTCAGGTTTCTATGGCTATGTCTCATTCACCAGTCTTCATGCCCATTTCTTCCCATCTGAATACTTTCTCTCCTACTTCCTCACCTGTAACAAATTATCTAATGACCATTAAAGGATATTGAAGAGTTTCATTTGAATGGTGTGCAGAGTGGTGGAGTTCTGGGGATGTTACCGTGCTCTGGTGCAGCGGGAGGATGGGTTTCACAAAGGTTTTTATCAGGTGGCTTTGGGTTTCCTCTACTAAAAGATACTACTTAGTATCTTCCATCTTCATGGGACTAAATATTTGAAAGAATATGATCCCTGTGCAACGTGGTGGTTGGTTTTTTTTTTTATGCTAAGACTATAAACAAAATGACTGCTTATAATCAAATATCACTTGACACTTTTCAAAGGTGTTGGGTGTAAAGACAGTAGTGCTGTCTGAGTTCCAATTAGTTTAATTACAGTCTTCCTTCCCAAACTCTCCTTGCAGTTCCAACTGGATAATTCCTTCTTCTTTGCTTCCTGTCTTAAACTGGATGCCATTTAATAATTGCAGGGTCCTGCTGCAGAGGTGTCCGTGCCTGAGTGATGAGCAGAGCACAGTGACCCCTCCATAGGTGCGTTCTTACGCCATTACCAGAGGTGACACATCACCTCAAAGATTCCAGGGAAGGCAATAAGACCGCTTGAAGAAACAATGAATCTTAAGAAAAAAAGGTAGAGCATAAATCCATAAAATAAGAGTACAAAGGAGCAGTGCATAGACTGTTGACAAACAATTGAGAAAAAGGCATTCTCCTGGTCTGTACCCTGTCTTAAGCTGGATCAGGCACACGATGCTGGGTGATGCATGTTCTAGAAGGAATTATCTGCGTTACCTCGTTGGCTTCCAAACTAAATGTAATCATTCAGAAATGAAGATTCATGTATGGCAATCTCATTAAAACCCTCTGTTCAGAATGGGCAAAAACCCAAACATAATAATAGGATGCATTGAGACAAAGAGAAAAAATGAGGCCAAGTGTAGTACTGCACTGCGATACAATGTCCCACATCAGGTCATTCTATCTGCAAAAGATGCAATAGAAATAAAAGGGTTCAGGGACAGGTGACAGCGATGAATTAGAGGCCTGACGACATTTCTGTAAGAAGGGAGATTGAAAACACTGGGGCTTTTTGCTTCAAAGAGGAAACAAATCAGGCTGGATAGTGTAGGGGATATATAAAATAACAGAGTACAGCAAAGGCAAACACCCTGATAAAGCTAGGGAGCATCCCATGCGACTGAAATGCTACCCATTTGAGGCTGAAGAGGATTTGCTGAGTAACTTGTGGAACTCACTGCCACAAGATAATACCCAGGTCAAATGCTATCCCTAGAAGGAGTACAATATAGTTATGGGAACTGCAAGAATGTCAATGGTCACTTTAGACATGATGGGAAAACTCCTCCCCACTACCTCTTCCCCCCAACATCAGCGATACCACCATCCTCTTACTTCAGACTACAAGCAGAAAACAATCTGTCCAGGACACAGAAATTTCTCCTATCAGCAAGTTATTTCTACGATTTTGCATATTTGCCCACTTAGGAGGGTTTTATATTTTCTTATATAATGCAAATTAAAAACTGAAAGATACTGATGTAAAAGGGTTCTGCTATCATCTGCTGTTTCTTAAATTCTTCTGTTTGGGAGGAAATTCATATATGCTAAACAAGAGTCTGTCTGAAAAGCACTCTCTCTTAAGGATTTTTAAGTGTTCAGGCAAGAGTGAAAAATGATCATCTACCCGTTTTAACGAGCTCATGAAGGACCTGAAAAGAAATTTCCCTTTCAGATGGCTCCTGTCCCAGTAGCAAAAAATTCCCCCCTGTATCATGTCACCCCTAGTGACTCTAAGTGATCTCCACAAAATGCTGGATCTAGCGCTGACCCATCAGGGAATGCACTCATTCTCAGTAAACTTTTAGGGAACAGACAGCTTGTTTCAATAGATTTACAATATCAGTCCCTGAAAGGACCTGCCACTGACATCGCTCCAGGATTTACAGGTCTGTCATTTCCTGTGACCCCAACTAGATCTCCCAGCAGAGCCCAGTGAGCTGTTACACACTTTTTAATTGCCTTTTTTTTGTATATCCTGCTGTACTCCTTTCCAGAAAAGCAAGTAAGTGCACTGAAAACCAACAAAACACTTTTCACTACTATCGTAGGTTTGTCTTCTTGACTTCCGTGCCTCCTTTACAGAGATGCATGAATGTAGGTTCTTCCTTTACCAGGATGCTCGTTCTCCGGATCAGAATCTCCATTTCACAGACAGAGACACTAAGATGCAAACACTGATTTTCTAGGGAAGACGACATAAGCTGAGTGTTGCCTGCACACAGCTTCATTTCCATTGAACTGGAACTGCCAGCTCCAGGCTTTCTGACCACAGCTGAGACGAGACCATCTCCTGCTTTTGCATTACATTAAGAGCCATTCGTGTGATACCCTGAGCCAGTTAAGTTAGCACAGCTCTAAACAGGACCTATAAACCAAGGTTCCAGCCTGAAAAGATTTTGGTCACCTATGTCCAGCCACTAATTTGCTGAGACAAATCTCCTTTTTGAGCCTCGGTTTCTCACACCACAAAGCAGGGAGACTAATAGCGACTTGACTCAAAGGTGAAATTAATTAAAATACTTTGAGATTCAGAAATGACAGGGACTACTGAGCTAAATAATCTCAAAGTAATTTCATGTGCTCTGGCATAGATCTGACAACAACTTATCTATGTATGCTTTTAATAGAGGTTAACATTTTCATTTTCTCTGAGCATATTTTAAGCTCCATCACATAAAAGCAAAGTCTACACGAGGCACCACCAAGCAGAATGCACAATCATTAATTTCTGCAAAGCAGCCTTGGTGTCTGCAAAAACACTCCAGGTAACTCAATAAATTAGAATAATAAACACAAAGGAACCCAGAGAACAAGCAAGGACAGGGCAGAAATCACAAGCGGGGGCCGACAGCATAATATATGGCACAACAGCAGTCCAAACTGGGCCTCCATGAGGCACTGGGAAGCCGCTGGGAGGCAAGCGTGAGGTGGAGGATATCCAAGTCTCGGTACTGTTCCCTATTACTCCTTGAACCTCATATGAGCAATTTTAATTTAAATATCACTGTGCATATGCCACCAGGGCCTCTCCCTGCAATGCCTGCAGGGAGATCTTCAGTTGGCAAGCACAGCGCAGCCCCTGCAGCCACAAACCCTCTGTGAAGGAACAGTTGCTGATGCAAACGTAAGTTCCAGCAGCACCTAAGGCTGACATGGTGCTGCAGTGGGGATGTCCGGCCGCTGTCAGCAGGATGGAGCCTGGAGTCAGCCAGGGAGATGGAAAGGGCTTCATCTGCCCATGGGTGTTACACACTTCTCTTTGCCTGTGGGCAGGGAGCAGGGGAGAGGGAGGATGAACAACTGTGCCTCGGAACAGGTTGCTTTTGGCTCCTCTATGCGGTAATATATTCCTGCAGAAGCAAATCAACCCCAGAGGGGAGCAAAAGGAACTTTTAGTGCTGGAAAAGCATATTACTGTCTTGTAGGAACGTTTGCCTGCTCTTAACGTGCCTGTCTCACGTGATAGTAACAGCAGCCCTCTCCCTGCCTCCTGCCAAGTTCTCCCAAGCTGGGGCTCCCCACACCAGCTATGCCCCTGCACTGTTACACCCCTTCTGCTGCTCCAGACCTATTTCTTTCCCCAGCACATCAGGCTTCTGCATCTTAAAGCGCTCGCTTCTGCAGCTTCTCCTATTTCAGTCCCATGCCTCCTCTGAACAGAAAGTACCATTCACATAAAAATGATGAGGACAGACAGAAAGAATTAGGTTCAGCAGACTTGTTCCATTTTTTGCCTGGATCCAAGACCTGAACCCACAGGAAGCCTCCAGAGGTACTATCTGCTGCAAACGGACTGTGACATTTAAGAGACCTCCCAGCGAGTCCTGTGAGCAGAAAGATGGACTTCTAGGGGAAAGTTTTCTCTTTGCTACGCAAGGAATTGATGCTATTTATAACTACTCCTGCTGTCCCCAACTGGGCATGAAGACAACCAGCATCTGTCCAGGCCCTCGGGGAAACTGCAGAACCAAAGATGTTGTATATGTATCTGTGTAGTATCCGCTGCTACAGCGTGGAAGAGGCAGGTGGGTCGAGAGGAGCTGTGAAGGGCTCAGCTAGGGCTGGGGAAGGGGGCTGAGGGGAAGGGGATGGTACCAAAAGGGACGAGTTTTGCATGTGAATGTCTGTTACTTGAGATCATACAGATGGTTTCTCTTTAGCTGCGGTTTTGAAAAGCCCCCCGCCTGCTCCGCTGGAGGCCCTTTCCTGCCAGAGCCAAACCAGGAGCTCCCAGATGCAGGCCGAGAGCTCAAAGGTCTTTGAAAACAGAGAGTGCATTATGCTGGGGAGCTGGGAACTGGAACAGTATACAGGTAGTATCACACACCTTTGTCTGCTCGTCCTGACAGGGCGAAGCCCAGGAGCAACACTGTCCTCCTGCCTGGCAACTGGTCGCCCCACCGCCAGCCACCACCACCCCCATCACCTCCATCTACAAGCAGCCCCCCTTCATCCTACCCTGCCCTGCCCAGCAATCTCCTGGCTGTAATTCATTTGGCTTGAAGAAGGGCCCTGCCCGCCTCCCCCTAGTCCTGCTGCTCCCTCCCTGCTCACACAGAACTTTCCTCTCCTTTGCTTCCCCCTCTGACACATTCCACAAGGGGAAACCCTCAAACAGCAAGGCCCCTCTGGGGCATCTGTCTCCTGCTCCTCTCCCCTGCCCCAGCAGTGCCATTGACAATTGTTTTCTTGCTCCATTAAGCCAGTAAATGAGGCTGGCTTAGCTCAGCACCGTGAGCCGGTGCTTTGAGCCCAGGATCTGTCTCGGCACCAGAAGTAACACCAATGTGAACACAGGAGCAAAGGAAGGATTTGTGAGTTTGGCACCACGCTCTTCTATGCCCAGACACTGAGGAGTGACGCTTCTTGAGACCAAATCAAGTAAGCTAATGTAGCCTGCAAATGGTTTGGGGGTTGGCCAGGTGACCGTGCTGCCTTCTTCGAGGCCATTTACCCTGCTCCAGAAGAATATAAATCAATGCAAAGCAACATCTGCCAAGATATTGACTTTGGCTCTGTTCACGGGCTGCCTGCACTTCAGAGATGGGTAATATTCAGCTTGATTATCTCTCACCAGCAAGAGGAAGTTTCTCTCTATGCTTAAAATCACTAGGATGAGCCAAGGAGGAATCGATCTGTGGGAGAGAAATGCTGACAAGAAAACATGAGTCGGAGACAGGATGAGAGTGGACGATGGGTGAGCAATGGAGACCGCCTCTGGCAGCTTGCCTGGCCAGGTTAGCAACGGCCTGGGTCACTACAGCCAGAAAAAGATTAAGACCAAATACATTAATTCAAACTTTACAGCAGGCCCCTGCGTGCTCTTTCGGCCCCCCCTTCCCAAACAGCTCTTCCCCTCTTAACCTCCTTCTTCCCCTCCTAAAACCTTTCTCTACTCTCCCCTGCATCCTCACTGCACTGGCGTTTCCTGGTTGCTTCATGTGTAAGTCACTCAATTCACTGCTTAAGGTGTGACACTTGGTGGTTGCAAGGCTCACTGCCTGCCCCGCTTTGTGTCTTATGTCATATGCCACCTCCCCCGTGGTGAAAAACCCCAGTAGCACTCACATATTGTACCACATCCACCCCGTGGGTAGACCCTGAGTCTCATGGGCATATATCCCAAGGCACAAGGTGATGTCACACCAGGGAAAGGTGACATCTCATCAGCAGAACATGCTGACAAAGCCTCATGGGGTGAACATTCAGCAACATCATCAAACTCTCCCAGGATAAAACACTAAGCCTTCAATTTGTTTTTCCTATCACACTTGTGGGAAAACATCCTCTAGGGTCCTGTGGCCATCCAAGGGCAGCAGATAAAAAAAGAACCGAGTCCCTCCAAAAGAAAGTCAGGTTTAGGGATAGTCTTAACACTGATTCCTGCTTCTGTTTGACAGATTGGTTAAGTGTCATATGTTTGGACTAGAGTGGCACTGACTACAGACTCCTTGGAGCATACCACGCTTCTGGGATGGAAGGGAGAAGGGCAACCAGCAGAAGAAATGGGTAAGAACCTCCCAGCCAGGCCCACCTGGCTTCTTGCTGAGGCACTTCTCTGAACTTTGCATCTGTGTTTCTGCCCGTGCTTCTGCCATTCTGAGCCTGAAGGCTGCACAGAATCGAGCAGCAGAGGTAGAAGAGACCCAAAGGAACCATCTAGTCTGCTCTTCTCTGCAAAGGATGGATCAGCTCTACTTCTGTCATTTGTGGCATCTGTCACTCTTCATACATGTCTAGCCTGTCCTTAAAGCCCTCCAGTGATGGAGCTACACAGACTCCCAAGGAAGTTTGATTCAATGTTTTGCTATCTTCACTGTTGCAGAGTTCTTACTGACATTCAGCCTGTCTCTCTTGCTGCCATCTTAAACCATTTTTCCTCATCTTCTCCTGCAGAAGACATTACTCTTTTCTTCTATAGCTTACATATCTGAATGCTGTTACTCATATCTTGCGCTTAATTCTTAGCCCTCTCTTCTTAAGGCCTAACAACCCCATTTCCATCCATCTCTCCTCAGTGACTATACTGTCTAGACTTCTGATTATTCCCACTTCTCTCTTCTGGACTACATCCAACTGGTCCACATATCCCTAAAAACATAAAGTACCTCGAATAGACACAGGACTGTACTGCAGTGTATACAGTGATCAGCAAGCAACAAACACTACCCCCGAATCAGGGACACAGCTAGAGCAGAACACGATGTGGCATCCAGTAAGACGCTGTAAGATGCTGTAAAATCTGCTGTGTGCCCTTCCCTGGGAGATGGATGCTGCTCCCACTTTGAGCTCCACGTGAAAAAAAGCAAAGCATTCAAAAAGTTAGCTGAGCTGACTATGTCCAAGGTCCTTGACCCACGTGGCCTGCATTTATGCACCACTTCCCAACTCAGGTAAGAAGAAAGCTGCACATGTTCCTCCACCTTGGGACACACTTTACAAATGGGTAGACCTGCATGTCTCTGACTCATCGCCAGTACTGGAGACCAGCCAGGAGAATAGGAAGGGAAAAAAATGCCACTCTAAAGGCCAATGAATACGCACAAAGCATATTACGCAAGAACCCCTGTGGACCCCCTTGTCCGGGTAAAAGTCCTACAGATGGCCCATCGCTAAGCACAGTTGATGCAGTGGGGAGGATGTGTGGGTGGACAGATAATTTGATATTTAGCTGAAAGAACTAAAATGGGTTTAATGCAGTGCTAGGAAGACAGATTGCCTGCAGCACCTTCTGCTCCTGATTATGGATGCCAATCTCAGGTTTCCCTTAGGTGTAAAAGCAGCCAGGATGCTGTAGGCTTCCGAGTCCCAGTTACACAAAAAGGAAGTACCACAGGAGGATTAATAAAGGGTGACCAGCACGAAGGAACATCCCTGCCACAGCACTAGCAGCTGGCTTTAGGTTTCTGTAACGTCTTATGGTTCCCTGCCAAACATGTGGGGCTGTCTCCAGAGTTCCTGGAAGGCCTTTCCTGCAATGGACAAATCTTGCTGCAATGATCCTGACTCACGAGCTAAAGACCTGCCTGCTCCCTTCAAGGTCAGAGAGGTCTGGTGCTTTGAACATCAAGGACTTTCCATAACACTACACCACCACCATCTTCTAAATGCATCTGACTTCTTTGCCACCTGCACAGGAATACTGCAGGTCTGAACCCCAGCAGGGATCTGTGTCACCCCATGTCAGCATCATGCAGAAGTGTCAAGCTTCTCACCCAAGAAAGAGCTGCAGCAGAGGGGAAAAGAAACCCCAGCTGTCTCCTTCCAACTTCCAGCAGCAGAATCACAGCACGCCAAGGAAGCATTGCAGTATGTTCCTCTGCTGACAGAGGCAAGGTGGCTTTGGCACCAGCCTGCAGCCTCAGCTCTTGTCTGCCAACCACCTCATCGATGAGAATGGGCTCTCCTTCCACTCTATTTCCAACTTGGGCTGCAATCAAAAGCAGAAGCAGATCACTGGAATCAACAGGCATCCAGCTACACTCCTGCTAGGAAGAGAAAAAGCCTCACTGGTGGCACAGCCCTCACTTCTTTCTAGTCCTCCCACACACACGCCTTCCTATAAGCTCTCAAGGCAAACAGGCAGTGGGTATTCTGTGTAGGAACAGAAAATAAATATACTGGGGCTACTCTGCAGGCCCAGCCTGAATACAAACCACTGATTGAGGGGCCACGGCCAACAAGAGAGCTCAGAGTCTGCTCTATCATCTACAGCAGAAGAGCCAGGGCACTGCAGTCACTGTGGTGCTCCCTCAACCTTTTCTGTTTTTTCTCCAGCCCCCCATTCTTGTTCCCAGGTCCAGAGGGAGGGAAATTCAAAGGAGATCAGAGTGGAGCAAGGAGAAAGAAAGAAGGAAAGAAAGAAGGAAAGAAAGAAGGAAAGAAAGAAGGAAAGAAAGAAGGAAAGGAAGGAAAGGAAGGAAAGAAGGAAAGAAGGAAAGAAGGAAAGAAGGAAAGAAGGAAAGAGAAAGAAAGAAAGAAAGAAAGAAAGAAAGAAAGAAAGAAAGAAAGAAAGAAAGAAAGAAAGAAAGAAAGAAAGAAAGAAAGAAAGAAAGAAAGAAAGAAAGAAAGAAAGAAAGAAAGAAAGAAAGAAAGAAAAGGAAGAAGGGGAAGGGGCTGGAGTCAGGAGCAAGGACATGTATTGGGGAGGGTGAAGGGTGAGGAGGAGATGGATTGAGAGAGAGAGAAAGCAAAGGAGGGAGGAGATGGAGAAGGCAAGGAAGAGATGTGACAGACAACTTCATCAAGCAAGGTGGCAGGCTGGATGGTGGAGTGTGCCAAACAGAGGGAGCTGGGTGTGATTTGCAAGAGAGGAGACAGGAGAGAGAGATTTCAGCTCTGTCTCTCTGATGAACTTATCCATCCTTTTTTCTCTCAGTGGACAAATCTCTGCAAACACACTCTTCCCTTTCCCTGCTGGCAAGAGACAGCCAAGGATGGCAGTGGAGGGAAGGCAGATGAGGTACAGCATGTGCACAACTCCAAGGCTTTGGGCTCACTCCAAGTCTCAGCAGTAGGTATAATAACAACAGGCCCTACCAAGTGGGTCTAGCTGGTGAAGGAGGTAACTCCTTTTCTGTTCCTCATTAGGAAGGAATCTCTTATTATTGCAGCCCACATTTAGCACACTCCAAGGGGTACTGCCCCCATATGCTGCCCTGAACTGTTTCCTGCCCAAAATCATGGCTGCTTATATAGCATACAGGTGAGAAAGGCAATCTGACTAAGGATACTTCTTTGTCTTGTTTCATTTTTTTCCAATAAACACAAGGCCAGTACTACCTGGAGCCTGCCCCTATCGATACTCCCCATAAACAAGTTGTTCCATTCAGACAACCGCTATTAGTGGCAAAGTTGAGGGGGGGAAATCACTATGTGAAGGGGCTGCATCTGCTTAGCTTCTTATCAGAAGATCTGTGCTTCACAGGACCCAAAGTCATCTCTTCACAAGGTGTTTGCTTGCAGATGTAAAGGCCTGTCTGAGCACATAGCCAGCACCCCCATCTCAGCCCCACCACAGCCAGGGGTGATTTCAATGAAATAGCAGCGTAATCCAAGAACCAGAAAAATACGCCCATGTGGGTGTAAGCAGGTGGCGTGCCAGCAACTGTGAGGACGTGTTTGTCATTTTTCTGTGGTGTCTCAAAGGTCTCTGGAAAGCAGTTTGCTCCCTCACGTTTGCTTCAGCCCCAATTGCCTCTCTGCAGTGCTGCCAGCCACCCCGATGGTCACGGGGTAACTGGGTGGTGACAGCAGGGGCTGCCTAGGGAAAGGCAGCCAGTGCGTCCAAAAGGGGTTACTTGAAAAAGGGTGATCTGCCGTGGCTGGGGTTAAGCACTGGGGTCCCTGCAGGTTCTGCTGCTCAGGGAGGAAAGAGGAGGTGGTGGGAGGTGTCCCCACGGAATGGGAGGAAGAGTGTGGGTGCCCCGTAAACTGTCAGAACAAGAGCCCTGCTAAGCCGGCAGGCTAACTCTGTGGGGTCAGCCCATGGAGGTGGAGGCAGAGGACAGAGTCTGCCTGAGAAATGGCAGGGGCCTGGGAAAGGACCATCCCTGTTTAACCAGCATGCCAAAGGCTAAGGGGAAGGGTAGGCTGCAGCAGTCCATCCCCATATTCTTCCACCAGCTTAAAACCTCCTCAGTCCTTTGACTTGAGGAGACTGCTAATAAACCTGCCTGCTCTGAAGGGACAAACAGGCCCCACTGAATCACAGCACACACCCGCCCCTGCTCATACGAGGAGGGGGGGCTCAAAAGCACCTTCCCCCACAAAGCTCCAGTAAAAAACTGCCTCAGCTGACGCAGACTCCTTGCTCTATAGCTGCAGGCAGGGAGACTACAGATCATATTATACTGTATTTGGCAGAGAGGGGCAATAATTTTTCAGGGAGTAATCACTCCCTGAATCCCACTTTTCTCCAAGCTCAGACAACACCCCGGAACAGATGGGATTTGCCTAACGTCCCTGTGCTACCTGCAGCACTCAGCAGAGTTGCTACCTTGTAGCGGTGGTGTTTTTCTTCTCTCTTGAGCATCTTCCAATTCCAGCATGCTTATTTATGCCTGGTCCCCTCTGTTACATGCTCTCCTTTCTGTTCCCTGACAAGATAAACAGGGGAACCTGAGTGTATACAAATTCCTGCTTGATTCTTGTTGGGCTGGGGGTAGGAATGGGGCTCACTATGAAGGAGCTGGTGTGAAGGAGTCAGCTAGGCTTTGTCACTGTGGCTCCTCTCCTCCAAAGGAAAAGAAAGAGATAATGATGTTAGAACATTTTAACCTTTCTTTTTCTGAGCGTGATAGGCTTGGCCCGAGGCACCTTTCCTAGCAAAAACAGGCTGCTCTAAGATTGATTGGTTGGGTGTAGAGTTTAAAGGTAATTTTGTCTTGTCACATGCACATAAATTATTGTGGCTCAAGCTCAGCTCTACATCTCACTTCAACTGCTTTTATACCTGGGCTCTGATGAGGGGTTCTAAGACCCATGTCCAGCACTGCCCAAGCAGCCCCCTGTAAGAGCACCACAGGTGTACACACAAAGTTAGTATCTGGGGCGAGAAAGGGGCACATGCCTACAAATCTGTACAGCCAGAGACTTCCAGCTGCAGGGACTGCAGCTAGAGACTTTGTTTGCTCAACTATGAACCTGTTAAAAACGTTCTGTCCGTGAACACCAGGCCAAGGAAAACTCATCCACTCTGATTATTCACAAGGGGGAGAGAAAAAAAGATGCACATGCACATACACAAAGGAAGCACAGCTGCAGCCAAAGTGAATTCATTTTTAACATTCATGAAAATATTCACAGAACACTTCAGTGCTATTTGCCTAAATTTTGCTGTTTGGAGTAAACACTTGAGCCAGCACAGGCTATGTGTTCTACGCTCAATACCGCATTAGCGATTAGGGGTGCCTCTTGGCTCCAAATCACAGATTCACATTACGTCCTCACGCACATGTGGCCCCCTGACTTTAAGGCACAGACTCACAGTCTGCTGCTGCATAGTTCCTGACTCTTGGCCCTGTCACAGGCAGAGCAACTTTGCAAGTACTCGCAGCCATCATGTTTCCCATCCACCACAACCTTATGCAACAAAGGCACGTGCATTCTGCCAAATTTCAACACAAAAACAACGGCAAACAAATACAGCTCTGGCAGGCGCCTGGCCTGGGAGAGCAGACCCCTTTCCTCCCCTCTGCTTCTCCCCCTCCCTCTCCTCAACTCATCCCCTTCATTGGTTTCTTTCCCTGAGCGTCCTAAGCAGCTCACACAAAGGAAAAGGCTACAGCACACAAGGGAGACTCAGCTGAAACCCTGAAGACAAGACTTGTGTGCGTTGTCTCTTCCTCGTCCATAAATACAGCTGAGACGACGACTGGATAATTGGCTAAGTGCCTGTCAGCCTAATAACAGAGAGAGAGACACACACAGTGAGGGAGAGGTTTGTATTTACTAGTCAAAGTCATGGATGCTGCCTGCCAGTGGATTTCAACATGGGTTTTGTTTGCACAGCGAGGCACAAAAAGTGAACGGACGTGCAGCTCGGAGTCATGGGCTCCCTTGCCTGTTCCCATGTGAGGGTGGATAACCAGCCTGGGATGGAGGGAGCAAGAAAGCAGAGCGCTGAGATAGCTGCCATGCAGGTACCATCAGGTGCTTGGTTGGAGTATTCCTGGGTTCCTACATTGGAAAAGCACCATCACCACCCCTGGCAAGGCACTGTTGTCACAGATTCACTGAGTCACGCTACGTTAGGGACAATGACAGTGCTGCACCTCCAGCATGGTCACCCTGCTGTCCCCAAGGAGGGGGTGCAGTGGCACTGTGAGCAGCAGCTCCTCAGCTGTGTGACCACCCCTATTTTCTTTGGCAAATGCATGGCACGGGGGTTGGCATTTGGGGAGCTGGAGGCCTCTTGGCCCTTCCCTTCCTCTTGTAAATCCGGTGGGCTCCTCCAGGAACCCATCTAAAGAGAGCGCCCAGGATGAGAAACCACACGGGCATGTCTTGCCTCTTATGGGAGGGTGGGAGGG
>NW_020799091.1:122675514-122683198 GCF_003259725.1 Athene cunicularia
GAGGGTGGGAGGGTGTGTTTGGCACACAAACCTCCCTGTTCTTCAGAGGCTTTCACTACTTCCCTCTGCCACAGAAATGCAAGTTTCAGCAGTGAAAACAGTTCAGGTTGCTACTGGAAAGGGATAGTGTTAGCCAGATCTACCACAGCAGTAACCACCGAGCCTCAGATACAATATTCTGTTTGCTTGCTGTTTTTTTCCTCAACAGCTGTAGCAACTGAAGCACACTGAAGCAAAAGGACACTTCCAGCATTAGCGATGATTACCAAGGCTCAGGAGCTGGAAAAAGCCACACAGACCTCCAAGCAAGTGGACTGTCATCCTGTCCATCAGGCAGTGCTGCCTCTTGCCCATACAACACTTTCAGCTTTGTGAAGTCTATGAGCATTTGTACAACTACGCACAAGAAAACACTTTCCATTTTTAAATGGGAACAAACATAAGGAAACACACACTTGCACACAGGCACAGACAAGTGCACAACCCCCAAATGTCATTCAGTTGTGTTATTGTAAAGTATCTGCTGAACTCCAGCCCAGTCTGAGCGGGCTTAATTCCATCAAGTTAGCTTGGACCAAAAAAAACCCAATCCCAGCGAAATCAACAGAGCTGTGGCATGGCTATTTCTCCTCTTTTTGCACAGGGCCAAGCACAGTAGGGGCACTCTGGGGTCACAGCCCGCCTCTCCCACACAACTGAGTTGCTCCAAATAAAAATCTGCAGAAATATACATGCACAGGGGAGAACGGCTGTTGAGATTATTTTGAAATAGCTGTTTCCTAGGCAGAGGTGAAACTCATCGTTATTAGTTCCCATTACTTACCATAAAACCAGGCACGTTAGATGTGCCTGAAGCCTGAAGCAAATGCTTTGGTGTCAGATTCAGCTGAAAATCACATTCGTTTCTTCTTCAGCAGGAGAAGAGTAAAAGAAAACGCAGTAAATTCCTGACTTCACCTTTGTGCCCTCCACTGCACTTACTCCAGCAGAGCACGAGTTCACACAAGCCAGAGTGAATTTTGATGGACAACAAAACTAGGTACCTTCAATGAGAATGGCTATATTCAGCCTCACAGTAAGCCTGTCGAAGCCTCGCTGCTGCATCAGCAGCGAGCTGTGGCCCCGCAGCTCTGTCAGAATCAGATCGTCTGTGGGTCTGGATGTAAAGGGCAGGTATGTGTAATATATATTTTGAAAACTTGTAGTTATGAGACGGCAAATTCCAGTAACTACGAGCTATTTTAAGACTAGGTCTTTCCTCATGACCTGCTGGGGAGGGGAGTGGAGTAGAAGAGGTACCAACTCTGAGACACTCCAGGTAACACATACTACTCTATAAATTTTAATGCCAACCAAGCAGGAAAACATATGGTACTTCGCTGCAAACTGAAGTGTGTGTGCAGACTCAGGGGAGGAGGTTAAAGCCATACAGTCTGATACTGTCTCTCCTCCTCCATCTTTCTGAATGCAAATTATACATACAGTGTTACTAAACATACAGAATTTCACCAGAGAAAGAGCCTTTCCCTTTCTGATTTCCATTCCACTTTTGTTTGTGATGGGTTAGTCCCACTTTGTAGAAAACACCGTATTGCAAGGGCCCCACTCACCACTGGGCACGCTCTATATAAATATTGTACGTGTATATAAGGAGAGATGCTAATCACCAGCCTCTCACTGTATACATATTGCAACTTTCTTTATCATATGTATGCGCACACACTCACATATCTATGTATGCATGTGTGCCTTCATATAATGGCACCATCTGCTGCCAGACCTGGAAGTTTTGCAACATCATCTGTTACTACATTTATATTTTTCTTGGTGTTTTGTTTGTTTGTTTGTTTGTTTGTTTTAAAAAAAGGAAAGCATCAGGAGAGTACAGCCCCTTTTGCACAGATCCCAACATACCCTCTCCCAACACATGTACGCTAGATTTGATAATGAAGGCTTTTTTGTATACCAGAGAAAGAGAAGAGCACTTGGGACTTGCCGTCAATACCAGGGCCAATGAGGACGTACTGTGGAAACCTCATTTGTCGCATTTGTTGGGTTGTTGAGTGGCTGAGCTGAAAGGCAACCCAAGCTAATGGATAGGTCGTTGGGCTGGGTGTGCCTGAGCCCTGCTGTGCAACCCTGGGCGAGTCTGCTCCACCTCTGGGCACCTCTTTCCCACCCCCAGGCTCTGCCCATCCCATCTAATAGCCCTCACGCCCTGAGGAAAAGGGGAATCTCTCACTCTATGCTCCCCTGGCACTTAATACAAAGGGTGCCTCAACTTAGTGGTGGCCTTTAACTGCCACAACAATACTAGTAATAATCAAGGTTACAATTTTACTGCCAAGACTGTATTATTATGTAGCATTATACCTTTGAACATGCCTATTCTCATTTCTAGCAAAGGGCTCCGCTCAGCGCTCCCTGATATAAATCATATGCTAATTGTAAGTGTAATCTGAACAGCTTTTACTTTTCTTTTCAAAAGACTGCATAGGGCATAAACTTTGTTGTGGTACTGTGTTGCTACTTTGCCCGAGGTGCCTTTGTCCTCTAGCATAGCTCCACGTGTAGAATATCAGCAAAATACCAGGAGGCCAAGAACAGAGTTTGCATAAATTGCTTATGTTGCAGGATTACACCAACGGTGCTATCTTTACTGCTGGTAATTTGATTCTAGCCCATCCTTTGACACATGTAACTTGAAGAAACTAAGTACCCATTAGGATGGAAGTTCCTAAATGTGCTATTAGCCTGAAACTTCATATTATTTAAAAATACCTGATGAAAATGGAAACTGCACTCAGTTAAATGTTGGTTTTCATCAGTGCATCAGCACCAGATTGATTTAATTCTTGATGAAAAGTTGATGCTTGGAAAAACTCAGGAACAATGAGCCAAATTCTGGCCTTGGCGAGATCCCAGTTCTCCAACGGGCTGAACATCATCTGAGCAGCGCTCAGCAGCTTAAGCTCTGCATGAGTCACTTGTACCTCTTTATTAGCAGTCCCCAGGAATCTGCCCCAAAGACAAGTGTGATATTTCTGGCAGTGCCCTTGGGCTTTAGCGAATTTTTAGTGGTATAACTGAGTGGATGGGAATGGGGATGTGACCCATTTTGGTTCCAGATAGCGATGAACTCCATTTCAGAAGTCACTAAAGGCCAAACCTGCCTTTGTGCCAGGGCTACCAAAAGCCCTGGGCAACCTGCAAGTCCCACTGACACCCTCAGAATAGTGCTTTAACAGCAGTCTGGGGAGAGCTGCTGTGATGGTTCCTGAGAAAGTTGATCTTTCTACCTGATGTGCTGTGCAGGTACCTCATCCCACAGCATGGACTCCATTGTCATTTTGCTTCTAATACATCACAAGGGCCAAACACAACACAGAGGGACAGTTCCCTCCCTCCCCTGTTTGCGGTAGCTGCCCTTTGCTACTGCACATGTTCTGGCTTAGCCAACATCCTCCTATTTCTTTCTCATCCCCTCCCTAGGCTGAAAGTCCATAGCAAAGCACAGGTCCCCTGCCTTTGCTCATCTAATACTTGCAGAGCAAACAAGGTGGGAAGGGATGCTGGAGGCAGGTAAACAGAAAGAAGATTTGGGGTTGGGGCTTGTTTTTCTTTTCCCATTTTAATTAATTTGGGGGGATATTTTGTGTGTTTGGAGTTTGGGGATTCTTTTCTTCCTAATGTCAAGCAGGGAAGTTGCATACAAAACCTAACAACCTCGTGACTGTAATCTTGCAAGCAAAACATTGGCAGGAATTGCAGCACACCCTCTCAATACTCAAAATAAGGTTCAGTGTCCCTCTTTAAGTGGTGAAGACAGAGTTAAAAAATGAAATGTTACTGAGTCTGACAAGCTCTCTGATCTACAAGATCGTCTTTGAAACATCCTGCTCTTTTCTTGGTTGCAGCTTGCCAAACATCAGACACTCTGCCCAGCCCTTCTCACCTGTTACAGCTCTCAGACCCCTCCCCTCTTTTCAGCCTTGCTCTGAGGAGTGGATCATTACCCTTTTCCCTGTGGATAGTCTATCACGAGCTATTTTTATTCTCTCTGTAATTCCCTGACTAACTTCCCCATGCCAAATATTCACTAAAAGTCATCAACCTTCAGCAAGGCCAACAAATGAATCAAATCTGCTGCCAGGTCATTTACGAGATGAGCCACTATAAAGTTAGGAACATTTTTTAAAAGTCCATAGCAAGGGAATATTTTAAATGCCATAGCTTTAAAAAGTCATATCCAAACTTCTCAAAATAATTCTATTCTGAGTAACAAGCTGTAGATGAAGCTCCAGAGGAGTGGCTTGCTTTAGGAACATTAGGGCTTATAATACGCTAGTTTTCTCCACTTCCCAGATCAGTCCACCCACCCATTCTTCCACCTACAAGTGTAACACTATATACAAATGTATAAGAACCCAAAGGAGAACAATCATTCAGAATACCCTGTTTCCAGTGCTCTGCTGACTTATTTGCACCACAATTTACACGAGCAAAATGGTTTTAGTTACCTTATCACCACGTACACTGATTTTATTTCTCTCCAGCTGCATACAATTTTTTCTCCCTCCTACATTTTCCTTTCTCCTCAAGCTAGAGGATGGAGCTACTGGGCACTGGTGAAATGTCACTACACTCTCCCTCCTCCCTCTGAAGCAGATGCATAGCAAAGATAGTCGATACGATCTCCGTGTAGAAATCTCTTACCTATCTCTCTCCATGGAGGTAAAAGACCTGCTCTGAGCACCGTTAGTATAGCTCATGTAATGGTTTTTCCCCATCTAGCTTTCCCCTTGACTTGTCACTAGTGCTATAGGCAGGGAGAGCGAGATGCTAGGAGTTTTTCAAACGCAAGGCTGTCTGAAAGTGAGTTATGTTTTGGAGGGTCAGGGAAAACAGTGAGGGGGAAGCTACCAAACCAACCCTTGCTTTAAAAGTGAGGGAATGAAACGTCATCCTGCAGGACCTAAAGACTATGGGACGGGGGAAAATCTCACCCCTTCCAGCCTCACGTGGCAGTCCTGTCTTCCCGTGCAGCTTGGCTTCTGCCTCTTCTCTGAGAAAGGGACTGATGGTCCCAGGGAGAGGGAGGGGAGACAACCGCCCTTCCTTGGAAATGTGCAGAGCATATAACCAGCCAGATCTGCTTAAAGAGATTAGGAAGGCAGTTGAGGGTGGGAAAGCCCGTGCACTGCCCACAGCCACTTGTGAGGGGAATACCGTATTGCTCGGGGCAAGTCGTTCCATGGCCAGGTGCTCCTGCAAACTGTGTTGCTCGGCACACATCTGGCTGACACAGCTGGATCACCTTGCTCAGGTGTTTTATTTTGGGGCCTGACATAACACTGGCAAGCCATGCGCTCCACACACAAACACCGAAACCACTCTACCCTGCAGCCCCGTTGAGCTTGCCGACGAACGCTTTAGAGGCAGCACATGCAGGCACCATCTCCGCCATCCGCTCAGCCCTCTCTGCTGCAAATGCAGCTTTAGCACACAGTGTCTAGATAAACTCAAAAGCTCCAAGGTTAAGTGGGAAATCGAAATCCAGTGACCCCCAGCTGGGCAAGCGAGCTTAACGACTTGTCTGCTGCTGTACGTACCAAACATATGCCAGCAAACAGCTGCCTGAGCACCCCTCCAAAATAAATGATTGATGGAAGCGATTTGCCTTTAAAAACGGGATGTCAGCTGAGAGTCCCGCTAGAAAAGGGTTAATGGGATATATGAATTGCTAGTGAGGGGAAGGGAGAGGAGAGAAGCCGAGAGTCAGAGGCAACACCCCTTGTTAGGTGTTTACCATGTCACATCTAAACCCCTTCCATCGCATATGCAAGGCAGATGAATTACTCTGCAAATCCTATTACTCTGTGTGGATAAATCTTACATGCGAGTTAACAAGTCTGGAGAGCTGGGGAATGGAAGCTGCTGAACGGGTATTCCAAGATCAAAACAACCCAGCACACGGGAGCTGAGAGAAGCGATACGCATACACACAGACACACAGACACAGACACACACACACACACACACATCTCTCTCTCTTCTAGCATCCTTCTTCCCTGATCCCATCTCGCTAGCTCACATACACCTCTGTCATTAAGCGGGGGGGATGTAGGACACTGGGGATCACGTAGCAGACCATTTGGTGACATCTAGCAGGATTTATTTCAGAGGAAGAGAAAGAAAACTTTGCTGCTACTGTTAGCTTTGCTAGGGGAGTGCTCCCTTGATGCTTCAGGGTTTGTGCACTATCAGTTTCCCATACAGATTACAGATTTATTCTAAATTATGTCCAGTAGTTTTATAGCCAGAATACACTGTGTGTGCACAGACACGCACAGAATTTTCCTTCAGTAGGGAAGTTATTGCAGGTAAGTTGAGCAAGGCAGAATTTGAAAAGGGAACCCACAGGAAAAACATGACTGCATTTCAGCTATTTGGGACGCTCCTAACTGAAAGCCCAAGTAGCCTCAGAACTACCTTTAGAAAACCTGCGTGATGCATACAGAAATACAACACTCAACATTGCCAGTGAACAAGGCTTCGTGTGCAGACTCCCTCATCACCACCACTCAGACACGAAGGCACAGCATATACCCATTTACTTAGCCCTGCAAAGAAACAAGACAGCGAACGAGGTACAAGCTTCATAAATGTCAGAGCTCTTACACCATCTTTTCACTAGCTTTTTCAACTACTCTACCACCTCCCTTCCCTACAGGGCAGAAAAATAAATAAATAAAATTAAAAGCCAGAGTTTCCCCAAAACAACTTGCCCGAGAGTTCCAGCAGCACCAGGGATAAAGTTTTTTGCATAGGTGCAAAAAGAAGTATGAGAAGATCAATGGAACATCTGGCAAGCACAGCTGGATCCCTTTTCAATTTCTCTATTGATACTGCAGGGCTGGTGGAAAATGTACGTTCATGAGAGCTGGCTAACACAAACAGCCCTTTCCCCACTGCAATTCTTTTGATCCAGAGCACTACACAGAGGAGAGCGGTGGTAAAAAGTGTTCAAAAGCTTTGTGATTTTTTTTTTCCCTAAGATTAAGGCACAAACACACAAGCAGAGCTTGTTTGTAGAAGCTGCTGCTACTGCAGTTCGAGAGGTAAAATAACACACACTCTCGCGGAGACATACACACACAAATCTGTATCGCATCACATGTAAGATAGGGCACACGCAGAAATACAGATAACACAGACAGAAAAGGAAAAAGTTGGCAAAACGCCCTACCTGAGGATGGCTGTGTCCCCCTGCCTCACGGTGATGTTATCGGTACCTCGGGTAAAATCCACGCTGCGGACTGGCAGCCCTGTAGGGAGAAGGCAAAGCAATCTCAGTAGGACCAGCGGTAATTGTTTCCGATCAGACTGAGCCCTTGCTACCATGGCTGGTCTCGTCGAGTTTCACTGCCTGGACTTGGCTCTCTCTCTGTGTCTGTGTATGCGGATAGATAGACGTAGAAAGAAAAACAATAGTAATAATAATAATGTACAACTCTTGCTCTGATCGACAGCCCCAGGAAGGGGAGGTGATTTCACAGTCCGTCTTAGATGACACTTTCTCTTGCTCTTTTCAGTCTCTTGCTGGCTTCTTCCACCCCCCCTTGTCTTGTTTTAAGGCTTTCCAAAAAAAAAAAAAAAAAAAAAAAAAAAAAAAAAAAAAAAA
>NW_020799091.1:122683248-122689224 GCF_003259725.1 Athene cunicularia
CTCTTATACACATCTGCCCCGGACCCGGTGGCCACGCTGCCCACCCGGGCCCGCTTCACCAGCCCACGTACCAGCACCACCACGAGAGAAGCGGGATTAAATTTAAGGCAGAGGAAGAAGATGAAGGTTGTACAATGGATGCTTGCCTGCCATTCCCTCAGCCTGCTTGCTGGGAGCTGCTCCTGGGGCTGTTCCAGGGGCAGAACCCTCCTGGGGCCTGGGGATGGTGGGGCTGGGAGGGGGCAGCAAAAAGGGGTGAGGTGGTGGGAGGGGGGGTCCAGAGAAGCAAATGCAAGAAAAGCTGAGGGGGACTTGGCGGTGAGCTGCTATCCCGCACTTCACAGCGCTGCTGCGTGCCTACGCAGCAAGGGAAAATCCCAGCCTTGTACGCTGCCTGCTTCTCCTCTGGTTTTAGAGGGGGATACAGTGGACCCAAACTGGAGAGACATACGGAATGGCTCTGTGTCATACAAACGGATCAGATCAAAGGTCCCTCAAAGCCTGGGTCCTGTCTCTGAGCGCAGCCTAAAGCCAATGCCTGGGGAAAAGCACAGTGCAGTGGTATCCCCCCAGGGTGCTTCCCTAATTTTCAGTGATTTGTGGCTAAGGCATGTCCCCAGCCAGTGGCAGTGTCTTTGTAGTTAATGGCGTCGATTGATTTTCTTTTTCCAGGAATGTGCACAGTTGCCTTCTGAACCCCTAGAAACTGGCCCCTGCAGCTTTGGTATGGGAAGGCCCTGCTGCCTGTGAGTGCTTAAACAATCCCTGCATGTGTTAAAGGCCCACAAATTAAGGGTTAAGGTCATGACACTACTGCTCCAGTGCCACGCATGCAAAAGAGCTGACTGCTTTGTGTTCAAGCCAAGGAGTGAGCCGATTCAGACATTTCCCCTGCAGGAGCCTGGGCACGGACAGCACCAGAGAGGAGGAGCAAGAAGGTCTAAGGGGTTAATCCACACTCTGAGTGTTCCCAAACTACTGCAGAGAGAGATTTCACCTGACAAGGGTATTGCTCTGAAGACCACCATGCTGCTGGTAGACTCTAGGACAATGGGCAGCACAAGGGACAGAGAGATGCCAACAAGCTTCTGACATCCCAGATGATGGGCATCACCAAAGAGACCCTTGTGACAGAGTTTAAGCACAGCTAAAAAACCTGGTCCCATATAAAGATGGGACCAATGGTAGAAATGGACCCCTCTTGCAAGTCAGTGTTGCATGGATCCCTTTTACAAGGGTCTCCCATATATGTTTCATCTACATTTAATAAGAGCTATTATATGTTAATTAAATGCCAGTAGAGTAAGGAAAACATATTTGTCGAAGATTAACTATTATGCAATGCAGGAAGCATCTGCCACCCAACTGCTAGAGCTCACTAAATATTTCCTTATCTCAGAGTATTTACTTAGGAGGCAATAACTATCCAGTTAAATCTAAATTTAATGCTTAGTTAAATATAGTTCATGGAAAGTGGCACCAATATGTTTTATACAGAGAACGACAGGAGGGGTGGTTAGGGAGGGAGAAGGAAGGAATCTTGTGCCCAGACTCCAGTAACATCCTGAGTCAAGGTGGGACTGCATGTGGCTGTGCCTCCCTACAAAGTGGGGTGTGTCACAGCAGACTCAGAGGCACCTCTCTGCTGAGATGGAGGTACAGGGGAAGTCTCCGTCTTCTTTCACATTTACACAATCTTCATTAGAACCACCATAGCATAACTATTTAATAATAATAATAATAATAAACAGAGAGGAGAGGAAGAAATTCCCTTGAGGGTCTCATAAACCTTGGAAAAAATAAAACAAAAAGAAAACCTCCAGCTGATAGGTTTTACTTGCTTTTAGAAACATACAGAAGCAAAAGCGAGGTGTTGCCTGGTATAAAAGGCCAAACAAGCAGGAGTCACACAACTCCTAGGAAAGAGCCTCATGAGTAAAATAAATAATGTTATTTTTGTACATGTTCCCAGAAGAAATAACTCTCTGGACCCATCTCCCCCTGCTGGAAGCAGATAATGAAACAGTAGGTCTGCTCTCTAACTTTCCTACCTTCTGAAAACTTGAGGAAAAATTCAGGTAAGCAATCAGAGCACGGACACCACAAATCCATGCTGCTGTCTTTTCATACCATTTATCAATACTCCTGGGAGGCGCAGGGCTGGCAGGGCCAGCCTGACTGACCAAATTTTGTCACTTGGCAGTTCAGGAGTGGATGGAGTAGCATGAGTCTGGCCCTACAGGGACCCCATCACCCTCCTCCAACGCAAATCACTTACAACACCCTGTTCAAAGGGAGCGTGGCCTAGAGCAACACCCTTTGATGAGCAAAGGCTGTATGGCACCACTGAAACGCTGGGATGACAGGTTTAGGAAGGTGTCTGTGTTTCCACACTATTTGTGTGGGATGGCTCCATGTGCAAGCTGGAAGGAAAACAACAGCATGAGCAGACACAGCCTGGCTAGCCCTACTCTCCCTGGCTTTGAGGGAAAGGTGCTGAAGACATCACAATCTGGGCATCTAAACCAACTAGAGGAGAGAGCCTTCATGCTGGCCCTGGATGGGCAACCTCTGCTGAGACAGGCAGCGCTGAGGTGCTCCGGGACTGGTACTCAGGTCACCTCTGCCTACCTGTGTGGCTGCTTAGTTTTACAGATACGCAGGGACTGACATTGTGAAAGCCTGAAGTGCCATCTGCTTTTCAAGGAGAGCCAACAGACACTAAAAGCATGGACTCTGGCCACAAATAGGGATGGGTTGGGTTGGTGGGTTTTTTTTGCATTTGAGGTGGCTAAAAGCAATAGCCATCTGTATGAGGTGGATGGCTGCCCTCTAGGAGCTGAAGTGAGACTCATCAGCTCACACCACAAACAGCCACAAAATGGCAACTGTTGTCGCTTTCATTCACTCCCGATCACACCAAAACTGGTGACTTGTTCCCAAGTATCCCTGGGGAAAAGATGTTTCTGAAAAACACAAGGAGAACTGCTCACACAAGTTTCCAGACCCTATCAGGACCAACACAATTGTTTTAAGAGTACTGCACAACTCCTCTGCCAGCAGAGTCCAAGCATCTATGGACTTTATTTAGGGTCTCTGCAATGATGAGCGAAAACATAAGATGTTTTGTGAGCTATAACGTGTTTAGTCAAGATACACTGCTGTACTCAGCAGCAGAGCCTGCTCAAAGCTTCTCAGCCATGCAAAGAAAATGCAGTTTTGTTGTACTGGCAGAGGAGTTATGGAGACAAACAGGGAAGAGCCAAAGGGGTTGCAGCATATGGGGAGGAAGATCAAGGGACCGTGGCAGGGGAGTGGTGATCTCTCCTTCCTCTCTACCTTCCTGTACCTGCAGCTCCTACACACACACACATTTCCACCCGGCTGTGTAAGGGCAGCATCCCACCCCAATTTATTAAGCGCTCCTTGGGATATAGGGAGCCACCGGAGTAGAAGAGAATGAGGAAAAACAGGGCTAGGAGAGAGGTGGAAAATAATCTGAATGCAGCAGGTGCTCTAGAGGCAAACTGAGGAGGAGGTGGGCTTTCAGCGGTACATGCCCTTCTCCTCAGACTCCATGAAAGATTTCCTTTTGGCCATAC
Organism: Athene cunicularia; assembly: GCF_003259725.1. Lineage (NCBI taxonomy): Eukaryota > Metazoa > Chordata > Aves > Strigiformes > Strigidae > Athene > Athene cunicularia. The sequence goes on from NW_020799091.1 coordinate 122,686,851, forward strand.
TCTGCCCATTCCTTCAGCTACACCTGCCCGATAAAGGGGCCTCCATCTCTACCAGGCCAGAGTCTGCTGGAAAGAGCAGAGAAATCATTTCCATGAAACAAATGAAAAAAAATAAAGTCTGCTAAAGGACAGGATACTGCCTACCAAACCTGATCCTGTGCCAACTGGAACATCAACGCCACTTATTCATATCCCCAAGGCACTTATGGAGGACATGTTATAGGGAAAAAATTCTGCCATTTGAGAAAAACGTATGTGTACAATGGCTCTAATACTAGAAGTAAGTGTTCCAGCATGTGCTTTAAGAAAGACATGGGTTTTATGAGTATTTTGCAAGTCTATAAATTAAACTGGCTTTTGATGCTTAAAATCAGAGCCAGCTTAAGCCTGAGACTCACATACAGACATGTAATACAACAAGACCAAGCTTCCTCTGAAGTAAGGACCTCATTAGGTAGAAGGATTTACTGCTTCGAGGGCACTCAGATAGGTCATAACTGTGGATGATAACATGCATGCACAACACCTCTTTCTAAGTGTGGTCACTGAGCTGTAACTGAACTTCCTCCTGTACAAGAACAATAGCTGTTTTTCACCAATTTGTAACCTTGTTACTATGCAATCGATCTAGCTTCACAATTGATCACCTTGGTACGGACAATTTAGAGGTCAAGGGCCAGGTTCTCAATTGCTGTAAACTGACATATCGCCACCACTGTCAAAAGATCTATGCTGATTTCTACCAGTTAAACATGAGGCCCTGAGTTTTGAAGTTCATCTACTTTTGTGCTGCGTGGGTAGAAAACTTCATTATCTCTGTTGAAAGAGAAAACACTGTTTGACTGGATAAAGGGATTTTGTGCTTGGACTTTTCAGAAATTTTCACCTTTTGTTAAAGACCAAATCTGAAGATTGGGCAGGAGGAAAACAGCAGTGTGAAGATACCTTTTTTTCAGCAGGTTATAACCAAGTGGGATTAAAGAATTAGCGCTGCCAACGGTTTGTAGCCTTAATTACGGGTTGCTACCACAGCAAGACCTTGTAGAACTGCAAGGTCATTGGCAACGGGTCCTTCCTACTTGAGAGGAACAAGAAATGTAGAGCGCTTCCCTTGTAGTCCAAACAAAAGTTGCCCTTCTCGCCTTACAAATACAACAAGCATAAAAGTAATGAGTAGTATTGAGAGCACGGTGCGGCGGGCGGAGGAAGCAAGCAGTCGATTCAATGTGAATGATAGAGCGAGCTTCAACTTTATTGAAAGAAATCACACCTTATATAAGCACTCGACAATAATCATGCATACTACTCACAAATCTATTGGATACATGTAAAAGGCTACATTATAATATCCCAGCCCCTTGTGGTATTTCAGGTATGCATAAACGTCTTCCCTCTTCTGAACCTGTTTTTCTCCCAGAGCTGTTTTTCTATCACCCCCAAGGTCATAATGTACCTCAGTTTCTCTCTTTGTTAACATAACAGTCCTTTGTTAGCATAACTGTACCCTGGGTTTTTTCCTTTGTTTACCTCAGATGGCTGCAATCAGCTTCTGCAGGGAGCTACGGCCTTGCTCTCTGCAAGCCGTTCTCCAACAGCGTGGTGCTGCCTTTTCTCTGAAAGATCACATATCAGTCACGACTTTCTTACTGACACCTCAGAACTGGGCTTTGCTCACAATCACAGAATCATCTAGGCTGGAAAAGACCTTGAAGCTCCTCCAGTCCAACCATTAACCTCACACTGACAGTTCCCAACTCCACCAGATCCCCCAGCACTGGGTCAACCCGACTCTTCAACCCCTCCAGGGATGGGGACTCCCCCCTGCCCTGGGCAGCCCATTCCAACACCCAGCAACCCCTTCTGCAAAGAAATACTTCCTAAGAGCCAGTCTGACCCTGCCCTGGCACAGCTTGAGGCCATTCCCTCTTGGCCTGGCGCTGGTTCCTTGGCTCAAGAGACTCATCCCCCTCTCTGCACCCTCCTTTCAGGGAGCTGTAGAGGGCCAGGAGGTCTCCCCTCAGCCTCCTCTTCTCCAGACTAAACCCCCCCAGTTCCCTCAGCCGCTCCCCATCAGACCTGTGCTCCAGACCCTGCACCAGCTCCGTTGCCCTTCTCTGGACACGCTCGAGTCATTCAATGGCCTTTTTGGGGTGAGGGGCCCAAAACTGAACCCATTCATCGAGGGGCGGCCTCACCAGTGCTGAGTACAGCGGTCAGATCCTTTCCTTGTCCCTGCTGGCCAGGCTATTTCTGATACAAGCCAGGATGCCATTGGCCTTCTTGGCCCCCTGGGCACACTGCTGGCTCATTATCAAACCCCCCCCGGTCCCTCTCTGACTGGCAGCTCTCCAGCCACTCCTCCCCAAGCCTGTAG
>NW_020799091.1:122689274-122730411 GCF_003259725.1 Athene cunicularia
CCCCCCCCCCGAGGTCCCTCCCTGACTGGCAGCTCTCCATCCACTCCTCTCCAAACCTGTAGCACTTCTGGGGATTGTTGTGGCCCAAGAGCAGAACCCAGCATTTGACATTAGTGAAACTCATGCAGTTGCTGTTTGTCAGAGGGTGTCAAATCCCTTTGAAACCACGGGAGGCCACGCTGCTCAGTGACTGCTGCTGTGAGGAAGCCAAGCTGCCTGATGTCTCCCAGCTGAGTCAGCAGACCCGGTGGGAAACAGTGTGACCTGTTCTCCCAAGGAAGACCGGCTCACAGCATCAGAAGCAGGGAAAATGTTGATCCCAGTTCTGATGTTGCTTGTGAGGACAAGGATGTTGACCCGTATTTTCTAAATGTGGCCCCATGAGTTAGGCATGCAAATCTAGACAAGCAGTCCACACCTCCAGCTGAGGACAGCTTCAAGATCTCTTTTCTTTTTGTACTTGGGAGTGAAATCATTGCTTCACCAATGTCAAGTAACATTTGATGAGTCAGGCAGAGCCAGGGTTCAACCTTACAGGTCTTTAAATAATTCATTTCCCATAGGAAAGCAAGAGCTCTATCTGTTTTGACCTACTATCCCCCCAAAACTTTTCTCCCAGTGCTGGTGAATATTTACAGCCCTCAGCACAAGTAATTAGGAGATTCACAGAAGGAGGCTAGAATAGTTAACAGTCCCTCCCAACACATAAACAGAGAGATGACCCAGAGGTTGGGATGTTCTAGGAGTACTTGGGAGATATCCAATCCAAATTTCCTCAGTGAATTTGGGTAAATCACTTAATGAGGCATTCACAAAGGCGTAAAAAGCTAATCTCCCTAGGCTCCCTCTGCCCTCAGAGAGATAATCTTCTCTTGAGGGCACTTCAGAGCAGATGCCTAAATTAAGCCTTTAAAATTGTTCTGTCTCTCAGGGCATGTCAAAGTTTCCAGCTACATAGCTGAGATCCTAACATACCCTCAGCTTCCAATAGCACTCAAAGGATGAAGCACCTAAGACTGCTGGGTGATCTGACACTACAAGACAGAAAGCCCCTGCAAGTCACAGTCTACAGAACATCCAGGCATGACGTATTCCTTACTAGTTAACAGGCCCCAAAACAACCGCCTGGCAGTTGCAAGGGATGCTAGGATCACTGCATACAGGAATTCTATACCCCTGAGAGATGGTCAAACCCGTTCTGCTCAGCCTTGCTGCTGATTCGATGACCTGCTCTGGCATGGAGTTCTCAACACAATGCTAATGGATGAGAATAATTATTCTGACAGTGATGATTCGGAAGAGAGCTCCAAACTCTGGCTGAAATGATACATGCTACACATTAATCATCACTGGAGAATTAATTTTATTGTGAAGAATAGAGTGTGGCAGGCTGTTGTGCTGCGCATTTTCTTGTCCATTACAGAAGCTCCAACATAGCTTTTATAAAACTTAAACTGAGGCCTTCAGCGAGACAAGAAAGATTCTCAAGATTTGTGATGCTATCAGGAGACCAGGCACTGTCAGAAAGCCTCATGCGCAACAAGCTGACAGAGAAATTTGTATGCAGAAATTTGGAGAAGGGTCCCTTTGAAACTATGACCTGCCTGGATTCAAGCTTCTGAAAACACTTCCAATCATTTCACTGCGTTCAGGTCTGAAAATGAGGAAAATACATCTTTAACATGTCCAGATTTTCAAGATGATAACCCAGGAGAATGGTCCCACAGACTCAGGCTCAGTTAATAACATTCTTACAGGCTACAGGTCAAAGACATCTCTGCATCAGCATTTGGAGCTAGTGTCTGCCTACTCTTTCAACATATATTTTCTAGTATTTCAGCTTTTCTTGTCCTCTTTCCCATATTACTTCTTTACTCCTTTCTCCATACTCCTCACCCTGTTATTTTCAAGCTTCTCTCCTTTTCCTAGGTTGCTCCTATGCCCTGTTTCCGTCAGGCCCAGTCACATTCATACATTTTAAAGCTAGGACGGACTTCTCGGATCATCCTGTCCAGCTGCCTGCCCCAAGCCCCTGAAACTCACCCACTTCTTCTGGCAAGAAACCACAACCAGTGACTCAGCCAGAGCACATTGTTAAAGAAAGGCTCTCTGCTTTGGCTTAAGAAGCCCCAACTGCAGAGATCTACCCTACATCAGCGGGTTTAATAATTAATTACCACCCAGGTTAAGAATTTTTCACATTAGTTTAAGCACAAACATTATTTCCTTTATCATTCAGCCACTGAATCAAATCATGATTTTGTCTGCTGAGATTCAATGGTCATCTGTTGTTAAATACCATCTTCTTGAAAAATTATGTTGTACCTCTTTGAGTTTCACTTTGTACCACTTTTGTTCCTCGTCCAATACTTCACCACAAATGCCCAACACCTGGTACCTGAAAGGGAAATGGGGTGTTTTCAGCAGGCTCCAAGAGAGCTGGCAGATGCCAGATTAATAGCACTGTCCTCGGGGTGTGGTCAGGTAGCACAGAAGTAGGGCCAGGAGTGGGAACCCTATGTCCAAGTCTAAGCATGGGGAAGGGAGATGTAGGAGTTGAGGGGGAACAATGGAGGACCTGCCCATTGTGAGGTGCAGGAATAAGGTGGATTCTCAGGGAGAAGATGCATTTTGCTGGAGGTGATTCTAACAGCTGGTTCTGTCAGGCAGGACCGAGGAGCCTCCAGCACAGTCCCGCGGTGGGATGCAGCAGCAGTGCAGCTGTATGGCCTGTGGGCTTCACCGCTCACAGCAGCAGTGAAAACCCTGTCTTAGAACCACTCTGATTCAATCTCACCTCAACTCATGTTTAAATTAAATTGGGTAAGGTGAGACAAACCTGAGTGTGGACATACGTGCAAACTGCTCAGATGAAGCAACAGCTATCAGAAGCAGCAATACCTCTCTCAAGGGACAGGAATTTTTCTCTGATCCACTGCTTACAACACTGCTAAGGCTGGGCTGAATGAGGGATGTGCACATCCTGAAACAGCTCCCTAAAGCAGAGGTCTGCAGGACATTTATAAAAGCTTCCAGGCAAGAGTGAGAACAGGCAGGTGTTCTCCTGGAGGAATGTAAAATCTCTGTAGAAACCTGACCTGTCAGAGCCAGGCTCAGGCCCTGAAGTGCAAGCAAACACACCCTCTCTACTGACAATTTACTCAGCTCCAGCAACCTGTTAGAACCAGCAGCTTGTGGTGTTTTATGAAACAAGGAGCCAACAACCCAAACAGGAATAGAAGCGTTGCCTCCTGGGAGAGCCCTGGGGATTTGTGCAAGGTCCTGGTCTTCACTGACACTTCATTACCTTCCTAATTCACACAACACCCCACTACTTTTTGAATAATGTAATGAACCTGCTAGCTTCTGTCAGCAGGCAGAGATCAGGGAAGGATGAAGAGCAGGTTGGTCGGAGCACCCTTGCAGCTGGGTGAACAAAGGCAGGGGATGTAAAAAAAAAAATCACTACAGTTGAATCTGACCACAGCAGAGTAACAAAAAAAAACAACAACAAAAAAACGTTTGATGATGAGATGGAGCTCCGAGTAGGGCACTTCCACACTTCATTACTTGCTGGAAGATGAACCCCAGATACCAGACCTATAGCACTTGTGGGTGAGACTACCTCAGGCGTCCTCAGGAAATATCTACCACTGATTATTTTTTAGTCATTGTCCATAAGACCTTTTAACCCTATTCTTTCTATCTGCAAGGAATCATCCTGTGTTTGTCAGACATAAGTGGGAATCCAGGGGGGCCTAAATTTGTGAAATGAAGGCTTTGATTCAAACACCTGCTTCTGAGCTTTTGGTCAGACAGCCACAATAAAGAATGATAAAAATGGTTTACCTGAGCCCCTTTTCAGCTGGTGAATGCATAGCATGAAGGAGCTGGCAGGAAAGCTTTTTACAGGCTTGGGATGATAACACACTGCTGCCAAATGCAGGGAGTTACTGGCCCAAGTACGCCCTTGCAACCTACTGATCTGACAGGGGTCTGAGGGAGAAGGACACTAAAGCTCAAAGAAATTTCCCATTCAAGTTGCCTATAAAGTGTCTGAGATGTCAAAGGCAATCTTGACAGGCAGAGGCCCCTTGGACAAATCCTAGCCCTGATATAATCAAGTCAAGCTTTGCCACTGATCTCAGTGGGGCTACGATTTCACCTCTTGAGTCTGCCTCTCACCCCCATTTCCCTGTAAACTCCTCTTAGCTGGAGAATGAGTGCAACACAAAAGACAAAGCAAACATGGAAATTAAGGCATACCTTCAAATTCGCATCCATTTAACTGAATTACAACAATTTTCCAGTAAGCTCATTGCTCATCAAAGTGAGGAACAAACCGAAGTGAATCTGACGCCTCAGATAGACCCTGCATAAGCAAATGAAGTACAAACTTCTGCTGCTCCCAGCTCTTTCAGGACACCCCTGTTCTGTCCATCAACACGCCCTGGTACTCCTGCCACTCTTCCCATCTCCTGATGTAGCTAAGTCCTGAAAAGAAGAAGCTGCTATTGCCCATGAATTTTTAATGCAGAAAAAAAAAAAAAAAAAAAAAAAAAAAAAAAAAGGCTGCAGGAAGAAGAATATTTGGTGGCATTTACTCCCTATGATCAAAGCCATTTCATGTCTCTTGTGTGATATTATTAGAACACAATACGAAGCAAAAGCAGTGTTCAGACTAAGGTCCCTATTCAAGAAACACTTTCTGCAGAGGAGAACGCAGGAACCAATGCCAGCAGGAAGCACATCTCTCTGCCTGTGTGTATCTGCAGGGAATTACACGACAAAGAACCAAACAGGTACCTCAAATCCAGTCCCATCTTATCACATGCACCATGTTCAACGGGACATCTCCACTCACCTCTGAATGTTTCCCCAGCACCCAAAAAAGCACTTGTATGGCCAGCAGTAAGAGACCCGAGTCTAAAGAGACGACATGCCACAGAAAGAGCTGTGGTCTTCGGTCTCTGCTGTCGCTGGTATTTGTTAAAATAAAACTCCTCAGGGATGACAGCAAAAAGACTACGTATTAAAAGCAAAAATCAGCTACTAGTAGGAGTAAGGTGCAGCTGGCTATAGGTTCTCTTGTTCCCAAGCCCAGAAATTACTTCTGTGCTGACTGTGTGCTTGGGACATACCAAGCAACCACCCAAGGGAACATAATGCCAGAGAGAACACTGACATGCCCTGTCTCTGTTCTATCACTATCTGGGCCAATCCTCCAGTGCCAAGAGGCAGATGAAGACCATACAGGAAGATCTTTTAAGCACCCAGCACGGGGAAAGGGAATTTTTAGCTAGCAGGAAAGAAGATACTGGGGTTCAAACAGATTTGGCTCTCTGGAAGTCTGGAGTAATTCCAGACCTTTCCTTTCTTCCCCTCTACTAAAGGACACAATGGAGTACATACAAATGTATGTTTTTTAAAAGCTTCTTCCTCTGACTTCAAACTTTCTGCATATCCCTGACAAAGATCTACACATGAGAATGTTTCTCTTGGAAATATCTGCACTAGATGAATATGCTGCAATTACAAATTGCCCTTTCTGATCGCCATCATTTATTCAACAGTAAAACACTGACATCAACAATAAAATACAGAGGCCAAAGAGATCAAACTCCGAGCCACAAGCAATGTAACCCATACAGATCACCCCCACTGTTGTTTGAGACCTTCTGAAACAAATCTCTCTACTGTTGGTAAGTGTTTGATGAGTGCTTCATGAAAAGCTGATGCCTTGTTCACATTATACTTCTGATGGTACTCAGGATGCATTGCCCAAACCAACTGAAACGTTCAGCCTCTATTCCATGGCTGAAAGACTGAGATATCTGTAAGCAAGGGCCTAGGTTCAACAAGCAGCACGGATACCTGTGCAAAAAATATTTGCCCATTGAGTCACACTGCTGATACAAGACTCTTGAGTGCTCACTGTAAACCATCATGCCAACACATTTGCACTAATATCACAAAAGCAAAGTCAAGGGAACCACAACTGAAGTTGAATATTTTGGTAAACGTAATGTCTGTAAATGAATGCTGACAGCCATCATGCAGGTGTTTACAAAGGTAACTGAAAGCCTTTGAATGGCACCGACTGCTTTTACGTTCTTCCAAGCTGGACTCTGATGAGGGCTCCATACTGGACAGCTCTGTCTATGTCACTGGGCAAACAAAGCTGTTGACTGAAGCAGAGAAAGACCACAAACACTCAAAAACATCCAAAGGAAATGGCAAGAATATATATAATGTGGTTGCAGTCCGTCGAAGCATTACAATGAGAAAGTTCCATGAAGCAGAAGTCCTGTTCATGCACAGGAAAGTAGGAGTATGTTGTGGCTTGAATCTTTGGAGTGAAAAGTCAGGTTGCTTTTGCTGGCACAGCAGCAAGAATCTACAAAGGATTTAGGTTTCACACGGAGTGAACCCTCCTCACTCCACTTATACAGCACAACAGAGCTGAGAGTGATGTTATCAGACACTGCAAGACCGTAAGGAAAGAAACTCTGGTGAAGGAGGGGCAGGGTACAGTCCTTTGTGGAAAGGGGCATGTGACACCATTACGCTATGTGCACGTGAGAAAGCAAGGTGAGACTGGTGTATGTGACATTCCAACCCAGTGGGATGACTGAACAGGAAAAAGTTTTAAGCTCCATGGTCTTTTTTCAGGGAATAATGCTTACAACAAGAAAGCAAGACAAATCAGTCCAGACAGAAAGGGCAGAAAAATACTGTGTCATCCAGAGATCAAGTCTTCCTTCTAACTTCCAGTATGATTCTTAAGCTTTCTGAAGATCCCGTCGCTCCCAGAAGCCAATCTTAAAACACACTGTTTGAGCACCTTGGCCAGGACAGAGTTAATGTCTTGATGACTGGAGAACATGCAACGTACTTTTAGTTTACTAGATGTATTCAACTCCCAACAGAAAGATTCAAGATGTCAGCAGTACTGGACAGATGACCCTTAGCTCTGCACTCAGGAGTTTTTGCCATGTGAAACCAGGGTCTGTTGTTTCCAAATCCTGTCATATTTTTCCATAAAGCTGCCAAGTGTTTGGATAGCTGTATGGGAGATGGATGGGGTTGAGTATACAGAAATAAATATTCTGTGACTGGAATGTGATTATCAAGCTAATGAAGCTCTAATGGCAAAACCAAAAAGGATGCACAAGCTGCTCAACTTTGTCCAATTCCCTGAATCTGGTAGTTCAGGGAAACTTTCCTCAGCAGGTTATAGCTCTCATCTTCCTCGACTATTTTGACATGTGGAAGAGATTGCCAAATTCTAGCATGTCCCTGAAAGATGCAAAGCTGTTTTGATGACTCATCTGGCAATCACAGCAACTAAGTCACATCAATACTAAGTCAGAATAGAAAACTTCAGAAAATTAAAGGGAAATAAAGTTTAAGACTAGGAAGTGTTTCAGTGAAAAAAAAAAAACCCAAAGCATTCAGCATTATTTGGAGATTCTCTCCTTTCATCTTAAACCAGTCAGAGAAATGATTAATGCTTTCGGATTTTTTCTTAACAACGCTTGGAATATAAGCAATGAGAAATAAAGAGGAAAAAAAAAACCAATGTAAAGAAATTTCTTCTTATTCCCTCATCAGACATCCTCAAAGAGAAATAGAGGAAGTCCACAGTAAGATTTATATTCATCAAGAGAAAGAAAATCTCCACTCAGGGACTGCATTTAGGATTTTAACTTGGTATAGATATTCATTTAAGAAAATGACTCTTACTTGCCCTGCCCATAGTGGGATTTAGGAAGTACAAAGAACACGTATTTACCTAGCTAATGGGTATTAACAGCTTAGCACAAATAAGGCAGTATGCTTCCATGACGTATTAAAAAAATCAGTTAAACCTTAGGCTACTTCTTGCCATTATGCTTAACATATGTTTAAAATCATACTGCCTTGTTTTCATTAGGCTGTTAATACATGCCCCCAAAGACATCTTCACCTTAAAGCTCCCACGAGAAAGACCTAAAGGTTTAGCTATGTTGGCAAACCCATCTGAAGTTGACATACTGCTGATGCGGCTGTAATGTACTTAGTATCTCTTCATTCTCCCAGTAAACAGTCTTGGCAAAAAGATTACAAGGCCAGAGAGCTGCAGCTGCACTTTGGCTCTTGTAGTGTCACACTCAGCGTCATGTTTTCTCATGCCAACAATTAGAATAACAGAAGTTTATAGCATGGACCTGATCCTGGACATAAGAAAGTGGAGGCCCGCCGGTATGCTGGCAGAATTCCAACTGCATCTTGTCAATTCACACAGACAAATTGAGGCTTATCCTGAAATTGTCTTGCTTTGGTTCATGACTTCTGACAATAAGGTAGGAAAGAAAATGCTACCCATCCCTGTACCTTTGTGAATCCAGACTGATTTTTTTCCTTTCTAAATGAAAGCATTTGTTGGGATTTCCCCAAATCTGCAAGGTGCTTTTACATGACTCAAAATCAGGTTTTCAACATGAATTTAAGAGGAAAGTTTCCTGCCTCTGCTGAACAGTAACACTTTAAATAAACCCACTGCCCCCTCAAAGTAAAGGGCTGGTCCCCATATATTCTTCCCTTCCCTTGTGCTGTTTCTCTGTGCAACTCACTGGAGAAGAAATGATATTCTTTCTTCTGCCCTTTGCCTTGTTCAGGCAGGACAGTCACTTGGATGCCACCAGGCTAGAGATGTAGTTGATAGACACCAAACCACCACAGTAGAGTCTAAAAGAGGCTCTCGAGGCCCTGGTGACACATTCACTGTGTGTGCTTCCTCTGCTTTACAGCCGACTCACACAGAGAACCACCAGGCTCTCTCCAGGACAAGAAAAATAAATGTATATTATCTGTTTAAAAGCCTACTAATCCTTAGGCAACAACTGAGTAGTAACTGCAGCGATAGGGCAAATCTTTCTGCTTCATGTTAATAAACCCCAATGCAGTATTATTGCTTGCTGCATGAAAGGCTTTTACAGAAACTTTTTTTTTTTTTTACTAAAACAAAGAATACACATGTGGAAAGATTTGGATGTTTAAGACATTGCTTAGGTTTCCATTTGCTGCATCATGCTGGCATTGAGAAACTAGAATATGTCACTGGAAATAAACAGAAAGCAAGCAGAGAGTGCAAATGGGGAAAAAGCAAATCACCTCTGTCTTTTGACAATCTGACACATCATTTGCCAGACCAGGGGGAAAAGTCTCTTCTCCAAAGGAGTATCACTGTTATCTTTTTAAGGAGATCAACTGCCCAGTGTCAGTCTTGAAGTGTCACTGCTTGCCCTAGACATCTGTTTGCTGACACAGGGACACACAAAGCCACGACAGTGAGCGAAGGACCCACCAATGCCTGTTGTATCTTCTGCAAAGTGCCTTTTCTCTAGAAGGCATAATGCAATTATGAAGGATTCTGCACAGCTCCATCTTATTCCCATAAACTGCACAGACAGAGACCACCCCAAAACGCACACCTCTGGAGCCAAGTTACCCACTCATGTCCACTGATGTCCCTTCTGTGTGGCAACTTCTTGCCCCGTGGGGAATGGCTGTGTAATATGAATATCTTTAGCCCATTTCCATATGTGTCCTGGTTCACACTTGGGTGTGGCTCAGGTCACTAACGGTTGGCCACTTCTAGCCCTGCATGGTTCCTTTCCTTCAATGGTATCATGGCACTGATTCTTCCACCACAGGAACAGAACACCATACATAGGTTTTTGCCTACCCTCTGCCTGGTCCTAAATCCTCCCTCGGGATACGTGCTAAGCTCCAGCCAGTACTTACACTGCTCTGTCTTTGCTGAAGTACCTCAGGTAAACCACCCAGATCTTTTTCTGGGTAGTTTTGTTGGGATAAACACATACCTCTAGTGTAGCCACTGGACTCCAATTACAGAGCACTGGCCTTGGATGAGGCAGGGATGCCCTAGGGGAGTTGTAGGGCAGAATGGCGGAAAAGAGAGGAGAGCACTGAGGTCTCTAAACTACAGGTCCTATGAGACACAACGGTCGAGTTGGTCTGAGCTGACTGGAAATACAGTACTTCATTTAGACCTTCCTAAAGAAAGAATAAATTGTACTGCAAATAACTAACAATAAGCAATAACAGAAGACATGAAAAAAAAAAATCACTTTTCCCAAACTTTTGGAAATGGCATTTTCCATTTTAAATTATTGTACACAGCAAGTTTCAGAGCACCTCATCCTTGCTAGCAATTCCCACTGTTTTCTCCCTAATATCTGGTAAATGGAGCTTTCCATCTCCTCTCTTCATTACAATCATGATACTAACATCCTGTACAAATGCAGGCAGATTTGAACTTCCATCAGAGAACTGTTGCAGCGGCTGAGCATGGAAAGGATTTTCTTTCTTTTAAAACAATTAAAAAGAAGTATCTAACTGTTTCTACAATAACTGTGGACTGGTCAACGTCTTGTAAAAAAGCATTGCTGGCTGAGAACTGGCAGTCGATCCGTCAATATGACAGAATAATTAAAACCAGTATGACAATAATTAGCACTTCTATAGTTCTTTTCATCCATGGATATCAAAGTACTTCACAGAAACAAGTGCAGCTACCTCAATTTTTAAAGCTGAGCTCAGAAAAAAACAAGTCAGAATTTTTTCCTTGTGGAAAATTCCAACATCTTCATCACCGGTTTTCATCCTAACTTAGAGCCAAGAGTTGAGATATTTTTTTAAAATCTCTAAAATGAAGAGTGCTTAAAAGTGCCAAGGTTGATTAGGAATTTTTGGTGGTTTTCAATGGAACCACAACATTTTGCATTCTGAATTTAGTGCATTTTGTTTTGAGTCTCTCAGCAATACACCGCATGTGCCTCTGGGAAGGGAATGCCTCCTGGGAGCTGTAGTTTAGGTTTCACCACTGAACTTGATAACTCTATTAGTTAGGCACTGCCTGTCCCCATCCTCCCCTAAGGCTGGGTCTGCCTGTCCTACTCTTCCACAGAAAAACATCAACAAAATACTCCTTAATGCCTCTACTGAGATTGTGAGTAGGAAGCACCGACTGCAGCAAGGAGGGCTGAACAATTTAGCAAGGAAATAAATATAAACCCCAGCAGATCCAGTGGACAATTTCATGCTTTAGAAGCCATCCTGGCTCTCCTCCTATGAGACAGTAAAGCATCCAACAGCAGATCTGTTTTTTTGGATTACTGCTTTTTTGGGGTGACTTCTTTCAGGTCAAGCCTGTGTCCAGGGAGCTGAAGGAGCAAGTTGCTGATGCTGCTTTGGGTTTATGCCTGCAACTAATACAGTCACCATGTCTTTATGTCTGCAGCTTACAGATTTTTTCTTTCAAGGACTTGCCTGTCTAGAATTGGTGGGGAAGAAGAGGACAAGTCATGATTGTTACTTACAGACGTCTCGCCTCAAACCAAAGCTGCTAACGTAACTTGACAGGAGCTCGTGATGGGTTGCACACCCTGATGCTTACTGATAGGCACCCTTCTCTGTAGGTTGCATAGTTTTAATACAAGGCACAAGTCTCCTCTTCGCTACCACGTCAGGTGTCACGAAAAGCTTCCTCTCTAGCAAGGCGGGAAATGTGCATGGGACCAGAGGGAGCCTGAACAAGTCGGTGTTTATCTAGGAAAGCCAGTTTACTGCATTTCCAGAACTGGCCTGAATGTTTCAACACTTCAGTTGCATTCCCCTCACACACACACACACACTGGGGCAATTTCTCTTGATGGTCCCAACTACTAGGATACTGAAGGGGTGACTTTGTTGACTAATCAAACAAGACTGAGCTGATTAAACTTTTGTTGTTTCCTCTGACTGTTCCTTTAATAATTTCAGAGCAACAAACGGCAGCGAAACTGCAGGTTCATGAGGGAGAAATCAAGGGGAAGCAGTTAAGGTTGTTACCAATTTAGCTAATGTTACTAAAACCAAAGTAGATGTTTGCAGGCACCGAACATGAAGCAACTGAATGGTATCAGGTTCAGCCTATTATTCACAATCACACATACAAGCCAGTTAACTCTTTAAACCTGACCTGGTAAAACAAGATGGCCAGATGTAAACAAACATCGCCCTGGGGATAATCAGGTCCAAAGTCTACCCTTATAAACACGCTTTTTACCTGTATTTTAGTGTACTTTACAGATTTGTCTTTTCCTAGATGCTTCTGATACTGTGTCTGACTGTTAAACCTGACATTCATTATGGTACCTCATTCCCAGATGTTTTTCATATTAGTCATTTTTATGTATGTCAGCTCTACATCAGTACTTACTACCTCAACACCCGAGTTACACACATAGCACTGCTTAACCTCACTCCTTGTTACCATCCAAAACCAATTCCAGCAAATAAAGCATTCTTGTACTAAGAAAAAAAATTTTTTTTTTCTTTTGCCTAGCACATGAGGATACTGGAGTCTTCTGAGTAAAAGCCTACCTCATAATAGGCCACTCAAACCTTTATTTCCCTACTTGCATATTTGCACAACTGAAGAAAGAAACAGGACTCTCCCCAGCGTTACCTGTAAGCAAGATACTCTATCAACCTCAAATGCTGATAGCTGCAAAGGAATGGAAGAAAAAGATGAAATTTCTGTGCTGACTTGGGTCAGTAATAGAGACTGGTCTGGCACTTTTCAGTTGTAGGACAAAGTTCTCACACAGCTTTGTAAGAAGGGGGGAACTATTACTCTTTAAGGCCATACACTCTGTAAAAAGGCAATGCTTACATGTATCGAAGATAATTTGAAAGATTTCCTTAATTTCTAGATTTCACAAGAACATGATTTAATTCCCAGTTAAGAAACAGGGACTTTTTGTTTTGTGTAGCACCTGGCACAGGTTCAGACCTTTAATTCTCAGTTAAGAAACATGGTTCTGTGCATCAGCACCCATTCCCTCTTTTATGTGAAATGTATTAATGTACATTCCTCTGTCAAAACATAAATAATGTACTGGGACAGTGTCACCTTGTGGTTGTTCACCGATATAGCGGCCAGCCGAGAAGGGATACTCCCTGTACCTAACCCCCTCGCCCCCAAAAGCCTTCACTCAGAAATGTCAGCCTGAAAAGCTTCCTTTGGAGTAAAACAGGACCTTCATGATCTGCTCAGTAAAAAAAAAAAAAAAAAAAAGAGGCCTAAAAGCCTCACAGAGATTTGAAGGCTTTAAACACCTGAGCCAACTCCACAGCTTGTGCTGGCTACAAAAGTCTGGGAGGCAGACACACATGTGAGGAAGGAAGCTGCTAAGTTCATAAATAGGAGCTGTAAGGCTGAGCAATAAAATTCCACTTGTCCCTTTGCGAATCTCCTGCCTTGCAAGGTAAACTCCAAGAACTGGCACATCTTCTTGCTCCTAGCGCTCCAGCCCTACAGAGAAAGCAGATTTTGAAAACTCTGCTCTACAGAAAGAGGAAAAAAATACAGCCCTAATTCAAAGTTAGTACTAAGCAAGGAAATTCAGACACCAAACTGTGCTCTTAATGGAGAACTAATGGATGTTAATTAACCACCAATTGACAAAGAACATATTTACTGTAGTTTAACAGCTCTGCAAATAGACACAAACTCATTTACACACGTTTAAACCTTAATAAATACATTTGCAGTCATTGGCCGCTTAAGTTGATGTTCAAACTGTCCCCTATAGTAAATCTAAAGGGATACATTTGGTTGCAAAAGTTATTGCACATTAATTAAACATTAGCTCACTGCAGAAAACCAAATCAGTTGATGGTAAATGACCTCTTTCATCAATAGTGGGTTTATTACACAGCTACTAAAAAGCTATATGCAAAAAATGAAGAAAAAACACCATGCCAAACAGCTTTTTCTCCGCATCATCACCCACACCTTTGCAAAGTAAACACAGGTCCTCTTGGTAAGGGGGAGTTTCTCTGGCATCACGGCACAGATGAGGAGGGCTGGGGTAGTGTGCAGGAACACTATGGCAGGCAATGCTCCAAGCAGTGGGTTTCTGAGAGCGATTGGATTGTGGTGAGCACGCAACAGGATTTGAAAAAGTCATTCTGAGCAGAAGGCATGGACTAGAAGAACGTGGGGTGACACTTATGAGGAGAGGTGGTAGGATTATTTTAGTCAATCCTGTGAGCCTTCCATTTGATTCCTTTCCTAGCTTTCCCTGTTTGGGCAATATCATCCTCCCTTCTGCTACTACAGTTACTGTCCTTTGAAAACCAGTACAAGAACCTTCTCCTCTACAGCTCTCACCATGATCCTGCATCCCTCCTCCTCCCATTCCATTCCTCAGTACAACCCTTAAGGTTGCTTCTTAACGGGATCCATATATTTTGCTCTGAAAGCACTCCACTTGCTTCCCAAAGGTCTGTGGTAAGGGTTAAGCCCTTAGTATATGTCAAATGCTTTAAGATCCCCTCGCAGAAAGTGCTGGACTTAGACAAAAGATAAATACTGCCTCCCTTTCGCATGCTTCTTATAGGGATGCACAGCATAAACCCAAGTTAAATTGTATTTATCCCAGGTTGCTTCATTCTCCAATGCTGTTGCAGAAGCTTCCAGCGGAGGGAGCTTAAAATAACTAAAAAAAGAGCTTTACTTTCAAGAGACAGACTGACTTAATTAAGTCATCGTTTTATACTTTATACAGAAGAAAAAAAACCAAAACCAAACTCAAGAAAGGAGAACAGGAAATAATCAACATTCATCAAATGGGAAAAGTCCAGATCAAATGGTGAAGAAGTGTTTTCAGACTTTGGGAGAATACAAATAGCGGGAAATAAAAAACACAAATTAAATTAAGAATCATAAAATTTTCTCTGTTCACACAGCTCAGGCAACACTGTCTGGGACCAATTTATTATCAAGCTCAACAACAAATAAGCTCACATGATTCCCACGCTGAAATAACCTTTACTCATTTCACAATAAAACTACCATAGGGCTCTGGTAAGCAAAGATGAGTTATAGCTGCCTGTCAGAAATAATGATGATAATCCTTTCCACTCCCACAACATCTGGGGATTACAACCACCTTTGCAGACAATACAGCAATCTCAAATACACAACGTAACATAAGAGAAGTATATCATCAAGTTCACAGATGGAGAAACCGAGGCACAAGTAGAAGTAGTGACCTTGTCCACAGTCACAGCATAACTTCGATCCCTGGTCTCACCTTTGCCTGCATCTCATTACAGTGGAAATAATTCCACCGACTTCAGTGGGGTGGTTTGTTTTGGTTTTTTTTTTTTTTTTTACACATCATCCTTGTCATCTTGCAGCAGCACTCAGGCTCTGTGATTGTGGGACAGGGTCCTCTTGTGCCACAAAACAAACTGAAAGAGCTGAACAAAAAGGGATTGCCTTGTCCCAGAGTTTGCAATGGAGATGAGACTGCACCCCTTTGTATCCGAGACGGTAATTGTGCCTGGAAAGCACCTATCTGTTACTATCTGGCAGTCCTCATGTATTTGAGGACCTTGTTGGCTGGGGCAAGTTTTCTTTAATGTTGAGGGCATGTGTTGCATTCTAGTGATTGAACCTAGGGAAGAACACACAGGCTGAGCTACCTCCTCCAGGCTGAAGCAATTTTCCCTTCAGTTTAAGGCAGAGACCCATAGTTATGGGATCCGAAGGTGTCACAAAACACAGCAAAAGCCTATTTTTAAACCCTTGCACATATGCATGTGGAGGGCTTTGCCTCTGGTAGGGCCTTAGCACCACACAATCCTGGCTAGTCCACAGCAAGTTCCTTCCAAGCAGCCACAGGATTTTTTGTGAACCCTTCTCTTCAGTAACCAGCACACCCAATCCAAACCTTTCCTAACTGTGGCCCTATCTCACATCCAGCTTTCCTGCTGAGGCTGTAACATTAATAACAAGAATGAAGCAGAACAATAGCAGTGAATCCAGGAAAGCGATACCTCTGGATCTGGTGTATGTTGAAGGCACCAGGCTGTTATGCCTTCGTGAGACACAGCTCACGTGGTATCTGTCAGCTAAAGGCATCCAAGGCACTTGTGCCAAGATGCCTTTTTCTTCTCAGCTACAGGCAACTGAAGTCCCTCTCTTTCCCCAGATGTTCTTGCATGCTCCATTGAAAAAAAATAAGCATCTGACAAAACCGCCTGTGCCTCCTCCCAGGGAGACAGTAGCCAGGGGCAAGGTGTGTGCGTGGGATCCTTTTTAGAATCTGCAGCTTCATTAAAGTAATTGGCATCTGGACTCAATTTTGGAAACTCATTCCCAAAGTGGCTGATGGGGCAAACTAATGCTGTAGAGTCAGAGCCAGAAATGGCACAGCAGGCTTTTGAATGTGGTCTCTGGCAAGATCTATGCAATGAAATGACATTATGGCTTTGCCATACATTACATGCAAATTAGAAGAGGCTGGCAGCCACGCAACTGGCATAGCATAGCAGCAATCATCCTTACAAGATGTAGAAGGCAAGGCTATTCATCCTCAACCTGGCACAGGGGCAGGATAGGGAAGGACAATGCTCCCGCAGTACAACTGCTGGCCAACAGCTTGCCTCCTTTCCCCTCTGAATAACCTAATGGCATGGGAGACTCTTCCCAGTGCCCAAGCCCTGGTGTTCCTACCTCATTTCTCAGCTTTGCCAGAAGGTGTGATTTTTTTTCCTATGCCTATCCAAAATCCCCTTTAAGTATCTGATGTTCCCTGTCTCTCCTTCTCTCCCAGCATCCTCGCCTCAGTGCCAGATAGCTGTAGGATATGCACAACAAAATGTCTGTCTGCAGGTGCTGAGCAGTGAGAGATAGATGCAGACAGCTGGCTGGCCAGCCGGGACTTCACCTGCTTTGCTGTTGATGAACTACTCTTCCTGTAAATTAATTGCTTTTAATGTTTTCCCCCATTTAGGCAGCCATCTCCTTCTCTTTAACCTTTTGGATTTTCTCTGAACTGTTTGGAACAGAACATAATCTACAGCAAAACTCCCCGAGATCACATAGCATACTCTGATGACAAAGGACAGATGTCAACCTCCTGGCTCCCTATTTTCAAAGTGATGAGTACTAATAACTTGGGGAGATGTTAGTGAAAGGAGAATTCATCCTTGCTATAACTTATTATTGGTCTAGCATCCCCTAGACTGCAGGGACTCACAATTTCTACAGCGCAGACTGATAAACTAAGGCAAGAATACACAGAAACATGTCAGAGCTCTTGCTACTAGATTACAAAAAACCCACACAAAGCCAAATGGCATCTTGGTGTCAGCAATGAGGTAAGAATGATGGTATTCCTCATTCATGTCCTATACTCACACTATTGTTAGATCAGTCTGCTAAACTTGCCAGAGCGTCTCTTTCAAAGTAAGTGACTTTAATAAAAGGACTTTATTTTGGGTGTGGTAGGTTTGATACTTCCAAACATCCAGCCTGATACTCAGCAAACAGGTCCCAAAACATTATTCCTCACACTGTAGGGCTTCACAGTGCAACAGTCCTAAGTAGTTCCACAGGCTGATCACAGCCAGACACTGTCTCTGGGATTCAAATTTGTCATTTGCAAGACAACTCAATGGCCTTTCAAACTCCCTTCTCTCTTCAAAACAGCACCGAGGAGTCTCAAGGCAGAGAGAAGGCAGGAGGCAGTAATAAACAGCCTGAAAAGAATTCATACCTTGGATATTCAACACAAACATTACCCTATGTCTTGGATTAACTCACCTAATCTGTTGAATCTGATACATCTATACTCCCCCCCTTCCTACTGATTGCAGTGCTGCTGACTACACTAAAAAGCAATATCTTAGTCCATACTGGTTTTGGTCTTTAAAAGACCTATGGATCTAGCCTAGTTCCTTGCTACTCAAGCAATTTAATCTCAGACATTTTCAAAACCTGTGATAGGTAGCAAACTAGAGGACTGAGAGGAGCTAGTGGAAACAAATCCTGCTCCTTTCCCATGTCAGTAGGTAAACTGTTGCCTTCTGGTGGAACAGCCAACAGAATAGGTAGCTTCAGATGTTATTTTTCCAAAAAAGCTTGTGTAGCAACACCAAGGATGCCTCCCCGTGTCTTAGTGTGCTCTTCTCAACCCATTTCCAACCTGAGGGATGTCTCTGTACAGTACCAATGGGGACTGTGGCCACCTAACAATTTAAAAAAAAAAAAAAAAAAAAAAAAAAAAAAAAAAAAAAGCAGAGCTCCTCAGATAACCTCCTCCACTTCTAACGGTGTCTGTGCCTAGATATTGGTAGAAGGAAAATGGCCCCAAAAGTAGAGCAACAATCAAAACAAGCTTAAGTGAAGAGTTATGTTGCACTAGTCACACCGATAAACCCAGAAAGAGGAGATAGCCCTTCACTAATTAAAAGCAATGTCTGTTTCCCTGATGAGATATAAAATGGCTGTGCTGTCAAAGTCTATAAAAAGAAGTATGAAGTGCCTGAATATCTATTTTACCTTGCAACATCCATACAGCTAAATAAGGAAACATCAAGAAGACATCTCAAGCAAAGGCTGAAGGAGTTAAAGGCCACTTAAAAACTGGTCAAGTAGCCTTTAAGGGCTAAGTAATTTTACAAGAATTAAAAGTTTGTTCAGTGGTCAAGTGAAAATTCTGAATCAGTCTACAAGATTTTGTGCAAGAGTGACATCCCTGTTGGAGACTTGAATGCCTTTATCCCACCCAGGGAGGGTTATATGAGGTGTAGGAGTGGGAAGAGGGACACTTTGACCATTCCAGGTAGCAGGTTGCTAGACAGGGCCATGGCAGATGTGATGCTGTGGAGTCATGCAAAATTCAGAGACTATTATATTGATATTTGACAGATGTTATAGAAGCATGGAATATTCAAAGACCAGTGCATTAACTTCATAAATATTACATGCATCCTTGTGGATTCTGTAGTGATTATATCCTTGGTTCCATAAGTAAACCAAAGAAAGTTTCCTGTACATCATAAGAGACATCGCAGGGGGCTTAATGCAAACCTTCCCATGCAGAGCAACAATAAAACTGAAAAAAGTAATTTAACTTTTGATCAATATCAAGAGAACCAGCAATGCCAAAGTTGTAAAACAATACGAGCTCCTGGCCTGACTCAAACACATCTGACTTGAACTACCTTGTTAGAGTCTCTCTGGGGACATAAGCTCTACCTACACTGTGGAATCTGAGAGTTTTCCCAACATCCACGTGCATGCCCAACTTATGACAAGATACCCATATACCATTTTGCTTTCCTCTGTTTGATTTTTCTTTTGTTAGTTCACTGGGTTTTTTTCCATGGAAAGGACAGCCAGGCAAGAAAGCAGATTGAGACCCATGGGGTGCCTGGGAAAAGCAGAGGAGCACAGAATGCATCTACCCTGAAATATAAATTGGACTTTCACAACCAAAGCTCTACAGTTTATTATTTTAAGTTAGAGAGCTGATAATGGAGAAAACAGTATGGAACAGCTTCACAGCATCAGCTCTGAGTAGATTTCTGTGGCAGTCAAGGTCTTGTCAAGAGCTGATGAGTCATTCCCACTGGCAGCACCTGGGTGAGTCCTGAGGTCTCTCCTCCCATTACTGGCCATGGCTAACTCTGTGGGTCTGACGTGGCTCTAGCAGGGATGGGCATGTGGCATAGGAAATACTCTGCAAGAAAAACCTACTCGCAGCCTCCTTGCATACTGCACATTATGCTGGCAGCTGAGTGATCATTTCCAAGTGTTATCATTTCTATAGGCTGCTGTTTTCCAACTGACCTCACTCTGACTCCTCCTGCTGCACCAGATACCCATGCAAACTAAAGCTTTGTCAGCTACGCAGAAGCTACCTTCCTTATTACCCATTCCACATTATTAATTACATACCCACATCAGCTAAAGAGATGTAATTGCAGCCAAGTTCCTCCTCCAATCCAAAGATTCCCCTGAAATTCATTAACATTTGTACTGTCGAGCTTGCCACATTTCCAGTCAAGATTTCATACCAAATGAGGTTACCAAATAATGACTTAATAGCAAATGCGGGATAATTTATATATTGAAATTAAAGATTAAACCTTAATCTTAATTAAATCTCACAAAAGTTCAGTAAAGCTGCCCAAATTACAAAAAAAATAAAAAGATGTATTGATTATTTGAGAAATGGAAATCACATTTAATAAATACAGGAGTGAGCCATTAAGGGAATGGGGAGACCAGAAAAAAGCACTAAGTGGTGATTAAAAGAAGATAAATATTTATTAAATGCTGCTGTGATTTATTAAGCTGTGTTGGGCTAAACAAATGTAATTTGATATCTGAATCATATCTCATTCTGATACAGCCTTCATTAAATCTGAAGTCTTGGCTTTAAATGGATATCATATGTTCCCTTCAGTTCTTAATCTCTTTGAAATATCAGTTTGATGTTGTGGAAGACATTGAAAGTCACAGAGACTGAAGTCTCCTGCGTATCAATGAGGTTGTTTTGCACTACAGGTGAGTAGTCAACTTCCCATTCCTCAGCGCTTTCTTATCCAGGACCTGTTGCCACCTTCTGTTGTCCCTCGGTCACAGGGCAACGTTCAGGTTTTAAAACCATTCTGTCAAAAGGCCAGACAGGAAGAGCACAACTTCAAATGCCAATCAGTCCTCCACCAAGCAGTGTGCGGGTCTGAAGTAGAACATCCTTCACTGGTTTTAAAGCAGGAAAGCCAACTGTCATATTAATGCAGCTGCTGACCAGCACAACATTAGTGGATATCAAGTATGCAAAAACATCTACCCCCTTGTCACAGAATGATCTACATTGGAAAAGAGCTCGAAGATCATCCAGTTCAACCATTAACTTCACACTGACTGTTCTCAACTCCGCCAGATCCCTCAGCACTGGGTCAACCCAACTGTTAAACACCACCACCTCCCTGGGCAGCCCATTCCAACATCTAACAGCCCCTTCTGGAAAGAAATACTTCCTGACATCTAGTCTAAACCTTCCCTGGCACAGCTTGAGGCCATTCCCTTTTGGCTCAAGAGACTAACCCCGACTCTCTGCACCCTCCTTTCAGGGAGCTGTAGAGGGCCAGGAGGTCTCCCCTCAGCCTCCTCTTCTCCAGACTAAACACCCCCAGTTCCCTCAGCCGCTCCCCATCAGACCTGTGCTCCAGACCCTGCACCAGCTCCGTTGCCCTTCTCTGGACACGCTCGAGTCATTCAATGGCCTTTTTGGGGTGAGGGGCCCAAAACTGAACCCAGGAATCGAGGGGCGGCCTCACCAGTGCCGAGCACAGGGGTCAGATCCCTTCCCTGTCCCTGCTGGCCACGCTAGTGCTGACACAAGCCAGGATGCCATTGGCCTTCTTGGCCCTCTGGGCACATTGCTGGCTCCTGTTCAGCCAGCTGGCAATCAACACCCCATGTCCCTCTCTGACTCACAGGTCTTACATGTGCAGCACATGCATTACATGTACATGCATTACATGTGCAGTAATTAGTCTAGCACCAGATAGCTCTGTTGATGCAACTTTCCAGCCGAGATGCTGATTATGCAGGAGCTGAGAAACTCATTCTTTGAAGGTTCACAAAACAACCTTATCTCAGGTCTCTTGCAGAGGGAGGCAAGGGTCTGGGAGAGCATGATGCTCCATGCACACGAGGTGTTTGAATAGGAACGTTTCTCGAGGTCAGACAGCAAGTTGTCTCTGTCTTAAATGCATTCTCACGCACTCTCTTCAGCTTTTATTTAAAAGAGGAGCTTCTTGTTGAAAATTACTGGCATAAACGAATTGCCACTGATAATTAAATTTGCACAGAGTTAAAATTAAGTTACAGTGCTCTTTCCCAGTGCTACAAGACTGAGTTATAGACTGCTGGTGAGAATCATTGCCTGTTACAGTGTGAACCTGAAAAAAGGTTGTATGGAGGAGTAGCATTTATCTTCTGCAAGTTGGTGTGAATCTGAATGTTGCACGAACTCTAACTTCCCTCCCAACTCCCTTGCCCCCGCCCACCTTTCAGGAAAAAAAAAAAAAAGATAAAAGAGAGGAAGAAAGGATGTGAAGTCCCCACAAACTGGAGAAGGGAAGAGACAATCACATACTATTCCTTTTGTCTTTGCAGGAAATGAGGAACAAAATCAGACTGAGCTGGGCTACGCGATCAATCATACTGAAGTCAGAGTTCCACCTCTCTCATCTCTAGTATCTTCTTTTCTGCAGTCATGTGAGTGCAGAGGAAGGAGTGCAGCAGTGGGACAGAAGGGAGTAGAGAGTGCCAAAGCCACTTCAGATCTGAGAGGACTTGATGTTTTGAAGGTAAAACCCAATCATTTCTTTTGGAAGTCATTCTTACCCTTTACTGACACAGGCACCCTGGTGAAAGCCAGGGTCCCACCTCAGTGGCCGAGGAGATTCATTAAGCCAGATTAAACATCTCATTTTATTAAAGAGCAGCTGCAAGATATGCCTTTGCATTATATGCAGCTTTCCCGTAGGAATTTCCTGATAGCAAACTCCTGGCACTTCCTCTCCCTTGTGCAAGCAAGAGTCAATCTAGCACAAAGTAATTATTTTCAGTGTTTAGCCAGAAAAAAAGACATGACTTCAAAATCCTCACTACCAACACAGCCAAGCAGATTATTCTTCTGGAACTCACTTTTGGGTTGAAAACATGAGCAAAAAGTTCAAGCCCCTAAGCAATTGTCTCAGAAAGTTTTAAGCTACTGAAGATAGCAGGTTTAGGACCATAACTACAAAAAAACCCACAGCAAATGAATAAGAGTCTCCTGGCAAGAATAAACCAGAACTGCAGAGGCTGATGTTGCCAGTGAAAAGAACAGGAAGGTAACCAAGTGAAGAAACAGCATGAGGAGGATTATCCTTATTTGGAAGCAATCCATTCCAGCAATAAATTAAGCCAAGGATCTCTGCATCGCAAAACAGCAGGGCAACCTATTAAGCTAAAGGACAATCTGCTTTTTCTGCCACCTTTGAGTCCTGACTGAATGGTGAGAGAAACAAACGTGCCAGAGATCAAAACATATGTTATTTCAATAGCAATAATGGTCGACTGGAAGTTATAAAGACAGTGAAATTCTTTCCCTGCACATTCCTAGAGCAAGCACCTGATTTTCAGCAACAGTATTGCTGGATTGGAATGGTCATAAAGATCAACTCACAGAGGAGGGCTTGGATGGAAGAAAAATGGTAATTTGTATTTTATGTCAAAAACATAGCGGCTGTCACTCCAGCTGCTGGGATGGGATCAGGTGAAATACTCAGTGCAGACTGGTGAAGCATTTTTCACAGTGGTATTAGAAGACTTAGTGGTAAAAGATTAAAAAAAACCCCAACGCTTCTATATACTTCTAGCTCAAAGGGGTCTCTGGATCTGCCCGCTGTTACAAATTACATCGTGTGTGTGGTAACCTCTTCCAGGGCCACATTTGCTGCAGGGAAGAAGCATCCACAATTAAGGGATTTCTGAGGGGCAAACACAGGCTCTGTTTCAGAGGGGTTTAAATTACAGAGCAGCAGTCCCTAGAACGAATCCACTATACAGAACAGAGAGAATACAGTTGAAAGAAGAGTACTAGCAATTCTTGAATGTGTATTGTCCTTAAATCCATAATGTGATCAAAAAGAGAGAGATTATTTAGATTTTGGATGGTGTCCTACACTTTCAGGTAGCTGGAGCAGCTATCAACAGGACTTCTTGCAATGACTCTTACTCCCTTTATAAATAACAGTCTAACTGGTGCATTTTCATCTTCACCTTCAATATGAGCTGCTGATTCCAGTCAAAAGGCCCCAAGAGCTGCCCTGACTGAAGTCAGAGCTGACATGTTGCTCCCTGTGGTCTCAAAGTCCTAGACTTTCCCAAATAAAGAAGAGCTACCCAATGATCCCAAACCACACACACTCCATTTGGTGATGAGCGCAAACAACCTTTACCTGACAGATACTCAAGCATCTCCAGCTTCCTCTATTTCCCACTGATAGTCACGCTGGTGCAAAACCCTTTTTAAAAAGCTTAAATTAGGCTGACAAACACAAACAGACTGTGAAAAGGGCAGACTGTCAAAAAAGGTTCCTCTCTTTTAAACAACACTGACAAAACAAGTAAAGTAATTCCTCATTGCAGAATTACCTCTAAAGTGACTCTCAGTTACACAGTAGCATGGTATCTTCTTTTCTCAGCTCACCTTAAGGTCCACCTGGCACTAGAAAGGAGTCCCAGTGGTGTTGCTGGTTGTTCCTTCTCCCGTCAGTAAAGGGAACCTAGACCCAGCTTATGCTCTACTGACCAAGCCAAAAAACTTTGCTAGTTTCTATCATGTTGCCCACAGAAACTATTCTGAAGGGGAGATGACAGCATCAGGTGAATAAGTCATACATGATCCCTGGCTATGTTATCAGACCCCTCATGGAATATTTCTACCAATGATAAAATGTTATTGCTGCCATTATCAGGCAGTTGGTCTTTATCTGTCTACCCGTGACAGGCCTCGTTATTCAGGCAGGTCTTGGGATACCTTCAAGGGGAGATCTTCTCATCCAATGTCAAATACACCAACTTTCTTTACTTTTCTGATCCTACTTTTTCTTTCAGCCCCTCCTAAAGTGGCTTGCAAAGCAGATGCATGCATCCCCCCTCCAACAAAACTCAGGGGAGAGCTAAAGGAAACCTGTGTCATGCCAAGTCTCTGACCTTGGACTACCACAGGACACCACCTCCCCCACAAGGGATCAATCTAGATTTTACAGATCAAAGGCAACGACACACAGATAATGACACAGAAAAATGACACATTCAAGGTTAAGGAGACTGAGTAAAACCACAAATCAAAATGGCTGAAGGAGCTCTCCTGAATTGAGCCCAATCACATCTGCATTAATTGAAAACAGCACAGCAGCTACACTTGTCTTCTCTGTGTTACTCAGCATGTTTGAAATCCTTGGCACCTCAACACAACTGGCGCATGATGGCTAGCAACCACATCTGATTAAATATGCGATAGCCCTCTTTCCTTTTAATAAGCATGTCTCACCTTCCCCCTCTCTCCCGTGAGCATATATATGGGCATCAGCATCAGGGCTTTGGTAGCAGGGGGCAGAGGGAGCCCTGGGTGGGAGAGGTCAGGGACAGTCCCGTTGCTGATCCTGTTCAGTACCAGCCCACGCTGTCAGGAGGGGCCCAGTCCCACTGCCTTGGAAGGGGAGGGGAGGGTGGCAGCACGGGAAACAAGGGGCTCAGGAGGAGACACATGAGGAAACACAGGAAGAGCCACAAGAGGACACACAAATGGAGGTTTTATGAGAGGAGGTACATCTCTAAGGCAACTGCAGCTATGGAGGGACCAACACTGAATCAGGGAGACCTCTGAGGGGCCATGGCTATGGAGGACCAAGGCAAGCAGGGAATGAGTGAGGAGGAAGGTGTCAGGGAAGAAAAAAAAACAAGAAAGCAGGAGCAGCAGCAAGAAGCCATCGTATACCAATCCAACCTGCTGCGCTGTCTGTCACCTCACCCAAGAGACTGAGTGTAATGTGGTCAAAAACAAAGCGAGGTGGCAAAGAAAGGTGTTGGACTGAAGCTGAGCCTGGGGAAGGGGAGGAAAGGGTTTTCTCCCCATGTCTGTTTCATTTCTTCGTTTCTCCATACACAAATCAGTAATTAAAATCAACTGGCAATAAAGTAAAATTCAGTTAAATTCCCCAATCTTAAACTGTTTTGCTCACGACAACAGAGGTAAGGGAAAGCATTTTCCTTGAGTACAATAAAAGTGCCCAAGTAAACATGGAAGCAGTTGCCAATGATTGAAGGCAGCAATATCGTGGGAGCATGGTCTCCAGTGGCACAGCTGCCTCCTTGCTCAAGCTTAGCTCTAGCCAGAGGCTTTATTCCAAGTACTGATTGCTCACAAAGATTTGAAGAGCAGTTATAGTTTTCAGTAAGCAGAAAGATAAGCTGTAGTGGGCTGGTATTTACCTTACATAGGTTCTTCTAACTCTCGTCTCAAAATTTATCTTGGGAACTCATCTAATTTCAGTAGTTCAGAAGGACAAGGTGCATCTCATCAAACTCTTTAGGTAAGAATTATAGAGCAATATCTGCTATTTTTTCCATGTTTGACCCATGTGGATATGATACAGCCCCTACTGTATGTTTCTCACAAGTCCTGTTCTGTTTCCTAAGACACAATAGTCATGCTATGACTTTGAAGATCGAATGATACAACCAACCCAACTCCTTGCAGATGTAAAAATGTATGTCAATGTCATGCTTTTTAATTGCAACATCAGAACCCTGAAAGGGAACCAATCTATCTAAACCTCAAAATGACAACTAGCCTTCTGGGGAGAACTTCAGCATGGAATAGACAAGTGGCAAAATGCAGCCAATGAGGCACCAAGTCGGGTGCAATACAGAATTATGCCTCTGCCCGTTAGGATGCTTTTATGACATACATCGATGTTACTAAAGTACAAGTGATGTGGGTTAGAGGCATCTGATCCTATCCCCTTCTTTCTAGAAAAGCCCACTGACATTCTTCAACCCTGCTACAACTATTTAAAGAACAAGCACCAAAATAAAACAGAGAATTGGCAGATAATTAAGTAAGATTGCTCTTCTCCTTCCTTCTACCTGACAACTTCTAAAAAGTTGCCATCACAGGAAGGTCTATAATATTTGAGACAGTGGATGTTTGCTTGCAAAAATTTAAGTGCGCTATATAAGAACTCTACAAATCACAGTTCAGGATGAAAACAAGAAAATCGCTAGAGGAATCCGAGAGGGATACTGAGAGAAATTTAATATAATAAGCATTATTTACTTCAGCATCCAACACATCCTTTATTTCACATCTGCCAGCATCACAACTTTAAGACTTTCACTATGCCAACTCCTGCTCTAGGTAAGCTTAGACTTTTAATTATTATACTCATTTTATAAGTGGAGAAACCAAGGCAGTAATAGATGAAACAAATCATAGCTATTAAGAGAGAAGGAAAATACAGAGTAGAACCCCAAATCCCTCACATGTTGCTTGCTGGACTCTACCAGAACTTGATGGGTACAAATGTCTCCACTGAACTAGCCTACTGAAAGACTCCATCAGAACCAGGGTCTCTTCGATTAGGTTAACAATGTCTTGAGAGCTGAGGTGACAAAGAGGGCTGTAGAGAAGAAATAGAAGATATCTTACCCTAGAAACATCACTCACAGCTGGAAAAGAGCTATACCATGTAAAGCTCAGAAACAAGCAAAGGGAAGCTACTGTGTCCTAACTGAAGGAGGGACAGATCTTCATTAATTATTATTCTCATTTCCTCATAGGTCCATTAATCCCTCCTTTATACCTATTGCCAAAAACGTCTGGCACATGCTATTGGCATTGCTGATGTACTTCATGTATGATTGTCCTTGATCATCTTGTCTTTCTCCCCTTTTTTCATAAAAACACCACCTGGAAGATTTGGTTCCAGGTTTTGAGACCATTTGAAACTTGTGGGTGTTCTGGCTAGTCTGTTCTCCTTGCCACCTCTTTTATATCCATAGTTTCATGCTCTCACCTTTATTCACAGAGAAAATACTTTGCAGATACTTGATAGCAGGCTGTTAACACACTTTCAAGCCTTTGCTGTACAGAACATGCTG
The DNA here is from genome assembly GCF_003259725.1 of Athene cunicularia. Taxonomy (NCBI): domain Eukaryota; kingdom Metazoa; phylum Chordata; class Aves; order Strigiformes; family Strigidae; genus Athene; species Athene cunicularia. The sequence continues at coordinate 122,716,858 of NW_020799091.1, forward strand.
AATTTGGGACAGGAATGGTATTTCACCTCTAGGCATTATCCTAACACTATAAATAATATACAAAGCATTGTAAGGATTTCAATATCCTTACTTTTCCCTCCAGACTCTTAAAACTATCATCCGAATTTTTAATAATCTACTTACTTGAAGTTTTGTGTCATGTCATTCTTCAATTGATTCCCCTGGGAAGACAAGAGACTTGGTCTATTTGAGTCACTCATAATGATTGAGCCACAGTAAGCAACACTGGTTGGAAAAACCTCTTTTGGAAAAACGATAAAAATGCTACTTTGCGGAAATCAAAGCGTTCTGCAGGTATGTGTCAATCTCATCAAAGCTTTGGACTGTATCATACTCAATTTCCTCAGAAATTTTTCTGGAAATTAATTTCCCATCATCTGCTTTTTCTTGCCTTTCCAACCCTCTATTCTGATTTGTGACTACTTTTTATACTTTTTTTTTTTTTTTTTTAAAAAAGAAAAAACACAGTGGTGTTTTGTTTTGTTTTGTTTTGTTTTTTTTCCTAGAGGAGAAAAAAGGAAAAAAAAAAAAAAAGACTCCAACCAGATACAATATTCTGTGTCAGAACTAACATCGAGAGTGCCTAAAATGGGAGCCAGTACTCCTTATTGTGCATTCAAGAAATTAGCTGCTACAAACAACATTTGCTTGAGCCTGATAAACTGTTTCTCCAGTTCATGTGCCGCTGCTGTGTGTGTTTAATTTCAGTCTGGATAATTCAGAGTAATCCTATTATAGAAAGGCACAAGCTGCAAAGTTCTGTTCCAGATGACATGTCGAAGATCAGTGGCACTCGCAATCAGGACTTCTAACTTTGGTCCAATTCTGAATTAGTATAGATTTCAGCTCTTCCCTAAAGTATCAAAAGCATGGCTCTGAGTGTCTCCATGCTGTGGTGTTTCAGGGGCTGACAAACAGTTAACAGGCTTATGTCTCTGAGACCTGTAATCTGTCTCACTAAAAGCTCTATCAGAACTGGTATTTTGACAGAGCCCACACAAATCTACGCAGAATGTTTGTCTGTGACCTTACCTCATTTTTTCCCCACACAGAGACAGAATTTATGGTATCCCATTGATTTTTCCCCAATCCATTTTGATTCAGAATTGTCATTTACTGTGTTGTGTATTTATATTTCCCCCCCCCCAAATCTGCCTCATTTATTTCTTTAAAAGATACTTAGACCTGGGAGCATATCTTGGCAATCTCAATAGAAAGAAGAAAAAATAAAGTTTCCTTCCACTGTGATTTAGTACAGTAATAACAAGAATACCAGGGCTCATCAGCAGGCACACAAACAGGTTGAGGCAATACATTCATGTTGAGTAAGGGAACATATAATTATCCAATATTATTATATTTTCATAACTTGGGGTCCCTGGCTCCCTGCTCTACAGTTCAACAGGAGGGCAGATAAAAGCTATGTGAACTAATGCAGGGGAAAGGAACCCTCAGGCTCCAGTTCTCTGATCCCCCATAGTTTGGCCCTCTCTTTCAGTTCTCCACAGTTCCCCGTGCTTTTCACGTTTCTGACAACTTATTTCCAACCACATTTTTAAAAGGCGGGATGTAATTTGAGACGAGGGTTATGTGTGTGAAAATGTAATGGTTTTATCCTACAAGCCCAGAGCAGATGTAGCTACATTGATACAAAAGAATGTTACACTAGCACAGATGATTTTCATTCCAGCACAAAAGGAAGGCATTCCAATACAAACGTACCCCCAGATGGCACAGACATGCTCACAATGCAGGCTTGTAACACTTCAGCTAAGTGTGTGTAGACTAGGTGTTATTTGGACTTCCCCAGGTGGTACCGAGCCACTTTATCAAGTCACTCATAATTTCATTTTGCTGAAATTTTGCTCCTGCTTTGAGCATTACTCCTTGAGTATCCTTATCTTTCCAAGCTGTGGTCCTGTTTAGGCCCCCATACATTATTCTTAGTGATAAAGATTTCATTTTCAGTTTTGCTACCACCACTGGATTTTATCACCTGGTCTGAAGGCTCCTCAGAATTTACTAGCTTTCCCATGGCTCTTTTGCTTTTAACTGCATGCAAGTAGGAGTTTCCTAGAAACCAACTCTTCTGCCTTCCTGCAAAAATCCTTTGTTATTTATTAAGCAGCAGTTGCAACCAGCTAGAGGGAGAATGTAGCCAAAAATCTATGCACTGGCCAGGGGAACCCCCTAAGCTCCCACAATTTGTACCCCACAATTTATACCCAGCGAGTGGAGGTATCTAGATCCTCAGCATGAGATCCACCTGTTAACATGATGACTGCAGATGTGAGAATGGATTCTGGGCATGCCTAGTGGTGGTTCACTCCTGACGAGGAGAGGTGAAGTAGTTTTAGTGCCTTGAGTGCTGGTCTAGGTAGACATAAAGCCTTCGCTCCAGGCCCACAGCAGCTCCAGAGGAAGTCAGCCATTAAAAGCTAAATAAAGACTGATCCAGGAAAATATTCACCCAGCTTTTACTTTACCACATCAGCATTTCCTAACAGTTAGATATCTATCCAAACACACACTGCCTTTTCCTCCAGCTCTGCATAACAGGCATTAATCAGGCCCCTCTGCATTAGCCTGTAAAGTCCCTGTGAGACCTGTCCTGTCACTGATGTGGAACCATGAGCTGCACTGGGGCAGCCCAGGCCTAAATAAATTCCCCTTGCCCTAATCCAGCCTAACAAAACCATAAGAAAAGAAAAAGTAAGGGAAGGGAAAAACAAGGAGGAATAAAGGAGGAAAGACTGAAAGGTTCTGGAAATAGCTGGGATTGTTCATGCTGAGCCATCGGGCCCCAAGATTTGAATAATGCATGTTCCATAAATCTAAGTGTCCCCGCTTGCCACGTTTTAGAACAGGGAGCAAAAATAATAGCTACTGTCCACACTTATCACCAATAATAAATTACAGGGCTCCTGTGTGTGGCAGCGATTAATGCAAAATGCAACCCAAAACACATAACTAAATAAATAGATAGTTTGACTTTCCTGGGGGTTATCTCTTTCCTTTTCTACACCCCTCTCAGTCTCCTTCCAGCCAAAACCTATACTGGGAAAGACCCTTCCTTACGCTGTATCCCCTCCGGACAGATAGGCAGACTAACTCATGGTTATCTTCAGAATATACACCAGGGCAATCAATGGAGCGTATGCACCTCTGAAAACCAAGAGAGCAATGCACTGCACAGATTTTGGTTCTTCTGGAAGACTACAGTTTTCCCAAAGCATCATCTCCCCCTTAAAACAGGGCACATACTCATGGGCGCACCTCTCCAAACATAAGGTCCACACTGATTTCCCTGAGATCACATTCTGATCTACGGCTGACGTGTGTATATGAGGGACAGAGCATCCTTTCGGCAGCACTCTCTCTCCTTCAACTTCAGTTAACTAAGGGAATGCTGGGGTGCTCCTTGGCCCCAAAGGAGCAGTATGGTAGCAGGGAAGTCACTTGAAAATGCTGCAAGGATAGGGTGTGAGGACCAAAAGGGGCTACAGAAAGTCCATTAGAGAATTGGCCTTTCCAATGTAAGACTTCCCTGTAAGGACTCCACTGTGCCCCTCATTTTCACCTGGTCTGAGCATGACCACCTCAAGCAAAGCATTACTCTTCAATACCTAAATCTGCTCAGTGATGATGGGTCACCTTCGCAAGGGATAAGGGGAAGAAACAAAACTCAACAGGCAGTATAGAAATCAAATAATAATTGTTAACAAAAAGGGAAAGTGTGTGCAGCTACACAGGCTAAATATCCACTTTAACATTACAAAAAAACCCCCAAACCTCATCCACTAAAGAAATTTGTCTCCCTCAAATGTAAAGAGTTAGATAATTGAGACAGTGCTGGAATAGGCAGCCATTAGAAGCAACCAAGCACTTAGCAGAGCTGTAATCAGTGCTAGACCATGGCAGCTCACAGGTAACTACCTGTACCCTATTCTTTCTCTTAACGTTTTAATTCTGACACATACAATTTCCGTGGAAAGCTGTTTTTCCTTTCACATATCTGCCTTCTGTGCTTTGCCAGTCTCTTCCCTCTGAGGGAAGGGTGATATGTCTCTAGAGAAATCTCTTTTAGTAGAGGCAATTTCCCCTTAGAGAAGCCATCTCTGTTTATAGCATGGGCTTCAGCATAGAGCTGCCCTTGGCATCCTCTGTTTGTAACTGCAAAGCAAGAAACAGAGCTGGAAAGGTCACAAGACTCAGAATAAACCACAGGAGAGAGGCTACCAAAACATCTATAAAGGCAGCTTGGACAGAGCTTGAGACCCAAGGTACAACGCTGTTATCTGACCTGACCAAACATCTACGCTACCTGTCATATGCCCTCTTCTACCCGTAAGGTCCCTGTGCTCTTCTCCAGCACGTCAGTGTAAGTCTGCTTGCTAGACTGGAGACACTCCAATTTACAAAAGCAAAATACGAAAAGAAATTGTGGGCTCAAGCCACTGAGGGTGAGGAAAAAAAAAAAAAAAAAAAAAAAAGGAAGATCACACACAAAGCAGACACTGTTATTATTATTATTATTATTAGCTATTCATTACTCATATGTTGGTATTATAGTAGGATCCAAAAGGCTCATTCACTATCAGGGCCCCATTGTGCTAGTCTCTATGCAAATACAAAGAAAGCCAGGAAGAGCTTGCAGTCTAATTTAAGCCAGGACCCAGCAGGTGAATGTAACAAAAATTGGAGGAGGGGAGGGTAAAACGACCATGTGATTTCACAGGCTAATGGTACAATGCTGAATGCTCATTCCTGAGAGATCGGAAAGGTTATGGCTTAATAACCCTCAGGGATGCTTCTTCCGGCTTTAGACTGTGAAATCTCTGACCTCCTGGGTAACCACAGCACAGTAATATTTCCTTTAGTTAAGTGAATGTTTAAAACGTGCTTAATCAGTAGTCCATTAGCTCTTTACTTGCGTCATTAACATGGCTGTGGAGCAGGTAGTGCTGTCCCACCCCCACCAGGATTTTTTTACATTTTGGTTTCAAATGCTGCCAATGCAAGGTGTAATGCCTCAGAGTGCCCTCCCTCCAGAAGCATTTTATTTCATCAGTCCATATGTTTTAAACATATGGCACTGTCCCACTACAGGTTTTCTTGGAATAAGAGGTCTCCTCTGCAGCCTGCTTGAGCATTACCCATTAACAATTCTTAATTTCTTTTCTTCCAAATGACAAACATTTATTTTTTTTTTTCATTCATAAATGGTGGAAAGAAGCCAAGGATATTACTGATCAAAATGCCAGCACTGGTGCTTTTGGCAGCCTATGTCTTCCTAGGCACCTCTTTAGAGAGTATCTATTGCACGGATCCTATTTGTACAGCCTCTATGATAGGTTATGTGCTATCAATTAGAGTAACAAAATTGTGATCTTATCAACTAATAAAAGATAGCCTGTACATCCAATTCTCCTGTGCTCCGTTTAAGATTTAAAAAAAGGCCAGTCCAGCTAGGCCAGAGAGAAGGCTTACCTACTCCTCTCACCACTTTCAGCAAGTTGTGTCAGTCCTAGTCTTCCTCAAATATGAAGTGAAGATAATATTCCCTCATCTTTCACAGCCATTAAAACTTAATTCAAAGGCACACGTGAAGAATTTTGAAACTGAAAAAGCACTTGACACTCTTAAACATGGCATGAAGTTCAACAATGATGAAAATAGTTTGATACACTTTTTTTTTTTTTTTTTTTTTCTTAGCCAGTATATTGACTTCTAGATTAAAAAACTGCTTACCCTCTAGGTCTGTGGCATACAGCTCATAAGCACTCAATATCCGAAATATAAACATGCTTCAGCTGAAAAGTATTTGGTGCTGTTTCTGTGCTGGTTCTTCTCTACCCTTTCACTGGGAACATCAAAGCAACTTCCAGTAGTGAGGCAATGATATGTCTAACATCTGTCATGGATCACTTTTTCTTCTCCTCATTTGTTCCCCAAGATCAACTGCTGTACACATGAGGGGGGAGAAGGGGAGCTGCTTGGTTTGGTTTGTTTGCTGTTTTTTTCCCTAGCAGTTCTTTTATGTGTTTCGCTGATAGTATACAATCAAATAATAGAGAAGGAACGGTAGAGGAAGTGCATATTATACTTGGAATAAAAACTTGTGAGATTTGTGATGGCCATTCATCCCACGGCTGTTAACAGAAATCAACAATCTCATACCCCAACCAACTCTAAATTTAAAAGAGAAACCTCTGCTCTGCCTGCGTATCAGAAAGGCAAGATGTGGATTGCACCTTGACAACATGGCAGTCAAATCGGTTCATCTTTCAGAACAAATATCAGAACCTTGACAGTGACTTGATATTGTGCAGGAAAAGCAAAGCTGATTTGGTTGCCTTCAGTCTTAAGTGAGCAATGTACCTTTGGTCTGGCCCTTTGATCATGTTCAACTCCCAGCCAGCTGTTTTTGTCTGTGGCAGTCATTTCACCCAAGAGCTAAAACTTGTATCTCAACCACAGGATAATGGAATAGGAGACCTGTCACTTGAGTTCAATTAACGATTGCACAGAGATGCCAAACAGAGACATTTAGCAGGTATACACTCTCCTATTTGAGTATCTTGCAAGTTTTCCAGTAACGTTCCTGAGTAACCATTAGTACAGGGAGCTGGTGTGGACTAAGCATCCCTAAAAGGTCTAGTTCAATCATCCATGATCTTCAGACAACCTCAAGTAAAGCAGAGCTCTAGAGACATCCATTTAATGATAACTGGAGAACACACTCTTTCCCTACAAGACAACAGCATGGGGGATGTTTATCATTTACACCCTGGTGTACCTCAGCTGGGAGGTGTAAGCAAAGAGTCTAGGCACCTTGGACAACTCAAGAATGAAGAGGGAGACAGACAGACTGCAGCATGGCTCTCTCACTGTTACCATTAAAGACACTTCCAAAGACCATCCTCCTAAATTGGACATTTTATGCCTGAAGTTTGTATAAGATAGCTTATATAAACTTATGTGAGTTCCAGATAAGTCTCTGAAGCTCAGATATAGAGTACGGCGGTGAGAAAGCCACATTTCACCTCAGAGGTCAGGGCTTTGCTTGCTATTTGGTCTGAATCAAATCTAAGCAGCTTTTCCCAGCCCAGCCACCATGAGTCTTCACCTTTTTTAAACTTTTTTTTTCTTTTTAATTTTGGACTAGCAAAACAGATCTACCCACACAGAACAACTGTCAGGACAGAGGCTTAAAATACGCTTTGTCTTCATGAGCATGCAGTAATGAATGGTTTCTCTTTGCTAGGCTCTTTCTCCGCTATTTTCTTTGAAAGCCAGCCAGCCCCTTTATTCTATGAATCGGGTTTGCTAATTTGCGAGAGGTTGGAATCATTTCTCATGTTAAGAAACTCAAGATAAACATGCTGAGCTCTCTTTCCCTTTTTTCCTCTTTCTTGATTATTTCTTTAATCTACAATAAATGCCATTTTGGACTGAAAGTCCTTGTTTCGAGCGCAGAGACATTAGGGGCCAGCATGGAGAAGTGGACTTGCAGAGTCCACACTTGCTAGTTAGAGAGATGGCAAATAGCCTGGAAGTGGAAGTCAGCCCACAGGAACTGGGCACCAAGGCTCAGAGATGGCAGTCTGGGAAAGCACTTCTCTGTAATGGGAAAGGAAGTGTCAAGATTCTGGGCAGGGTGCCTGAGGCAATGGGGACCACTGCAGTCCAGAGTGGCCTTAGGGAAGCTGAACGCTGCATTTTTATCATTCTCTTACTGCTTTTCTTCTCCTCACGCACTAAATTTTTACTCTATTTTTTTTCTTTTATAAGGAAAAGGTGGAAGAGAAATTTTACAGATTTTTTTTTTTTTTTTTAAAGAACCTAAGGCAACCACAAGGTTGGATCCAAGTAACCTGGAACTGTAGGAAGAGGCAAAGCCAAACCTTATCCCCTGGGTCTTCAGGGCAGCTCCCCCCATAAGTATCCTTTGGTATCTTTTGTCTTTGGATAATACTGAATTTTTCTCCAACTTCTGCAACTCAAGCCCTTTTCATTGTTTTCAAATAACAGTCCTGGTGAAGAGCCTGGATCTATGGCATGCCTTGCACTACAGGCTTCAGATTTCTGTGACTGACTTAGGGGATTCACTAGGCATTGAAAAGACTTCAACAATTCTTTTTGTGCCTGCAGAAGGGCAAATGCCAGCTTGAAAGACACAGATTCCTATAATAGCTCTACTGCTTCTGGATATACTACATCCTGGCTCCAGTAGTGCTAAAAAATAAAATAAAATAAATCAAACACATTAAACAGACTTCCTTGTCAGGAAACTAATATCACAAAGCCAGTGTTCCAGGAAAATGTGAAATGCTTTAATTATGTCATTCTGTTTTAAAAGCATTTCAGCATCTTCTATGTACAACTCAGTCTGCGTCTCAACTCTACCTCCAGTGGCCTCATTACACAAAAGGAGGTAGAGAGCTTGTACTTCTGTACTGTTCTACAATTGCTGCACAAGAACAACAACAAAAAAAACAAACCACACCAACAAAACTTCAAGCACCTCTGCTAGTATCAGGCTGCTCAGAGCTGTTTCCAGGTAAACCAACAAAGGGGTTATAGAGTTTATTGAAAAGATTTTTCCTCTAAGATAACTCATTTCATCGTTCTAGTTAGTGTATTGTAAACTAATAACACTATACTGCGGGGAGTAGCACAGTAACGTGCTGTAGCACAGTAACGTGCCTTCCTCTGCCCTTGTAGTGTGCATAAATGGGCACTGTTGCAGATTTCACACTAAAAGGTACAGAGCTGCATGCCCAGCCTTAAAATTTTGCATTACAGCCACCTATTGTGCCTAACAAATGGAAAGAATTGCAACAGGATTTGAAAAAAGAGGAGAAGAGGGGAGTAAAGCAAAGCCAGGTGGGCTGTACGTCAAAAAACACACACAACAATTAAACCATGAGATTACATGGAAAATATTTCAGAAAGTAGAAGGGTCAGACTGCATAAGCAGCTAACAGTGCACTGGAGAACATCTTCTAGAACCCAGCAGCAACTACAGGACTCTCCAGCTCTCCATTTAACAAAGTGATAATCCTTATGGCTGCAAACCAGCTCTGTTTTTTTTCTCCCTCCTCCTTTTTTATTACACCCTGGTGTAGCTCTACCTTATTCCTTTGCAGAAGAACTGAAACAACAGCTATGATAAATACCAGCTCCTCTCACAGGTCTCTGTAGGTATCGACTCTGAAGCCTAATTATGTCAATTTAAGTGTTGGCATTGTTAACTTGTTTTCAACCATTCATTTCAACAAAACAGCTGTCTCCCCTAGAATAATGGGCAGAGTTTCAGATTGCGGACAGAGCACAAATAGAATAATTGACAGTGTCCTCCCACTCCAGCTCTGGGGAGAAGCCAAGATAGGTGGGAGCATAAATGAGGAAACCTAATGGTAAGCGCATTGGTATGGAAACCTTTGATACTCGGTTGTCACTACCCATTACAGGCACTGTGATTGTTCTGCCATTGTGCATGTGCTGCACGCTGATGGCTGGGTCTCAAGGGAGAACATGGTGCCTTTTCTTACTAACATCTAATAAGGCTTTCCTTCTTGTCCAAGTGCTGGAAGTCAGCCTTGGTGGTCCAAAGCTTCCATGCATCTATTTGGATACATGATGCCTGGCAAGTTTGTTGATTATACTGCAAGCAGGTATTTAATAAATCCTATTATTCGCCTTGCCACTGCCTGAACTTGCTGCCAAGCGTCCTCACGTGTTAAGCCCCGACACTCCTATATCCAATCTCCCAGTAAGGCAAGGCACAAGTAATGAAGATAGTCAGGCATGACTTCTAACACGCAAACTGGTCAGGCCTGAACACTCTCTGACCTTTATGAAGACCAAGACATAGATCAGATCAAGCCTTTGTCCATTCCCAGAGATAAAGGGAAAAAAAAAAAAAATTAAAAAATCAGTGCCATAGAGGCACAGCCCTGAAGTTCTGCAAGATGGTGGTTCATCTTCCTTGTGGTGTGCCTGCATGCTGCCTAACCCAAACAGATCCTGGCACCTGCCTGCCCTCCTTCCTGTAGGGGTAACACAAACATACAGGGTGCTACTAAAGGCCAGGCAATCCCCTCTGGTGTGCTCACCTATAGGGCACAGGCTACAGAAGACACATCGCACATATTCCTTCTGTTCTGCACCAAGGTTCAGGTGTCAAGCAACGTACATCAGAGAAGCCAGAACTGCAGTGGAAGGAATGGTCCCTACCTCAGTCCTGATGCAGGAGAGCCCACCTCCCTTTTTACCTCCTTCCAGCACCAGCCCAGATAATTAACAGGGCAGCTGGCACTAGGATACTCTCCTCCAATTTCATATCCATTTTAGGTGTCTTCTGAGAGGATGTTATAGCCAAAGGCCCCAGTAATATTCGTTACAGTAGCTATTCACTAGATTGGGGGTTTGAAGTGCAGTGACCCATTCAAGCCAGCAAGATTCCATCCAGCAAGGGGCACACCCCTGCATTTTGTAACAGGATTTGCAATTCTGGGGGGTGGAGCAGTTCCAGTGTCTGCTTCTGAACTATTCTGCTCTGTGTGCAGTTCTGACAGGGGAAGAGGCTTAGCTGCCATTCTTTTTTTTTTTGCCTGGATTTGCTGTGTCCTAATTTTTCTACAGGATACACAGGGTTTGTTTCAAATTAATTGCATCTGCAAAACACATTCTTTAGGCTTGTAGATGCAATGGAAATAACTTTTGTGCGTCAACAGTTCTGTTAGGTAGAGTCATCCATTGTCAGTGACAGACAACTCCTGTATTAAATCAGAGCACATAGTTTTACAGGGGACCAAGCAGAACAGAGATCAAGCACTTTCTTTACCAATTTATAAAAATGCACATTTTGGACTTAGAGAAAAAATATAATCTTTTCTGAAATTCAAATGGAGATGATTTCTCAGGAGGTAATTTTAAGAAACCAAGACAGAAACTAGTTTAAGAACAAAATACAGTATTTTCATTGTGACATTCACTTGAAAAATTAATCTGAAATAATATCCATGCTCTATCTCTATCAAAAGCTTTTCTGGATATAATAATAATAAAAAAAAAAAGCTTTTATGGATATAATAATATCCATAATCTATCTCTATCTAAAGCTTTTCTTGAAAAGAATTAGGCCATGCTGGCAGGGCAATGAGTTGCCAAATGTCCTCAGATGGAGGAAACCCTCACTGTAGAGATGCTCCCAGCTGGTGCAGAGTGGGATCTGCTCTCAGTGGATTCCCTGCGCAGTCCACAGAGTGAGGGGAGCACGGGAGGCAAGACAGGGTGCAGCTGGAATGCTGATGCTCTTTGGCTCAGCTCGTTTGTCACCAGGGACCCTGGGGTCCTGGCAGATGGTAGAGTTTAAAAGGACTCATGGGCTAGTATCCCCTCAAGATGCTTTTAAATTATGTACAGAGGTTAGTGCAGAATTGACTCCTAAGCCAAGGAGCTAACCACTAACTTCTTTGTTAACACCATCCTCAGCTGCAGATTCTGGCCAGAGTGGAAAATCTGTACCAATGAGCATATTTGTGCAGCGTGCCTGCCAGTGAGGCTTGAACAGAGGGGGAAAATCCAAGTTGTTATATCTTGACTAATATCCCTCACCAAGTCAGAGGCAGACTTATGCCTCATCTTTCTTAATTCCCTGTTGTATTTTCAGCCACAGACTCTCTTCCTCGCACAGCTACTAAAGCCACTGCACCTGCTGGAAGAAACCAAACCCTTTCAGAGCTGCAGTCACAGAAGGCTGGATTTTATTTCCTTTCAGTCATGGAAAAATATTCAGGATCATCACAGCCAACTCCAAACAGATGAAAAAGTGAGAGTCACCTTTGCAGTGAGGGAGTTTGGGTTTATTTGGCTTATTTTAAGGATTAGAGAAAGCAAATAATTTCCAATTCAAACATGCCGCAGTTAATGCCACAGAATTTTAATGCTCCTATCAGCATGTCTCCTTAATTTTATTTTTTTTTTAATTATTATTTTTAAACTTGGGTCTTGAACTCAGAAAGTCTTCCAAAAGTGGGAGCTAACTGGAATTTTTATTTAGACATTTTAGGGAAGTGATGGCTGTTGTAGCACTAAGGACACAGAGTTAAGTGAAAAAAGGAAAACTAGCTGTGATATCTTTTAGCCTGATGGACAATGTTTTCCCCCCTCGGGTGGGATGCAGAAATGCATGCTCATAACTGACTGGACAGGTATGAAAAGGGTCCTGGCCCCTATTACTTGTGCTGAAGAGATAGTGATGGCAGTGTTGGGTGTGGGTTAAGTGGGAGGAACCACTGTGGAACTGCTGTGAACTTGGATTTTGTCTACAGAGCAAAGAGAGGACTCTCAGGGAGGATGCAAAGCCCCAAGTCACCTTCGCATCCTGAACTTTTCTCATTTAATTTCAATATTGTCCCTCCGCATGATTTTACATTCTTCTAAACCAGGAAACCTAGAACCTGTTTGCTTGGTGCTTGTTGAGGACTGCCAGGGAGGGATCCATGTGCCAGCACTTCTTATAAGAAGAGAGGTTGCATGAAGTGGGCCCTTGCTGCAGCAGAAGTGCCAGGCCGAACACACTTCCAGCAGGAAATGCTGGATGGCCAGCTCTAGTAATCACGTTTGACCAAGATTAACCTGTGCTGGTGCTGTATTAGGGATGTAAAGGATCAAAGCACCATGAATCTATTCTTGTTCTGCAGCGGCATTGTTCTCTGTAGAGCAGTATACACACATATCCACAAGGTTTCTCTGCAAACAAATGAAAATCCCACAGCCACCAGGTCACCTTCATGTAGAGTGCCTCCTGTTTTATGCTTGATCCCTTCTCTCACCTTGAAGATTTCAGCTAGCAGAGATGACATATTTGCCTTTCTTTCCACGCAGCAGCCTGGGAATACAGCTCATTCGCAGCACTGCATTAAATCAGAAGCAAACATGTGCACAGGGGACAAGTATCCCAGAAGACAGAGAAGGGACTAACACTCTCCATCAGTGGGAGAAAACATCTCGGTCACATTTTCAGAGAGTTTTCTGCAGGCTTTCCCTCCCTGCAGGATGCAGGGGCAGGAAGGGGCACTCACATCTTAGGAAATGAGAGGAGAGCCTTATGGACACACTATCTCACAACAGAGAGCAAAGAGCAAGGGGCAGAGAGAAGAGACCTATAATATATGTTCCTCCCAAGTGGGACTGACAGGGGGCATTTATTCCTCAGAGTGATATTTACTGCCTTCCCACAGTGTTTGCACTGACTGGCAGCTCTGGCTAGCTAGACTGCTGTGTCAACATCTGCAAGTGTGTGCATGTGGCTATGTGAAAGGAAAGGGAAACAGGAGAGGGGGAAAAAATTAGAGGGAAAATGTTTTTGCTTTTTGTGTAAGCTTTTTACCTTCTGCAAAATGGGAACCTTGCTGTGCTGATACCAGGAGGAGATCCCTAATGATTAATTGATTTTGCTGTCAAACACAGAAAGTATGTGTGCGAGCTGTGCACATGTGAGGGGCACTGGCTATTTTTTTT
>NW_020799091.1:122730461-122743475 GCF_003259725.1 Athene cunicularia
TAAAAAAAAAAAAAAAAAGTAAAGATCTTGCTTAAGGCCCTAGATAGATGCCTTCACAAACTAATAAATGACCAAGAACTACAAGGGACAACATACAACCTTTAAAGAAATTTTACAACAGCCGTGATCCCCTTAGTGGCTTACCCAAGAACACCTAGGTAGCCTCCAGGAAAATATGGAGCCAAATGCTACTTCCGAGTGCTAGACTAGATTAGTGTACTCATACAAAAGGTGGTATTCTGACAGTGGGAATAAGAGGATAGCTTCAGAGAGTATCTGATAGATACACAGATAAGAACATTAATAAACTGTCACTGCATAGCAGACGTATTTGGATCTTTTTCTATCCTCCACAGCAGGCTTAGATCCAGCTTTCTTGGGCAGTATTATCCTACTTTTCTAAGTTCTCTAGCTCAGTGAGATCCTGATCCCTGTTCTTTTCTCTAATCCTTTCAATATTCTTTATGTAAGACCATCACTACTGCTGTCTCTCAACCAGACACTTTCAGTGTTCAAAAGTATGGTCACTTAAATAGCTGGACATTGCATGCATTCACATTTTGGTTCTGCATCCAAGACTTTTAAGTTGGTATAAAAGTTTCATCTCAAGAAAGTTGAAGCTGTTTTACTTTATGTGAGGACATTTCTATTTCCAAGGGTAGAAACAGGGATAAAACAAAAAGAGAATGAAAAAAAATTAGACTTTTTTCCACTGAGAAATCTAGTCTCTACATTTAGATTTATCGGACAGTAATGGGAGAGAAGCATTTCACATGACATTTTTGTAGTACTGGATTTGTTAAAAGGAAAATTTTACAACAGAGCTAACCCTAAGTAGATGGGGTTTTGACATAAAAATAAGAAAAAAAAAATTACTTGGGAAATTGCCCTATTTCCTCTAATGGCATTAAGAAAAAATCTTGATTCCTATAGCAGTAGCAGACCAAGATTAAATAACCTTAGCTCTGTTAAAAACTGACATATGCTGACTTCTTAAGTGTACATTCTAGATTATATTTTCTGCTTCTCTAGAAATGGGAAGGCATTAGATGTCGGGTTCCAGCAGACTTGTTTCAGCTTCTTATGTGCAAGGTTTGGGGGAGTGTGAATCCAGAACAGAACTTAATCCCTGATTATCTTCCACACCCTTCAACCAGAGCCTCACCAGTTCATTTTAATGGTTGAAGCCCTTTCTGCATTTATACCGTCCCCAGAATCTTAGACTCAATAAAATGTATATACTTGCAACACCTCCTCTGATTTAAGAGAATGTTACAATCCCCATTTTGCAAACAGCAAGCTGAAGTATCAAAAAAGTAAAGGACTCATCCAAAAATTAACCAAGTGTATGAACCCACGTCTTCCAAATCTCAGTTCACTCCCTAACCACCGTATTCTTCCACCCCACCATGCAAAGTCTTTTCTAAGCACACCCTTACACCAGATGGGCAGTGACAGCAGCTGCCTAAATATTTAGTATTTCTCCTCTTCAGCTCCTTTCTTTGATGAGTGGATGTCAAATTTTAATCCAAACCAAACATGAGGGGGAGGTGGAAGAGGAAGGTCTTAAGATTTTATATGACAAGACTCGCAGCCCAGAGGCAATGGAGGAACAAATAAGGTTTTCATTGAAGAAAGATGTCTAAAGACAGAAGTGCTCTGGGGTTCCAGTGCTGTAGGGTTTGGGCTTTTTGGTCTTTCACGCAAATATACTGTCTAAATGGAGACAGGTTTCCCTTGTGGAAAACCTTTATGGAACTATCAGAGTGGATAATTCCCCTATGGGAAAAAGAGGAGGGATAGGGAAAACAAGCCATCCTCTCGGCTCTCAGCTGATGTTTGAGCTTCTAAGCATTTGCACTTGAAAGCCTTCAGGCACCTTTGAAGTTAGATGTGAGAGATTTTCAGACTGCTTTCTCAACTATGGCTCTCAGAACCCCAATTTTTACAAGGTGGTTTCTAAAACAAATTCCTCTCCACAGCATCCTCAGTTCACCCCACACTGAAGTGCAAACCACCTGATCCCTACAATGCCCACCCACCACCCACCCCCTCCCCCTCTTTCAATAGTTCCTGGGTGAAAAGGACTTTCTGCATAGAGTATCTGGATCCCGGGAGTCAGCAGAGGTACATATGCATTACCCTGCACTTAAGTTTTGAATATGGTCTTTGTGATAGAAACTTTTCTCTCTGCTGAGTTATGAAAATACATGGACCTTGGTATCTGGCTACAGAATGGTGGACACTAAGAGCCCTAAAGGACACAAAAATCAAGACGAGCGGTGTTCAAGGAACAAAAATTGACCATCAATATCTAGACCTGGCCACATATATAGATAATTCTGGTATAGGTTTATAACACCTCATGATAAGGAATCACTTTTCTGTGGCCATGTGGCATTCAACAGTGAGTTACTGAGTTGCCAGTTCTATCCAACAAACAACCCCACAGCCATCTGCGGCTGCTGCTCCCTTACACGCAGATGCTTCTTTCCCTACAACGGCGGAACACACGTGCCTGGTTATGCAACAGCTTTCTTTTTCAACTCCTTCCCTAATCATCACCCTTTTCCTTGTAATGCTGCACACGAGTCCCTGCACACCATAGAGCAAGACAACCAAGTGAGCAAAAAGGACGGGACATCTATAAAATTATCACAGAGCCTTGAAAATTTCAGCCAGTCTTTAAGTCTCTGGCCTCCTGCAGCAGAGCAAATTCCACCTGCCCTCCCGAGCACTGCAGGGAGGAGTATTAGCGTATTGGCAGGTATAGCCCACAGTTTCTTTTGCAGAACCCAGCTGTGCCGAATAAATAAATCACCTGCGGCCATTTATGTGCAAATAACCTGTGCCAAGGGGCCTTTTTGGAAGGAAAGCTTCGATCTGTGTTCACAGCGGTGGTGTCGTAATGGGAGCAAATAAACCTGCGTGCTTTCCTCCCCTTCTCTCCCCTCCCATGGCGCTTTTGTGCCACAGAGCTTTGCCTTGCTCTTACAGCTGAGAAGCAGCATTTTGCATTAAATAGTTGGCTGTTACATAGGAGAAGGAGCCACAAAATGCACTTAACAAAACCCACCCTCTACTCTAGTGTTGGGACTTTAAAACCAGAGATGAGTGAACACGTCTCATTTCCCCATCTGTAGCCAATTCCCCTGACAGGCCCCATTAAAAAGCCAACCAATTCTGGTACTCCAGCTCCCAGAGGAGCCCGGCGACACAGTTATTAAATAAAGTACACTGGCTTTCATTGTGAATGGAGATTGCTTAACATAAGTGCAGCACTTAAAGAGTGAGGGGAAGCGGAGACACTGAGAGAGGATTTGAGCTTCTGGATTCTTCCACTATGGGCACCCGCTTTCCTCTGCTGCTAATGTCAAAGCCCTTCCCCTGCACCTCCTCTACCATCACAGCTCCAGGCTTTCCTCATTTCCTTTCGAGTCTTAACTCTGAACAAGCTAAATTAAAAATAATTATACCACCAGTCTCAGGATTCTCAATCCCTCCAGGCCTTATAAGTGTGCTCAGCCTAGCTGCTATGAACACTGTGATCCTGTGTACACACACACACACATACACTCCTTTCTAGTCTTTTTTCCAAAAAGCTGAGTGGATAGTAAAAAAATCACTTTCCATAAATAATTTTTTTAAGTTTTAAAACCAACTCAGCTTTGATTGTGCTCATGCCCCTGATGTATCTGCTTTCCATGAATATTCTGGTGAGCAACAAGTTCATTCCTGGAAACACCAATTACCAGAGGACATGCAACAGAAAGCTAATTCCAGAGCCCACAGGTAGCTGCTCTGGCAGTTTCCTCGTCGGATTTCCTTCCCTGAGTGGGATGGTATGAAAGGCACCCTGAGTCTGGAGCTGCTTTTGTATCCTTCTAACAAACTGTTTATTATTGGTCCAAGAGTTATGCAGATGTTACCCAGTGAGTTTCAAATCAAGAGAATCATATGGGCAGATTTCAATCCGTCTGTGACTATTTCCAACTGCGTATTTATCAGGCTCACCAATATCCATTCCCTCCACAAGCACCCAACAACCAGCCCCCTTTGGCAGTGCCAAAAACCTTCTCACAGACTTGGATCCATTCCTAAACGGGAAGTTCAGAGCTTGCTCCTCGTTGCTCTGTGTATCTCATGCTGCTGTACACACAACATCAAACTTCACCCTGCCTAAGCAGTGACCCAGCAGTCCCTAACTTGGACTTCCCCACATTCCTCACCCAGTGCAGACCACTCCTCCCTGCCCACCCCAAAGTACACGGCTGTAAGATGTAAAAAAAAAAAAAAAAAAAAAAAAAGTAAAATAACTTTATTTGCAAAAGCTGAAGGATTTTCATCCACTCTACCCTTAAAACCAGCCTGGCAAACCAGACCACCAGCACCACAGCCTGTTCCAAACCTACAGTTGCCCCACTGCCCTAAGCACATATCCACAGTGCTGAGGCTCCCTCCACAAAGGCAGGCTTAGCAAACTTGGAGGGGCCCAGATGGAGGGAGAGGAGTTTCTTCTTCTCCCTCCCCCAACTCCACTCCCATTCACAGATTTATCAGGGTGCTCAAAAAACTGAGTGAGAAAAAAGGTCAACGGTATCTCTGGAATCTCTTCCCCAGCTGATACCATATCCCTACTTGTATTTCCCCAGGCAGAGAGTTTTCCAATGCAAATGAGTACAGTTAAAGAAAAACAGTGCATAAAAGTAAAAATCTAGCTTTTAACAGAGTACTTTCAAACCATATCATTGTCAGAGTTGACATTTATCAAACGCTGCTTTTTTTTTTTTTGCCTTTTTTTTTTTTTTTTTTTTTTTTAAATGCACAACAACAAATAGGTAGACTGAAAAAATAAAATAATGCCTCAACGCTGCACAGCATTAACTAGCCACAAATCCCTGGAGGGCAGTGTATTATCCAGTTGGGCTCCACTGACTCACTCCCAGCCTAAGGAAGCATTACAGAAGCCACGACAAATTGGACTCTGCTCCCAGTAACAGAGGGAGCCGCATGACTTCCCCAGCTCCCAGAAGCTGCTAAAATTCTGCCAAGAGAGTGTCTTCCTAATTTGCATTATCTTGGTCATTTACAATTCATCCAAACAGAGCTGGCAATTAGTGGTTGTTGGTAAACTCTGCTGTGAGCTCCCATCAGTGCTTTGCTGCTCTGGCTCTCTCTATTTACAAATTCTTGCAGTTACGGGCATATTAGAGAACCAGTTTTGACAGTTTCTGTCCCATGAAGTTAAAGTTCTCCCCAATTACAGCAGATAATGAGAAGACCAAGCTCACTAAAATATACAGCCCTGTGACCTGAGGACTCATATGCCCAATTTGTGGGAGCACACCCAACATCACGATACATACATTGACTGAAGAGGTGCGGAGACACCAAGCTGACTGAGCTGAGGCAAGGGGAGGATGCAGGGTTTCTTAGGAAAACTAAACTACCTCTTTACTACAGGTGCAGAAAAAAAGCATCTTGAAGCATCATGGAATCATCTAATCTTCATCTGGTCTAGCCTATGACAGCTAGGCAGAATTATCAATAGCTTCTCTTCCCTGAAGCCTGAGAAGTTGGAATGATGCAGCATGTTACAATGCAAGGTAAAGGGGCATGGGGTGGTGAGGAAGTGAGAAGGAAACATCAGTTGTGAAGGGAGAGATCTGATGGATGATCAAGACATAAACAGACTGAGCTCCTACTTTATCTAACCATTGCTATCCTCACTGTGCACCATCTTGCATGGTAGCCCTTTCGTTGCTGTTGCTTTGAAAGCCTCTCCTCTGCGTGTCCTGCCTTTTGAACAGTCTTCTTGCATCTATCTGCCTCATTTACTCCCCTTCTCAGTTGAGTTCCTTTCCTGACAGCACCTTTTACTCTCCTTTGCCAGCCATCCTGCAGTTTTTCTCCTTTTGATCTTGTTTCTCTCCATCAAGTATTTAGGATTCCCATTGGTAAGAGATGGGCAGCGTACCACTACAAAACACATCCCAGAGGCACTGGATTTGCCAATTCAGTTTCAGACCAAAAAAACCCAGAGTCTTGCATGTGGTTGCCCACTCGTTTGCAGTCTAGCCCAGATAAAACGGAGGAACACCATTTCCATCTTCCTCTACTCAATAGAGAGTTCTTTCACTTTATTTGTTGCCCCAGCATACTGGTTGACATTGCTGTGTACAAGTCACCACCACATCCCTCCCCCAAGTGGCACATTTCCCAAAGTAGCTGCATACACACAGTATCTTTCAGATGCATAAGACTAAAAATAGAGCGTTTAGATAAAACCTTTGACTAGATTTTATTCACTCATGCTGTGTCCGAGACACCTTCCATTTTGGTCTCTGGCTACCTGCAAACAGAGGTTAAAAAGACTGGTGAAGAAAACCAGTTTGTCTAACAGTGACAAACTGGACACAGCTGAAATTACAGTTTTATACTGTAAAGCTGAGGAGGAAAACTGCACAAGGAACTGCAGAAGCTGGAGCAGTTGCTGGCAAGAGCATCACTTTCTTCATATTGCAAATGGTTTGAGGGACCTATGCGGACTGCTGCCTCCAAGGCCACAATTCATTATTCAGTGAAATGTTTCATCCATTTTCACCATGCTATGAAACGAATGGAGCAGAGAGGCATGGAGCACAATGGAGCCAGCACAGCAGAGCCACAGAATGAAAAATTCCTTATATTACCTCCCCTTCTCAACCTCCCTTGGCCCGACTTCCCCTGTCTAATGCACATCTTAAAGGTAAGCCAACACGAGCTGAAGCCTGGAACAAATGAGAAGACTTCTTTCTCATCCAAAACCCAGTGCAACAATTACACCAACCGACACTGTTTATGCAAATGCTGCCTAGAGAGCAGGCAACGTGGCAGCTGCCATGGTTGTACCACTGTGGCCAGAAAACCCATGCCACATGGCCATGATGCTATTCCACTCTCCCCACTCTGCAGCCCCTACGACCAGGAATTCACCTGTGAGCTTCGCCCATCACAGAAAGTGCAGGGCACCTGGCACTGCTCCTACCACCCCACACTAACTACTGGTTTCTACTGGGCTCATCTCCCCCGACCTTTCCCCAGAAACAAGGCACAAATAAGCAGGCCAAAGTCTAGCAGCTTTCAAACTGCCAGAAGGGATCAGAAAGGCCTTCAGTCTCCTGTGCGCAGCAGCAATTCATTTAAAGTGCTCCAGGGGAAGGTGAAAACTCTATCCTAATGGTCAGCTGGTGCATGAGGGAGAAAATGAGCCATTTCATGGTCCCTGTGGTTATCATCTGCCACAAAGCATAAGATTTGATTACCCTTATCTTAACACATAATTACAAATGGTCATAAAATTATTCAGGCCCTTTTTGAAATTCTTTTACAATAATTGACTTGATGACCTCCTGGGGCAATGAAGGCTGTATGCAGTAAAGAACAAGTTTATTCTACATTAACATACCTGTGCCTTATAATTATAATATCCTACAAAGAGACTGTCATAGAAATATAGTCTTTGGAGTAACATCAAAGGCTAGAAGAATCCCAAACAAGCTGCATAAAATCACCTGTGCAGAAGATGACTGCACACAACGTGGTGGACGGTAAGTCATGGCAGCAACAGCATACAGCAAGAGTTGCTGGAAAAGAATCAGGCACATCCATTTCCACAAGCGAAATGCCAGCCCAGACCTCCACAGCTCGCCATCCTACCAGTGAAAGACAATTTTGATTTTATCATCTAGAATATTAAGATTAAATGTCCAGGCACTACATGAAAGTATTGCATATCCCAGAGTAAATGCTGTATTTCTGGCTAAGTTGCTGTTTCACCTGCCCATTCATCGTCTCATCTATGAGCAGATATTAGGGGAATTCCATTCCTCTGGAGCAGAGAAGTGAAAAAACAGCGTATGAGCTAAGTGCTAGTGATAGAGCTGTTCATGTGATTTGAGCTCCAACCACAGGGACTTTCACTGCATCTTGTAGTGTTTGTACCTAAAACATCCATTTGTTAATTCTGTGACCCCAGACCTACACATCCCTGCCTCAGCGCTGCTTTCCATGAACGCTCTGGGGATGTGACTAGGATTTGCAGGGAAAGTTAAGGCTGAGTCACTGTTCACAGGAAGATTGAGGAAGGACTTGCTGGGCTTTTCATACTTGTCTTCCTCATCCTTTTCTCACAGCTTCCCAAAGTAACAAGAGGCATATATATTGCTTTATTCTACCACTATCCTGAAATGGCTGCCTGCTCCCACAAAGTGGGCTGCTACCCATGGCAAGGCAGCAAACAGGGACAATCCAAGCCAAGTGTCAAATTCCAAAGGAATTCAGCAAGACAGGGGTGTCCTCAATACCACTACAGGCAAAACGTGTCAGGTCCACCCCTGCCCTATAGATCTACAGGCCTAACAGTACAACAGTGTTGTAACCACAACGGTGAAGTGTTATTTGCCTGGCCAAAAGACAGTGACACATTCTCAATAACTGAACAGGAGCTCAGCAGCAGCATATAAAGCTACAGGGAGGAGATGAGAGTTTTTTAAAAAAAAAAAAAAGGTCTGAATTGACACTGCAGTCATAAAAAGCTGTTCTCTTGCTTTCCTCACCTGCCTCTCTCCACTTCCATGAGACACTGGTCTTACTAGGTGACCAACAGCACTACGTAATGAAAGACAGAAAAAAAAAAATAAAAATCCCAGCATCACATTTTGAGTCAAGACCAGACACAGCCCTCCAAGCCAGGCACATGAAAGAAGCAAAACATTTCCTGTGTGAGTGACAGAAGATGATCATGCAAGTCTGTTCTGGCCTGAATAAATCAGTGACTATGAAATTCTGAGGGATCTAGGAAAAACAGAGAGTTCCCAATTCCCAAGCCTGTGCTTGAACCACAGGGGAGAAACTATAGAAGAGAGAAAATCTTCACAGGGATAAAATAACCCAAAGACAAGGCAGATTTGTTAAGGCAGTAGCTGACTGGTCCCCAGTCCTATCAAAGTTAATTCACTTTGCCCTCCTCTTCAATTTGTGTTCCCAAGGAAGCAGCTATCACAGGGTGAGTACAAAGCATCCTGGTTTTTCACCTGACACCAGACTCTCCCAGTTAACTAAAGCCCTCCATGACATGAAACAGCCCAAAGCAGGTCACTCCATAGTCGACTCATGGAGCTGGGTTGATCATGGATGTATATAGGAGGTGTGTGGGAAAACAAAAAAACAAAAAACAAAACAAAACACAAAAAAAAAAAAAAAAAAAAAAAAAAAAAAAAAAAAAAAAAGAGAGAAAGGGTAAACCTGACATGAGAAGCATAATGTAAGGAATCAGAAAGGTACTGAGCAGCCTCTGCCAGCTCATTAACCCTACCATGGGGAGCCTGCTGGGTGAAAGCATGAAGTGCTGCAGCAGAAGCAAGAGGGTACCCTGCTTGACTGCAGGGACCCCAGAGTGACTGAAGGAGAAAGGAAGAGCTTGTTTTTCTTTCCCCAGGGGAGCAAGACAGGGAGAAGGAAAAAGTTTGACAATAATAATTTTCTACATTTATGAAGAGCTGAGAAACTTTTGTCTGCTCACCAGGCATTTCCCACTGAGCTGTCTCCCCGCTGTGAGGTTTCTATCTCATGCCTGACTGACTCTTCTCTTGATTTCTAGTAATTAGAAGCCTTTCAGCCTGCCCAGAGGAAAACCTCTGCTTGCAGCATCCATCTCTTTTTAGGGACCAATTGGATGCTATTATCTCACTGATTTTTTAAAAACCTGTGGCTGTACATCAGAGCCCCAGCTGGTGGGTCCACAGTACATGCTTGTCTTGCCTCCATACATTTCATCTCCAAATTCAGCTCTTGCAAGGAAACATAATAAATAATACAATCCAGAGGGAAACAGATAAATCAGAGCACTTGATTCAAATGCTGAGACAGGACATTGCTCAAGAAAGAGGATTCACCCACCCTCAGCAGTGGAAATGATGAGAATCACTACAAGCACCCCCAGGAAGCCTCTGCCGTTAAAACAGTCTGTATTTTACCCACGTGTGTCCGTGTATGCGTGTAATAAAAATAATTGCTACTTGGCATCATTAGAGATGAGCAAGGCAAAGCCTGTCCTTTTAATAAGCCGATATGGATTTCACGTTCTGCTTGCCGTCTGAGCAACAGCAATTGCTACTTCCTTTGGAGATTGATTTTGCCTTCAGCTTGGTCTTAAGAGGTTATCTGATGAATTTTGGTTATTTGGGAAAAGGGGACAAAGGACAGGCCTCCCTCGGAAGTGAAGATAAAAACATCTCTGCATGCACATCCCTTTCACACTTTTTTTTGGCTCTCTTTTCCTTGAGCCTTCAAAACAGCAACTTGAGAGGAGGAGGCAGCTAGAGGGAGAGAAGATGGGGTCACAAAAGCCACAAAAAAGACAATTCTCTCTCTCTCCAGACCCTACTCTCTGAACAAGTCTATCAGTCTGTGTGTGTTGGAAAAGAAGCAGTTGTAACAGATGAGGTCATCTGGGGGGGGTGGGGTGGGGGGCAACCTGAGGTGTCTTGAACAGTCAGCTCTGAAAGTTTGAGTCCTGTCAGTCCCAAATGCTGAGCAGAAAGCAAGGCATCCAAAATTACAGGCCATGCCTAAAGCAAAGGTGGCCACCCCTGCCTGGGGCTTTCCTTGGGGCAAGACAGAGTCCAGAATATTGATCCCATGGAAATTCCTCAAAGCTATAGAGAAAGTTGCTATAAGAGAAGCCATAGAGCTGTTTGCCCTCATACAAAGACGCACACTTACTCATAGTAGGGTCCAGAAACAATGGTGTTTTCAAGGTTTGGTGTGCTTTTGAATTTCCTCTCCCCCTCCACACCAACTCTCATACTACTGATGGCTTCTACCTTCCCATACCATACTGAATCTCTAGTATTTTTATATCTCCCCTTGAATACCTGCAACAGAGGAAATGAATGAGTATGGAGAAGAGAAGAAGAAAGAGGAGAAAGGGAGGGGAAGGAAATCAAAGAGTTTACATGACAGTTTGTGTATGTTGTGTGAGTGATAGAGAGTACATGACCATGACTAGAAAGAGGTGCAGAGAAAATATGTAAGAAAGCCAGACAGGTTATCCGTCATTTGGCCTGTCCTCCATTAATTTCTAGCTCTCTCATCTTTCTCTCCTCCTTTTCACTAAACTCTTATTTTTCTCCCCTTCCCCAAAAAGATTGATGTAACAGCTCTCTCTCTGTAGAGGAAGGGGTAAATAAAGAAAGGATGGGTGGGGAAAACCCACAAACTCTCATTTACCCACTGGAGCAAAGTGGTGAGGAAAAAAAAGCTCACTCCCTAGAGCTAAAACAAATGCTAGAATACTAGAGAAACAAATACTTCCACCCGTAAGCTGCAGTGTCTCTGTCCCAAACGTGATGTGCAAGTGTGAACTGTTTTCACTTGCCTCTACTTTCCCTCTTGGCTGCAAAAGCAGAAGGAAAAGGCCCCTGGCCAGCGGTTTGACTTTTACCACATGACAAGGTGCGCTGGCTTTGGTGATGGAATTGATAACAAAGGCACTACAGATGACAAACACTGCGGCAGCTCAAGCTTCTGCGATGATGAATAATCCCCTTGCAGAGTTTCAGCTCATTTATTTTGCCAAATCCTGTTCACAAGAATAACTGCTGTGCGTTTGCTGACACCGCACGTGCTGAAAACTGGAAGATGCTGGAAGGCTACTGGAAGAAGTGGCTGTGGGTGCTAGTGATTTGCTACACTTCCTGATAGCACCTTCTCCTGGAAGCAGCTAGGATGGGAAAAAAGAGCTGTGTTACTGGATCTAAGGCAGAAGGAGACTACGAATGCAATAGTTATAAATAGCAGAGCTTTGATCACTTCCCTAGTGACACAGCTTTCATACTGTGGCATATGTGCTTCATCCATCTGGGACCAGAGCATCCTACAGCTGCTGTTTTTGCCTGCTCCCTGCTGCAAGAGGCTATGAGTAGGGTAGCTGTGAACTCCCCACTGGGGGGGGGGGAAGTGTCATATTACATCCCGAATGCCATAAGAGACTTTTTATTAAAAAAATAGTTTTTCTAGTAAGTGTACAATAATTAATCTGCATGTTTTTCAAACTAATACTGATGCAATGGTTTGTTTATGCAAAATAACCAAGTGTACAAAAATTAAATGCATCCCTAACCTACCTCTTTTCCTCTTACTGACAGCTGGTATGGTTTAGGATTATCTCATCGGTACTTTGCAGTGGACATGACACCCATGTGATGTAATTAAGATAACATATTCAGTAATAAACTTGCACTTCAGCCAGTGATGGCTTGCTTCTATGGCAAGGCAATTTACCTTATAAAAATAAAGCAGCCAAGAAGGTGGTGACGTCTCCTGTTACGTTATTTAATTTGTACGCTCATCTGAAGTGAGAGTGAAGCAAACTTTTAGTCCGAAGCAACAGAGCAAAACCAGAGAACACACACACCCAGGCTGCTACAGAACTGTATCAGAATATGGACAATGACCTCTGATCTCTGTCCCCTGTTAAACAGGCTGTCATCAAATAGTAGGAGCAAGGCACGTACCCAGGTGAGTAACATGGGTTAGAGAAACTCAGTTCAGAGTCAGACAAAGCTCCTATGTGAAGGGGACAGCTGCTGAGGTTTATAATGTCTTAAGGTTTTATTTGTGTGTGTATATAAGGGCAATCTCTCTCAGGAAGGGTCATTGCACTGTTACTACTCAGTGAAGGAGGCAAGAAAAAAGGAAAAGTGTGGAAGTGGGAAGGGAGCCCAGGGAGAGGAGAGGATAGGATAAGATACTATTTTTCTTGCTTTCCAGACCTGAGGGGAACAAGCTTTCCTATATCAATGATGAAGTAAACAGGCATCCCTGAAGAAAACATGCATCTTGAAACATTCATTTATATTTAATACTTGAGTGTTTACAAAAATAGAGGTGAAGGCCAGCATCCTGCAATGACTTTGTTATTTGCTTAGCTTTATACTCTGTGTAGTCTTCCTGGAATTGCTGCCCCCCCCC
>NW_020799091.1:122743525-122798974 GCF_003259725.1 Athene cunicularia
CCCCCCCCACAATGCCTTCTGGCACCTGTCCCATGGGCAGAAGCAAATGTAATTTACACCACAACAAGCAGAGAAGAACAAGTCTACCACTTGAACAAGAACTGACTGTTAGGGATACAAAGACACCGCACGTGTGTATTGAACAGCACTGGTGTGTGAACGCAGCTTCAAGGCACTGGAAGAAAACTAGGCAGCATTTCTGAAGGGCCTAGATCTCCTCAGAGAAGATGAATAAATAAATAATAAGAAAATAGCCCTGTCTGTCAAGAAATGAGTTCAATGGCATCCCCGAGGAAAAGGTATCTGCTTGATGATTATGTGGCCTAACTGTATCATGAAGGGAAAAAAATGTAGAGCTGATGGCAGAAAAAAATGGCACAAATAAGCACGTAGACATGCTGGAACATTAGCAAAGGTAAGAAGTTGCTGCTTTGGCGAAGGACAAGAACACTATCTAGATTAGAAAGGGAGATGTCAAGAACAATACTTTGTAAAACAGAGCCACAACTCTCATCATTACCATCTCTACTGCAGGCAAAAGTACCATTGTTTCAAAGGCTTATGATCAGGTCTCATGCCTTTATGATCCACTGTAGCCATTACTGCTGCCCTTTTCCCAGCACAGCCCTGTCTGGGCATGCTGGCAGCTGCCTGTTCCCTGGGTGAGAAACTCTGCAACGTCTCCTGAGCTTTGCTGGGGCACAGAAGCAGCAGCAAGTAACATTTCTACAGTCCAGGGTGCATATATCTTCACCGACTTCCACGGATTACTGGAACCAGGGAAGCAGCTTGTTCCCTCCACAGAAATCTGTTCTGTGGCATATCCTCCGTACGGCTGCAGGCAACACATTGCCTGTGGGAAAGCCACAGCCCACCCCAACAACTGCTGTGTACTCTCACTGACAGGAGCTGCCCTCGTGAGCCGGTGCCAGCTTCCAACCCACATCAGAAAAGAGAGTCACATAGGAAATGGCCAGCACTCATTAGCTTAGACAAGGGGGGACACATTCAAAAAGCTCTCTCAAGGGGGCTACACTGCTGGCCTCTAGAGAAGAGCTCAAGGCTCCAAGGAGTAGCTTTTCCTCACAGTCCATAGCAGAAGCCTACACTGAAAGTCAAACCTCCTATTTAAGAGGCCAGAATGAATCCAAATGGCCATGTCGAAAAAGTATGCAAGATCAGGGGAAATCACCTATGTCCCAGTACTGATAGAAAACTCATTAAACCAAAATGCTCGGGCTATCCCATTATGTTTCAAACCGGTATTTAATTTCTTTGCATAAGTATGAAGGGAAACTGACTCCAAAATACCATTCACAGAATCCTTCATTTGCATCTTAATAGGGGCAAGTCTGTTCTGCTTATTCTGTTCTTTAACGAAAGCAAATGTGAATCCCCAAGGGTTTGGTCCCTGACCGACTGACTGCTTTTAAAGTCAGAGACAAGTGGCCATCAAAATCCTTAGTTTTTAACTTGCACATCTGGGGAAGATTCCCCTGGTACCTCATGCAGTGTGGACAATATGCTGTAGCAAGAAGAGAAGCTAAGAAAGAGCTCTAATTTTCTGCCATGTGGAAAGCACATGAAAAACCAGCATGGTCTCCAGAAAAACTGAGAGGCCACTGGCCTCAGGCAGTGCAATACACTTCAGATGTACAATATATTACAGGAAGATCTTCCTTCCATCCAAACAGAGAGCTAGTTGTTTGACATGTTTAAAGGCTCTCAATTCAGCATCCGTTTAAATTAAAGATTTCACACAAAGCGAGAGCAATAGCTTTGTTTCATCTAGCTGTTTGTGAGGGGTGCTGGTTAAGTCAAGAAGCCAGGATTTGAGAGAGCTGGGTCCTCTTCCAAGTTCTGCAACTGATTTGGTACTTCCTTTGAACACACTCCCACCTCTCAGGCAGAGTATTAGGAGACAAACTTTCCTCCTACAAAGAATCTGTATGACACCTAGCAGAAAGAGGCCTCTAGCTGTTACTGTAATATAAATAATAAATGAGTGAAATAATAAATAGAAAGAAGGCATTCTGTTGCAAACAACACCAACATATTAGTGAACGTGTTCAGTTTCTTAAAGCATATCTAAACACCAGCCTAAGTGCCAGTGCTAACACACAGTGTCTCTTTTCAAGCTCCAGAGAAAGCAAGAGAAGTCCATGGGCAACTCTATTCAACGCTGAACTCTTCCAAGGGTTCATATTGATAAGCAACTTGAATGGTTCATCTAACAGTACAATATCATCCTTAATTGCTTCAAATTTCATTTCTGCTGCTTAGATCTAGGATGTCTCAGCCTGCTCTCAGCATCACCCATAAAAACTCAGTGGGCTTATTTACAGCTGTGGTGAATTCAACCAGCAGAATTTGCCTCATGCTGCTCTGAACAAGAGCATCACCAGCATCCGCTAAGCAGATGGTCTAGTTATTAACTGCCCTGTCCAGAGCCTGGCTTGAATTAACATCTGAGAGAAGGAATGTGGTTTACTAGATGGGACAGTACTGCAAGTCTTGGGCCGCCTGGGTTCTCCTACCAGGTGCCCACTGAACTGATGCAGCAATAGGAACAACCTGCTTTATTTCTTCATGCCTTCATTATCTGCTCTTTTACTCAGATGACCTCTTGCTGTGTGTACGTGAACCATGTACGGTGTAAAGGGAATCTCTTGGTGGAATGCTCTGGGTGCTGTTGTGGTACATAATCACAGCCAAAAGAAAGAAAGAAAAAAAAAAAAAAAAAGCACCTCTGTTCTGTTTGAGGCAATGGGATACAAGATAACCTGCCCGAACCTTTGTGTATGTGCTGCTTTCCCATGTGATATTGCAAAAACATCCAACATTCTGACAACACAGATGAAAACACATTTTACCAGTGGCTGGATGGAAAACAAGCATGAAAAATTCCTGTATCTATCCCCTTGCCCCCTCCACCAGGGCTGTGTTGAGTCAGGATAAAACAGCAGCCATTCAAAGAAACGAATGTTGTTTGCTGGAAAAGAGGGGATGAGAAGAATGATTTCTCAAGTGTAAGCAAGCCAAGGATGAGATCGAAGGAAGAAGACCAATAGGATTTATTTGTAATGACAAGTGACAAGTGATCACCATAAAGATATTCTTGGAACAGAATCCTGCTAATCTCTGCTATAATTCTAGTCCCAAATGGTTTAGCTCTGGCAGCGCTCTTAGAAATGATATATGTGAAAGCATTGGGGATTGTCAAGAAAGGAGTTTTGCCCTGACAGTTACATTTTGGGCTCATTGGGTTTGTTTGTGCTTCCCCTGCTCCCTCCCCTTTTTTTTTTTTTTTTTTTTTTTTTTAAAGCTAAGGTCAGCTGCAATTAGTATTTAGAAAAGAAAATGTTTATAACCTCTTGCTTTTATCATCATTAATAATGCAACAAATGTATTGAATGTGGGCAGACTTTTCAGCAATCCATAGTGCTCTCCCCCTCTGGCTCAGAAAATATGCACCTCTTGAGAGAAAATCTATTTCATTAGAGACCTGATAAAATGCCTAGAAATGACAACATAAATAAGCATTTAAGTGCTGCTCCCTCTTTCACTCTGAAGTCTTTTCCAGCTGAGAGAGGCGAGAAAGAAGCTGTAGTGGGATGGAGGGAGAATGAGTTGATGAATATTTGATCACAATTGTCTTAAATAAATGCTTTTCCCAGACATACCCTCTTGACATACTGACTGCACTGTTAGCCTCACCTCTCTGACACTGTCTTAAAGGCAAGCCCATAGCCAAGGTATTTTCAGTTGACAAGAACAAATCAAACTGAATGCTTCCTTTCTTTTTACTTCTCCCTTCTCCAGTGTGGTTTTTACATCACTGTCATTTATTTTCCTTCTTTCCACCGCTCACCTGCCCAAAGTGCATAAATTAGAGTCCCTTCTCCAGAGCTACTGTCTGCTGTGAATGAAGGTTGTTTGAAACACAGGTTACAGCAGTGGTCAGAGAGCTTGATCTGGCATGGCTGTGCTGAGTTTCTTTACAGGAGCCTCTCAGAAGGAGATGCCAAGGTTGGAGGTGGAGAAAGAGGAAAGCAGCAAACCAACAGAGTCCCTCTGCCCAGTGATGCCTCACAGAGCACATTTAAATGACAAGCGAAACTGGGTACCAACACAAACTGCATTCATTCCTACTGTTTGTTCAGAAAGCCCTTCCTTCTAGATCAGCAGAACCAACAGAAGAAAGTTACTTTGCCCCGGGCTGAGATTCCTTCCACCTGTTGAAGTGCTGATCAAGGAGGCAATATGAAATGAGCCCTCAAATGAAAGCAGAAACAAAACCACCCTCCCCACAACAGCAAACTAAACCAACCCTCACCCGTACCTGTGTGGGGATAGGGAATCCCTGTAACAATTATTTATGGAATGCTTCTCTTCCCCTTCCCAGGCACCACACCAGCCAAACACAGGCTGCACACATGTACACTTGCTGTGTCACCGTGGAGTAGGGAACTGCAACGGACAAGCCGGGTGAAATAAGGTAATCACGAACACCAAAAGCAAAATTCACCCCAGAACTTTGCATTTTTCCAGTGACTAAGTGGCAGTAAAAGACTCAAAGGGCACAACTAGCTCCTTTGGGATTTCAAGTTTTCTTGAGAAGCCCATACATTTATTTTTTAAGCTAAAGAATATTAGTTTTTCAAGTGTCTTCTCTGCATAGAACAAGTTGGCTGCCCAGATCCTTACGAATCTTGTTTC
Source organism: Athene cunicularia (assembly GCF_003259725.1). Taxonomy (NCBI): domain Eukaryota; kingdom Metazoa; phylum Chordata; class Aves; order Strigiformes; family Strigidae; genus Athene; species Athene cunicularia. Next base: position 122,748,245 of record NW_020799091.1, read on the forward strand.
ATTAAGCAACCACCGAATTCCTTGTTGCACCTCCCACTTAGCTGAAGTGTCACAGGAAAACCATCTAAAGCAAAGAAGCTAATACAGACTTTCAAATCCTAAAATGAACTCCACCTAGTTTGGGGCACTCTCCCTTCATCACAGATGACTCACACTGTAGGCATACAGATACAATACCAGTTTTCTACGTTGAAGAATTCAAGCAAAGAAAGGAAGAACAGCATCTAAAAAGAGCTGAGGCCAAGAAATAAAGATTTTGTGCAAGCGATATCTTTGGAGAAGGGAGTCCATGTTTAATGGAGTGGCATGGCCTTGACATACACCTGTTTGAAGGTGGTAGGTTTGGCTGGATTATTCAGCTCTTAATAGTGGGAACCCTGTGAGGAACAGCAGGTTAGCGAGGTCAGCTAGAAGGTTACTGAGGTCTACCTGGCAAAAATGCACTGTGGAAATTAATCAGAGGGGTCATGATGGTATTACAGAGGATATTCAGAGGCAGTAGCAAAATTTATAGGGTTTTTTCATATCAGTAAGACAGACAAGTCTCCTAGTTAACAGCCGGCTATGCAAAGGCCTCAGCTATTATGCAGCACAGAGGGTCACAGCCCATAACAGAAAGCTGTCAGGAGATGCTACGTAGAAACCCATTCAGAACAAGAACTGTAAGAGCAGGTTCAGGTAGAGGTATTCATATCCAAAAAGCATTCCATTTGAAATGCTGATGTTAGCCCAGTTCTCCTTGAACCACAGAAATAAACAAGGAAGCAAGAACTCCATAATACTATTGACTAACTTGGCCTCTGAACTCCCAGCTTTCATCTCTACCCCATTCTCTGACAGGCTTCTAACAAGTTTGGCCCTGACTACATCCCCTTCAAAGGATGTAAAGAAGTTTTGGTAAAGTTTAATTTAAACTTTTAAAGGATGTTAAGAAAGTCATGCCCCTGTGCATGGTACCACAGGCTCCTCTTTGGGAAGTATCCCTACAGGAGTAATTGGCACTCATTTACGGAAGGCAAGACCTCCCTCTCCCTCTTTCACCCGCATAATCAGATGGAATAGTTTCATGTTGGCACTGAACTATTTAATCTAAAGAGAAAGGAAGGAGCAGGAAAAGTATGAAAGGAATGTCAGCAGTTAGTGGTGGGGACTAGAACAGCTCCAGAGACCAGCCTGGACAGAGGTTGGCCAAACAGAGGCTCCACCACAAGTCAGAGGAAGCCACGCTGCAGAAAATTGCACGTAAACAGCTGCAAGAGGGAGCAGGCTTTGACTGACACAGCCTGGGCACAAGCTGGGGTAAGACAGACATAAATAGAAGATGAGGTGATGCCTCCCAGCGACGCCACGTTTCCAAGAAGTGCACAAACTTCACCTTCTATTCTGCTTTTCTTCGACAGGCAGGCTGTTGCCTGGGACTCATACCAATTATCCTAGCAGGGTTTCCTGGCCTAATCCTACCTCCCTTTGTAGTGTCTTTCCATCTGCTTAGCAAGGCAAGGGTTTACCGCTTCTGAAGTACAGGGAAAAATCCTGGAAGGAACTGGGCAGGGGGGGGGAAGAGACTGGTGTAATTCAAATTAGACCACGGATCATGTGTAACCTGTGGTGAGCAAAAGGGAACATTTTTTTCCTTCTGTAATGATGGAAAACATGTTAGTGATTCCTTGTAGGACATAACCTAACATTTTCTTTTTCTTTTCTTCCCCAAACAATCCCAACTGTGCTTGTTTTGGAAGTAGTGCCACTAAACTCCTACGCTGTTCACCTCCCCATCAAGAAAAATCACTTACAGCCAAAGGTGTCTGTGGTGAAACTCCAGCCATAACAATGGATGAAAGAGCCCAGAAAAAAAACAGGTCTGCTCTAAAAGAGAGAGGTAGAGAGGACAAAAAAAAAAAAAACAACCCAAGCAAAAAAACCCCACACAACCCAAACCAAAAAAACCCTGGCACAAACAGCTTGATCCTAGGGGTCAGAGCTACACAGTAACACTTCCCCCTTAATAAAAGTCATAATCAAATCCTCAGTATTTAATACCTAGTTTCCACTTGGCACCAAAAAAAAAGGAGGGGGACGGTGGAAAAGAAAAAGCAAAGAGAGACAATATTTTCTTCATATGTTCAGGAAATCTTGTCTCCAGCAGATTCATGGGGTATTTTTCCTCTCTTCCCTGTAATACAGGATTAAGCAGCACCACAGCATCTACTGTCGGCTTGAATTCCCTGCATCCCAGAATGGGTACTCGTAATTAAAAGCTTAGCTCACCTTATCCCTCCAGTTTCCCAGGCGAAAAGTCAAAGCCTGCATTTAATTGCATATATATGTGTGTGTATTTAAAGCCAAATCTCTGAAGAGAGATGAGATTTGGGAGAGGGGAGGGGAACAAGCACAGAGGTATTTGACATAGTCTCAAACAGGGAAAAATGGGAAATGGGAAGAGGACAACAAAAATATGAAATCACAATTTCCCCTTCTCTCTCCCTTGAGTACCCTGCTTCCCTACCTTCCCCATTTTTTTTTTTCTTCCTATAGGATACAAACTGTCTTCTCATTTTTGACTGGCTCTGTTGCATCTCTTTGGTTCCCCAGTAGGAGCAAGTGAGGCAGAGAGGTTTCCTCTATGCTTGCATTTTTTTCTTACATGGTTTAGTCTCTTCACTAGGGTTTGGCTACAGGAAAGACTGAATCAATTTTTGCTCACACACAGCCTGGGAAATATGGACCGCTACCAACAGACATCAAGCTTATCCCTAGCTGTCCTGCTTCTTGGCTTTAAGGTGAGGGCAATCAGTCCCCAGTACTAGGGGGGACCCACACAGACCTCCACTAGGCCAGCAGCTTACCAGCAGTGGATGCCAGACAGCATCTATCAGAAAAGTTTTAGAACAAGGTACAACAAAATTGGCAAATTCTCCAGAAAATGAAGGCTTCTTCTCTGAAGTAGATGTGGGGTATCGGGCTAAAATTCTTAGAATGGAAGTAGGAAGTAACACATTTCAGGTCCTAAGCAAATAGGTTTGAAGTTACCATTGCACATCGTATTTCCAATCCTTTGGACATTCTGTGCACAACACTGACCTTCAAAAAATAAAGACAGATGTTGAGGATACTTTTGCATTCCTCCAAAGCCACCTGCCTTCCCCCAGACCATGAGGCCACTTCTGCTCTCAGCAAGAACTGACACATTCCTAAAGATTTTGCCAAACAGGCCATACATAGAATTTTATGGGGTAATAATAATGTGACTGTAAGAGGTAATTGAACTTAAAAAATAATTACCACAAAGGAATTCTGTAAGAGGGTTAGCTGGACTATTTCAGCACAGGGTTTACATACTTGATGCAAGCTCCCAAGCCCCAAAGACAGAAAACATCTTTTGCAAAAGCAGTATTTTCTGCAACCTTTCCCGCCAGCACCAGGAAAAAAAAATTTCTATTTTTGTAATGCTACCAACCCAGTGCACCACTGAGAAGTCTAATCCTATCTACCACTACTAATGCCTTCCAAGTAATTCAATCACAACAGCAGCATGTACTCTTATGATACACCCCACAGAAGCATCAGCACAAGAGACAACACACCTCATATCCTTCAAACACCTCATTATAGCATCTTTCACCATTTGATAGCAAAAACCACCAAGTTTGTACAGACTTGTGTTGTCAGAATACTTCTCAGAGCTCCAAGTGAGCACTGTGGCCATGGCTCACACCATGGCTTTAATAAACCTGGAACAGTTTCAGGTGCAGAGTTAGTACCTGCAGCTGCTGCTCCCCCACAGGTGTAGTTTGTTAATTAGGCCAGGAACAAAGGCCAGGTTTCAAGGCAGAACTACCTGCCTTAGAGCACCCTCCAGCATGGTGCAGGCTATGTAATCCCTTGCCTGTGATTACACTCCTGAGAAGGTTTTTTTCCTCTCCTTGAGGATACCTTACCCCTTTTTACCATCCCAGTAGACCCAGCCTATCAGCCAGCTTACCACGTGTTGTGTCCTCTTCTGAAGAGCATAACCACCTGGGCCTGAGAAAACCTTAACATCCTCTACACATTGCAATCTGTGGGTAACAAGCTGCTCCCCAGCCAGCACAGATCCCTCCTCATGGAATTTCTGAATCTAGTTGTCTCCTTCCAAGGTTTCTGCTGAGGAGGAGAGTCTTGAAATAGTAACTAGACTCCCCAACAACTGCTTTACTCTCCCTGGCAGCAGCCCTTCAGCCCAGCTGTAACTGGGTACCTGATTAGTGCAGCCTATGTAAGATCCTCCTTCCATCAATCCTAGCTTCCCTATGCTTTTTTTCTTTTTTGAGCATATGATATCACTAATCTCAGAGTTTCCTTCTTTCATCTTCAGCTACCAGCACCCTAAGAAAGCATCAGTAGCTGGGGACTAAGCCCCCCAAAATGCAGAGCAGCTCTAAGTCCCTCCCTGAAGCCACTGGCAGGAGACATGGGTGTGCAGGAGGACACACCAGGGTTTGCTGCTGTATCTCTGTGCTCCCTTCAGTTGCTCAGAGGAGGCTGGGTTTCCTTGCACAGCTGTTGTGAATCTGTAAGTGTGCATGCATTAAGTAACAAGGCACCTTGACGAAACAGACACCATAACCTCAGTGAGCCAGCTTAAGAGGTTTCACCCCCTTCCTCACTATTTCCATATGACATAGTGCAAGGAAATTAAATACTAATGAAAGTGGGAATCCAAGCAAAGCCTTCCAAGCCCTGAGTTTGTAGCTGTCCTGAGCACCTGTCTGTCATGGGTGCCTAGGTCTCTACTGTAAGGTTTACTATGCATGTTAATGGGCATCTGCTCAGCCCAGCACAGCTTCTTGCTTGAGTTGGAAGCAATGAATCTTGAAACATCTCTGTGCAGCTGCAGGCAGGGGGGGTAAGAGGGGGAAACAGAAGAGCAGGATCAAAACAGTGGAAGTTAATTGCAGGGAAACTGCAAAGACTGATTATAGTAGGTAAAGGACTATATTGTTTATTATAAACAATATCAGCATGCTTACCATATGTGATACTCTTGTCATTAAGACTGCTCTCCACATAGTTACTACTAAATTTATAGTATTGGCTCATCTCTTTACATACAGACTGACAGAACTATTAGCATAACCATCGCATTATCACTATGTAATCATTATTAATTATTACAACAGAACAACCTACAGGAGTACAGACATGCTATTTAATAGTTAAGCAACCAGGTAGACAGTTATTGCTGCCAATATCTTACTAAGTGTGACTGCTTCATGGATTCCACCACCTCCTTCTGACTACCTGTTGGAAGTCTCTGGCCACTCTCATTCCTCACACAGCAATTCAGAGGAAAGCCTAGAGGCTGTACGATAAATATATTCACAGCACAAGCAGACACAACCCCCTGACTATCAGAAGTGCTCCAACCTCTGTTGCACCTTTGATATCTTATGCGACATGCAGAGACAAAGTGACAGACAGACAAACCAAAGTGTAATTGCATTGTGTCGAGGCAGAGAAGCCCCATCTGGAGATGCGCCCCCACTTCTCTCGTTAGGGTGGGAGCAGGTGCTGGAGAAGTTAATGTGATTCAGGTGACTGCTGTGGCCACAGTGATTGGCCCTTCCTTCCCTGCTGCCCCCTGCCCCAGTGAACCCCCCTGCACTCATACTGCCTGGCAGTGAGCACAGGCTGGAGAGGCAGTTGGAAAACAGAACACACAGTGGTATTTAAAATCAAGCAGACATCTAAGGAAGTGAGGGAAAGCAAGGCTAATTGCTCTGCTATTGCTCTAAAAGCTACTACTTCCTCTGCTACTTTGATACACTCAGCTGCATCTCCTGTGCCTGAAGACTGCCAAAATGTCAGCTTCCTCTCAGATCATTCCTTACTCTTCTGTACTGTAAACAGGGTGATTCATTTAATTTATAATTTTTTTTTCCTTCTTTGCAATTAAACATCTTTATTGGAATAGTTTTTACAATGACTATGCCCTTTCTCTTCAGGAAAATAATTTCCTCACTGAGCGCAGAAAGGCAGCAGCCTTTAGGGAGTTGGTAGGTCTGAAAGGAAGAAAGAGGCCACTACCGATGTAGCTTGGTCTCTAGAGCTTGGGGGCCACTTCTGCAGAGAACAAGAGACTGCAGGGAAGATGGGGGGAAATAATGAACCTCCCAAGGAAAGGCTTTCAGACTCAAGTCCCTCAGGATAAAGACAGCTCTGCAATAGAGCCAGCACCCAAGCCTTTCTTTTTTGTCCTGACAGCTGGGAGACATGCCTGGCCGCTCATTACGGCTCACTTCTGCGCACTGCGACTGCTCCCCAGCTTCTCCAACGCACAAAGCATACACAATATAGCCATTAGCATGCTCTTTCCTCACCCTGAAATCCCATCATAGCACATCTACCCTGCTTCATGCCTCCTTTGGCTCTGAAGCATTCACCTGATTGAGTTTCAATTTCTTCTTCTCACTTTCCAAAAAACTACAGGAATATCAACCTGACTGTCCTTTTCACCTGCTTGACCTCACCTCCCAGGATCTCAGCCTCCTCTTTTCCTCTCAACCACACCCAGTCACACACTGTAAGCCCTTAAATATCTCCCTTCTGCACTATGAAAATAGAGCTACCAACACTGGGTCACCCTTCCTGGTCCTCTCGCAGTGCTCTGCAAGCCCAAGGCCTTTCAGGTTTGTGACTGTGCCTTCTGTGCTGACATATAACCAAGCACATTCCCTGTACATAAAAAGGAATACCAAATGATGCGCTGCTGCTTGAAATGAGGGAAGCCACGGCAGGCAAATGGGCAGCAAGACTTTCTAAGCCAAGGATGTGAGTCATCACCAAAAGAATAAAAGCCAAGCTCCCTAAGTCAGTGCTCAAGCTTTCATACTGTCTTCCCATGGGAAAGGGTTCACCATGATCCTTTAAGAGATCTAAAGAAGCCTTTACTCAATCACTCATCCTTTCTGACAACCGAAAGCACTCCCCATCCCTCCAGCTCATGGTTGCAATACAGACCTGCTCCCCAGGACAAGCCTTGGCTTTCCCTGTCCCATCACACTTGACGGCGTGTGTGTGCACGGCGGAGCTGGGAAACCAGGGCTACCTGCCCCTTGAAACGCTCCCACATCAAACAACCATGAGCACAGAGAAAATCAAGACTTCTCTGTTTTTAAAGGAGTTTAGATGTCCAATATAAATTCTCTTTGATAAAAGAATAAAGTGCTTCAATCCCAATAGCACGTAGCAGAGAGGGCCGCAAGGCCTTTGTAGCAGGTAACACTCTACACCCCTTCTCTCACGGCCAGCCCCAGCATGGTGTCATCCTCTGCCAAGTGGCCAGGCTTCAACAGTGGAAAATGGGGAGTTTTTCTCTATGTGCCTTCCCCAGGTAAAATCAGGTTCCCTGAGGTAGGTTTCCCCTACTCCTCTTCATTTGGTGGGGATGGCGGCTCCGAGGATGGTCCCTCTGCTGCCATGGTGACAGCAAGCGAAATGAAAGGGCTGTATGTCCCTCTGAAGTGACAGTCCTGTGTTTGTAGCAAGGGGAGAGCGGCTGCGCTGCCATATGCCATGGGGAACTGGCATCATCATTCTCAGTTTTCATGTCCCTTTCAGGCTTTTTCATGTTAGTTTAATTAAACATTTTTTCATGTTTAATTGATCGCATTCCAGGTCTGAGGAAGCTTGGAAACCTCCCTTGCTCAAAACACTGTGATCTGAACTTCTCCCCAGCAAAATCCCAGCCTCCATGCTTGGTCATTTTTAGGCTCCAGTAGTGGCAAGGCCCCAGAGTACTGAGTCCTTTCAATCTGGGGGAAAAGACTCTCATAGTTACTCAGAGACTCCCATATGAACATGCAAGACAACAAAAGGGTTTGAAGAGAGAGAACTCATCAAAAAGCCAGACAACAGAGTCAAGAGCAGGAATAGCCTGCAGCCACCTAGGAACACAGGGTGCTCCTTCCTAAAAAATATCTTTTTTTAACCTGTTATGAAATTACTTTGTGAGCAACCTGATGGGGATCCTTCCTGGTGTCCCTCTCTACTAGGTGGTGGCACAGAGGCATCATGTCCCCCCATATGAGGACTCCTCCAGCCCAAAGTGATCACCTCACCATCTTACTGTGCAACAGCTCTGCTTGGATCTATGGGAGCCCTAGAGGACCCCACCTTCCCAACTGCCTGCATTAAGGAAAGTGAAGGGCCTGATGTTTGCACTGGAGATGCAAACCTGAGAATGATTCATTTGCCTTTCTTACAGGAAGTCATCAAACCCTGAACAGGATGCTCCAAACAGCAATCCTCTGAACAGTGCACATCCTCCTTTTCTATGTACAAAACTAGTAAGAACAGTGGGCTCAGGAGCTGCTTTGAAAAAGCACTTTCATTCCATAGTCCCTTAACAATGAAAGGTTATATCCTGGAAGGCCATATGGCGCGTACGCTATTCACACAGGAGGAGTAACTCCTGGTGTTCACTCTCCATTCACAGAGTTGCAGAAGCCACAGGCTAGAAAAGAGCTCCCGAAGGAAGAGCTGGAAAGAGCGCGAGAGTGTCACACAGATAACTGACAGTGCATTTTGCTGCCTCATTTTGCATAACTCTTGTTTCCGATAGTGCAGCCCACTGTTTTAATTTTCACTTTATCAGAATAAACTAGATTTGTTCTCATTCTCAAACCTTGTCTGGGAATAAACATGCCACTTACACGAGTCATCAAAACCAAAGTGCTCTATGGGAGCAGTGTATAACAATTAGTGAATAAACACTGAAGAAGACTACAGAGATTGGTCTGGCAATGCCTCCTGTGTCTCTGAGATGCAGCAGTAAGGGGGTCACTACTGTTAGGATGAATTTTATCACTGAGCCTCATGGGTTTTATGAGGAGTGGCAACTCCAGACAGCAAGGCACGGGGTATCACCCTCACTTTATGTACCAAAGAAGGGAGGAGAAGCTAAAAGGCAGAATCACACAGAAGTGGGAAAATGCAAGACAACTTCATAATGATACAGGTTAAACTGCAGATGGATATGCTCTGAGCTTTGTCTGGCACCACCACAGAAGGCAGGCTAGTTTCTATCTCTGAGCAAAATACTACCAGCAGAAATCAGGGCACAGGTCTGGCAGAAACTCTCCTCCCCTGCTCCATGTGCATGTTCACTGGCTTCTCATCAAAATTTTGTTGCTGCTGTTTTTAGAGAACCCAGCCCTGGTCACCATGAAAGGTAAACTAAAAAAAGACCACAGAGTTCCTTTGATCCGTGCAGCAATGCCAGTTTGTATTATTACATGGTGTCTTCCAGTACAAACCACAATAATGATTAAAGATAGCTGAATTTATTCTTGGTGTTCTAGCTTCATTCAGCTGCTTCCCTATAGGTTACCAGTAGGGGAAAAATGCAAACCATCATCCCATGACCGGATTCACCTCTTGAGGAGAACTTGTACTGACTTTCCTTGTGATGCAGTTTCCTCCTTCTGCCATGCGTCCTCCATCTTTGTCCAGCTAACTTTTCCTGTTTGAGTTCTTGATTTTATCAATTTGTAGTTTTTCTTTCCCTTTTTCTACTTCATCACTATGGCAGGTATTCCAGCAGGAAAGCCAGGATGTACCCTTTCACTTGTTATGGAACTTCCCAGCCAATTGGATGGTGGGGATGATGGACTGACTGTCAGATTAAGAGGTTATCATGCTTCCTAACTATCCAGAGACTCTCTTCTTTCTCCCAGTAGCCTGCACAACTTCCACAGTGGGGTCTTTACGAAAGGTACAGAAATCCCCACTATACAGTGCACTGGACTTTCTGTGTTTCTTGCTTTCTGTCAGTGGACCCCAATGGCTGAAGCAGGTTTCATGTTATGTTATTAGTGAAGAGAAAATCTCTTGGTGAGTAAGTTTATCTGGGGATTCATACTGACTCTGCAACATGCCACCTCGTGTGCCTCTGGAACTGAGATTTGGAGAGGTCGCCAAGGCTGCCCTGGTGTTGGCAGAGTGGTAAGAAGGTAGGTGGCAGCCATGAGGCAGGGGAAGTTGGGACGAGAGGAAAAGAACCCACTGAGATGTAGCCCTTTTGATTTTGACACACTGGCTCCTAGGAGATGTCTGGCTTCAAGCAGGAGCTTGGACTGGAGACTAAAGACCCAACAAGCAGTCCCCTCCAACCAAGGCTGTCAAACCAGCTCTTCCGTGGCATGGCCCAGGCAGTTGGTTAAACTGGATTGCAACAGATGGTCTGAATCTCAACTACTAGGAGTTACCAAGCCCATTACCAATACCAGAAGCGTGACTGTAGCAAGCCACCTTCACCTTGGTTGTCCTGTTTGCCAACAGCTCTACAGCTGCAAGGGTGTAAATTTTACTTGCTAAAGGCACACAGCTCTGGGTAGATGCATGTGGCCAACACAGAAGCCTAGGCTGCTGCTGTTTGATTCCTCTCAGTATTTGAGATTGCTACAGCAATGATAGCATGGACACGATCTATGTCATAGTGTTACTATGGTCATATCATAGCAACACTTTCAGATCAGAACCAAGATGAGCTAGAGGTCTTTTCTGACTTTAACATTTATTAGCAGATGACAAATTTCCCAAACTTAAGGATTTTTGAGAACATGTTTCGGTCTGGATCCTCATGTATCTGGAAACAGCAAAGTGCAACCTTTTTTTTTGAAAAAGAACATCCCATTCCATACCCATTAGGTAAGAAGCTGCTCTTCTGTACCATTTCCTATCTAGGGCTGACTAATAGAAGCCATGAGGGTTGAGATGCTGCAATTTGCAGTCTGCTAGCAACCAGAACACTTCTCAAGGGCCTGGAGACATCAGCAGTTTCTGGAATCAGTGCCTGGGGTTAAGTGCACCCTTGTGGGCAAAGTCTGCTTTTATCTTTGGATTCTAGTCCAGTCTTTTTCCTGGACATCTGTGCATGTGACATGGGGTGCTGGAGGGAGGAGAAATGTACATTCTCAGCCTGTCCTTTCAATTTACATAACATCTGTTGTGTATTTTATAGAATCATGGAATCACAGAATGGTTTGGGTTGGAAGGGACCTTAAAGATCATCTAGTTCCAACCCCCCTGCCATGGGCAGGGACACCTTCCACTAGCCCAGGTTGCCCAAAGCCCCGTACAACCTGGCCTTGAACCCTGCCAGGGAAAGGGCAGCCACAGCTTCTCTGGGCAACTTGTTCTAATGTCTCATCACCCTCACAGTCAAGAATTTCTTCCTTATATCTAACCAAAATCTACCCTCTTTCAGTTTAAAGCCATTGCCCCTTGTCCCATCACTACGCTCCCTGATCAAGAGTCCCTCCCCATCTTTCTTGTCGACCCCCTTTAAGTACTGGGAGGCCACTCTAAGGTCTCCCCAGAGCCTTCTCTTCTCCAGGCTGAGCAACCCCAGCTCTCTCAGCCTGTCCTCATCATGGAGGTGCTTCAGCCCCTGATCATCTTCGTGGCCTCCTCTGGACCTGCTTGCGCAGGTCTGTGTCCTTCTTATGTTGGGGACCCCAGAGCTGGACACAGCACTGCAGGGGGGGTCTCACGAGAGCAGAGGGGGAGAATCCCCTCCCTCAACCTGCTGACCACACTTCTCTGGATGCAGACCATGATGCAGTTGGCTTTCTGGGCTGTGAGTGTGCATTGCCGAATCACATTGATCTTCTCATCAACCAATGCCCCCAAGGCCTTCTCCTCGGGGCTGCTCTCAATCCACTCCTCGCTCAGCCCCTATCTGTGCTTGGGATTGCCCCGACCCATGGGCAGGACCTTGCCCTTGGCCCTGTTGAACTCCATGAGGTTTGCACGGTCCCACCTCTCCAGCCTGTCCAGGTCCCTCTGGATGGCACATCCTTTCCTTCCAGTGTGTCGACTGCACCACACAGCTTGGTGTCGTTGGCAAATTTGCTTGATATTTACCCATCTTAAAGAAGGAAAAGCCTCTTCTTTGCACCTAATCATCAGCAAACAGCAGCCACCCTGGCTTTTATCAATAAGCCAATTTTTAGTTTAGTATGTAAAAATTAATAAATAAATATATACAGCAAGAAAGACACAGAGAGGAGTGACACAGACGGTATCATTTTCAAAGAGATTTTTTTAAACACATTAAAGAGCTTTTCTTCATTTTTTTTCTTTTTTAATTTAGTGACAGTCTAGGAAGGAAAAGATGAAGATAAAGAAAAAAATAAAAAGAAGATTTAATGAGGATGAGAGAGAGAGACTGAAAGGATGTTTCCTAATCTCAACGAGCAGTTAAGAAGAATCAGGATGGAGGGAAAGGATGAATCTGAGAGATAATTATTGGGGATGGGTTGTAGCAGTATGGGTAAAGAGAAGAACGAATGCAAGCCTACATTCAGGAATTGAGCCAAACCTGAAAAAAAAACTGGTACCTTCTGCTATCTCATCTCAGGGCAGGCCAGTGTGCCTTCCCAGAGCTGGGGGCACCTGCTGTGGAATGCCAAGATACCACCACAAAGACAGCTGCTCTTGTCTTCCTTGAAAACAATCTTCCTTAAAGCAGGAAGCGGTGGAAATCTCCTGAGAAGAACTGTTCCCTTGGTGCCTGTAAGCAAATCTGGAGTTTCTGATAAAGCCATCCCATTGAATCCCTTGCTGTGTAGCCCAAATTTCACGCTGCTGGTCACAAGTAGGGAAAACTTACTGCTACTTGCAAAAAGGATTGTTCTGCAGTCAGAGCAACTGATGAAGATTCCCTCTCTCTGTCTCTAGTTTGCTGTGTGATGCTGGACATAACACTTTGTCTTTCCGTGTTTGAATTTTCCTGCCTCTAAAATACAGAATGCATTCACATTTAATACTGTTACCTTTATTAAAAGGTGTCAGAATTTTTCACCTCTTTCAGAGGTCTTCTGCTCCTAATGGGAACTCTCCTCTCCACCTCCAACTGAAACAGGTAGAAGCTAATTTCCTGCAGCAGGAAGAAATTACTTCTATTCCTGCAGTGGCTGAGCAATTCCGACAGCTGCACGTGCTTCGTAAAGACCAGCACTGGCTGACACAGATTTGTGACAAGACTTCCCAGCCTCATGGGGGACACAGTGACCCTTAATTCACTCCTGTTTGCAAAGTACATTTAGATCCTTAGATAGAAGGGGTTATAAAATACCAAGTATTATTTGTTACCACTCAGTCCCTTCCCTGCTCCTCTGCCTCCTCCAAAAAGACATTTCAGACTTCTTCCTATTGTGAACTCTATTTTATTTTTTTAATTTCCAGACGGCTGAACTAGATAAGAGCCTGGAGGGATTCATTTACGAGGGCAGATTAAAAACGCTAGATATGTACTGTTTAGTTAAATGATGGACATGATAACTCCTTACAGGAAACTTTTAAAAAATTTTTTTGAGGGATAGAATGGGAGGAAAAGGAGGAAATGTATAGCTCTGAGCTTTACTATGTTTATAATTCGCTTTTATTTGCACTCAGTAGGAGAGACACAACAGCTGCCACAAGGGTGACATAGGAACGCAGCACAACCCAGCAGGAAGAAATACGCCAGGTTAATATGAAGCAGTTAAATTGCTGTATGAAGACTGGGGAGGGATTAACACAGACCCTAACACAGCTAATGACAGTGGAGAATGAAAGTTTGGGGCCCAGATCCTGCAAAGTACCCTCATATTGTAATTTGTAAGATCCAGGACTTAAACTGAAAACCAATTAGCCTTATGACAGGCTTAAGAAAATGAATCATGGAAAAAGCTGCAATATATCATTGATTAGTAGTTTACAAAGGAGAAGCAGAGAAAGAAAACAACATCACAGTAAGTCCAGTAGCAACTCGTGGAGAAATTACCATCAGGAGCCTTTTGCACAGGAAAAAGAAACTGGCAAGTTATCTTCCAGTGGTTTATTACTACTGGAGCTCTGCTTGAGGGGATCAGGGAAAAAATGTAAGGATGCCAGATCATCTGAAGAGCAACCAGTATCTTGCCTATGTGATGGATAATGTACTGTGGCTGAGAAAGGGTTGATCTCTCTAGCTGCAGGCTCCCAGGACTGCAGAAGTACATGGGCTACTGAGCAGCCAAGCCAGCAAGGGGCGCAAAGGGCATAAAATTGCTTTTTGGTAGCAGTCCCAAGTAAAACAGGTAATAGGTTCCAAGACAGAGACAGTCGCTTTGAGACATCTAAATAGCAACGCCAAGTGCGTGCGTAGGGTTCCTAGGAGGAACATTCGAAAGAGGTAAAGTCTCCTGGGAAAGAGGGAAGTTGATGCTGGACTTCTTGACACAGAGCTGGAAAGGGAGATGTTCATGATCCCTGACAGGAGTGCAAGCTATTAGGCCTGTCCCTGGACTACTCCTCACACTGCAGCACCATATCAAGCCCCAAGCATTCATCACCACAGAGTGATAAATTCCTCATATCCTCTCTCTTCTGCCACCATGCAGATCTGCTGTAATATGAGACCTGATGCAGGGCATGGGTAGCTCTCTCCAAAATGCCCCCAAAACTTTGACCGCTTCAGGAAAATGACATTGGGGAGCCATCTGCAAAATGAGAAGCCCTTCAGGAAGAGGGAGAGGGGTCAGTTTAATGCTGAGCAAAAGGGTGGCATCAGGAGGAAGAGCGACAAAGCAAGGAAAGTCCAGGTTTGGTCTGTCTCTCTGCACCATGATGGAGCAGCATACTGGTGTCCTTGTCATGAGATCACAGGAAGCAGCTCTGCAAGAAGATGGAGTCTTCACTAGAGCCAAGCCCTGAGGGCCTGAGCTGTGAGAAACCCTATAGGGAGTCAAACATCCTTTTGCCTAGTCAGGCCCAGGTGAACGGGCTCAACACTGTTGGCAGAACTGCAGGTCACAGCAAAGCCCGTGTTTCCTGCAGCTGCAGTCCTGCGCATGCCCAAGTCCCTGCCATTTCTGTAGCCACCTACCATGAGGCCACCTCCTCTGCTTGATAATCCCTCTTCACTGGGGGATGCACTTGAAACCCTTGAAGTGGGGCCCAGGGGTGCACAGTACCCAAAAGTTATACCTTGCTGGTTCTACACACCAAACAGAGCCAGCTTGGCAGCTGGCACAACCCAACATTGCAACAGCATCTATTTCATCTCTTTCCTGAGCAAAAGTTAAGTCCCGTTGTGTGCTGCGAGTTAGACGTTTTTCCAAAAGCCCCCCCCACAACCGATCCCAGAACTGCCTGAGTCTCCAGGGCACAGAGATGTTTCTTGAAGGAGCGATAGGCAGCTGGCGGGTAGAAGTGATCACTGCGTGGCAGATGAGATTCCACGGCATGTTGGAGATGGAAATATCATCTTAACAAGCATGGACAGCCCCCAATGGACTATAAAATTCATTTGGTGACTGAGATAATTCAAAAGAGCCAAGTGGCACAGCAATAAAAGCCGGAACACATAAATTTAAACTCAGAGGGCTCTGCAGTGCCCTGGTAATAAGTGACAAAACAACCCACACCCACACAGACTTATCCAAACCTGTCTGAAAGTCACAGCCCAGAGACCAAGAAAGATACACAGAAATTGTCTTTTTCAAAGGGGGAGGAGGGCCAAGGGGAGTAAATACAAGAAAAGTGCTTACGCAGTCAGAGTCTATTCATCCACAAGTCCAGCACAGGTACATGTGCCACGGCAGCTGTGCTGGGTATTCTGCAAGCAGCTTTTTATTAATCACGTTACCCAGTCCCAAACCAGCATGTATAAGAGGCTAAATATTGTTCTCCATTATACTAGGGCAGGTCAGTTCAAGACAACAATTTCATACTACCTGAGTGGAGCTGAGGGTGGATTATGGCAAACCATCTTTATTCTGATTTTATGAACAACACAAATTCTCCTGTCCTTCCTCTCTTCTGTCCCCACTGGGATTCCTCCCCAAACTGCTCAGAGAGTGCTTCCCAAAGCACTTCCCTCCCAAGGAGTTAGTTTGCCACTCACAAGATGAACAGCCTAAAATTGCAATAATAAAAACTTTATAGCTTTCCATCATGTTCATTCATACTAATGTTCTCTCTCACTGTGGATATAGCAAAAATTTCAGTGCTGGAGAAGAAACAGGAAGCTTCTGATGGCATCCCAGGCATGTTTTTCAGTGCTGTAAAAACATGGCAGTACAATACACTTTTACAGCAGAAGGTGTCCATCAAGGTCATTAATGACTGAGAGAGCAAGAGCAGATATTTGCTGATCGATGACGTGTCATAGTTTGGAGATGGAAACTGCAGTAGACATGATCCATACATCTCCATGTCCCCACAGGGAACTGTCCTAATCTAATAAGACAGGTGTCTTCATGGAGAGGACCCAAGGGCGAAAAGGAGGTAGAGGTCTGGCAAGTGACATCAGTTGTCACGCGGAAAACTGGAGGGTCTGGGGACAGAGCTGATCTCTTTGTAGCACCTCAGTGCAAAGGTGGGGACTCCTGCAGACCGTGGTGGTACAGCATGCTAATTACCCTTGATGAGGGAGGAAAGGGCTCGGCTAGCTAATTCATTACAGTAGTCCACCAGTCAAGCGAGCCCTTCATCAGGGTGAGGCAGTTGCTCTCACTGACATAACAGGCACAAGCATTTTGATATCTCAGCTCCGTGAGTGATGGCAGATACCACACCTGTCCCCAGAGCTTAAAAGCTGGGATCTTCAGCACCAGCAGAACAAGCCTCCATCCTAAAGGAGTAATTTTACTTTTTAATAAGTGGCAAGGGTAGACACTGAAAGGAGACGATGACTTTAAGAGTATACGGGAACATCTATAATTTGGATTTAACAAGCATTGTTCTCTTCCTCTCCCACACAACTGATCTTCCAAGAATCAGACCTGACTGTGATTTATTATTTTCTGTAATTTTTTGTATGGAGGCAGCACACGGGAGTTGTATTTGCAGAACAGAAATCCACTACGATAAGTATTACACACACAAAGACCAAAGATACAACCCCTGCTCCAAGCACATTACAAATCAAGTACAGATTAGAGACCAAGATAAATACTGAGGTATGATTCACCTGGATTCACTGTTGTTTTTAAAACCTGCCTTTATTAAAGAATAGAAAACACTTGTGAGGATAGGGTTAAATACATCTTTAAGGAACCACAACCCTTTTTAGGAGCAGCTGAAGCTGGTGTGGAAGTAGCTGAAGATATCTTTTCTAGGCTTTTTTTCTTCCTTGTACTTTCTGCCTTTGTTGTTGTTGTTGTTGTTGTTGTTGTTGTTGCTATCTTTTTTCCATCCTAATAAGGGCATTTGCAATGGAAACCAAGCTCTTTGCTGCCTCTGAGGTCATTTGCTATTGCTGCTTATTTCCCTCCCCACACATCATCAGCCACTCTGTGAACCAAAGGTGCTATGGAGCAGAGAAAATGCCACCTCCCAGGAATGGAAATGGCACTGCATCACCATTCCTTTGCTTACGAAGTACCATTCTTTCTTTTTCTTTATCAGGGTTTGGACTTTTAAACTGGTCCTCTGTATATGACAGCTACCACCGAGATCAGGCTTCAGAGTGTAGGTCAAGCTGGTCAACTCAATACTTCGTACAGGTCTGACTATTTGAGTCAGTGAAATCTTAACCAGACATATCAATCAAAACAACTGTTAGACCTCTATCAGGTCCTTTTACCATTAAAGCTTAATCCGCTAAATTGAGCAGAACAAACTACACTGGTTAAAGGCATCTTTATACCAATACCTGTTACAGACCTGGAGGCTGCACCAGTTTAACCTCACAGAGTTCAGGTAATGTAACTAAAGCTATAGAAAACCTGAGATCCTATGTTCACCCTGCTGCATTCCATTCACTTAAGATAAGTCCCAGTCGTACTTTGCCCTGTGGGATGAAGTAAAGAAAGCTATTTCATGCACAACCTGTACTATTCCACAGAATCACAGAATCGCCTAGGTTGTAAAAGACCTTGAAGATCATCCAGTCCAACCATTATCTCAACATTGATTGTTCCCAACTCTACCAGATCCCTCAGTGCTGGGTCAACTCAACTCTTCAACCCCTCCAGGGATGGGGACTCCCCCCCTGCCCTGGGCAGCCCATTCCAACGCCCAACAACCCCTTCTGCAAAGAAATGCTTCCTAATATCTAGTCTAAACCTTCCCTGGCGCAACTTGAGGCCATTCCCTCTTGTCCTATCACTTGTTCCTTGGTTCAAGAGACTCATCCCCCCTCTGCACCCTCCTTTCAGGGAGCTGTAGAAGGCCAGGAGGTCTCCCCTCAGCCTCCTCTTCTCCAGATTAAACCCCCTTCAGCTGCTCCCCATCAGACCTGTGCTCCAGACCCTGCACCAGCTCCGTTGCCCTTCTCTGGACACACTCGAGTCATTCAATGGCCTTTTTGGGGTGAGGGGCCCAAAACTGAACCCACTCATCAAGGGGTGGCCTCACCAGTGCCGAGTACAGGAGTAAGATCCCTTCCCTATCCCATTTCCTCCCCTGTTGATGGTGGTGAATTGTGTCAGAGGACACAATTAAAAGGTAACAAGCTGAAGTAGATCCTCCTCAGCCTGCAGTCCCAGGGAGCCTCAGCAGGCAATAGCCATTGGAGAGCTGTCACAGGAGGAAGGCAATCTGCTAACACAGCGGGCTCCCACAAGCTGCCTCCTCGAAGGATGCCACCAACCTCCTCAGGCTGTGGCTCAGCCCACTACCATCACCCTGAGATGAAAGCTTGCCACTGCCAAAGACAAGCATCTCTCCCCACCCTGCTACACAGCTCTTTTTGCAAAGTGTCCCTTGACTACTTACAGAGGAGGATTTAGGGCTGAGTCAGCCCCGCAGTTCCCAGAGACAAGGTCATGTCCCTGCCCTCATGTCTGAGTGAAACAGGCACCTAAGGTGGCCAGTGAAGAGCAGGACGTACTCTGAGCATCTTTTGCCTTCCGCATCGCCATAAGCATCCCTCCACTATTCCCTCTGGCAGGTAATTTTGATGGAGGTCTTTTTTGCAGTGCCCACTTTGAGATTGTGCATTATGACAAAGCTTAATGGGATTCCACAGTCAATTACTCTCTACCCATTTTTCTGCAACACCACTGTTGCACAACCGCTAATAAGTGAATTACAGGAGAGAAAGGCCTTTGCTTTGTATAGGCAGGAGACATGTCATTTGGCTCTTCAAGTGTATGGGAACAGAAAAGATTTAATTTTTCAGCCCCTCCCTTCCCCAGCTCTCCATCCACCACGAGATGAAATAAACAGAAGGAAGATGGTCTTTTTGCATAAATTGGGGATGTATGATTGATAATGTGTTATCTTGTCAGCTAGAGACACCTGCATGGCAGGTATTTATGCTATCAGAAGGGTTCTAGCTGGTGAAATACAGTTCGGTGCCGATAAGGGGACCCAGGGACTCGTGGTGCCAGCTCCATGAGGACAAGGGGATTAATGCTGATATTTTGCAGCTTGCTCTTATTAAATTCTGATTCCTTTTGTGAAGTGAAAAAAGAAGAGGGGAAGAGTGATTGGTTTTAAGCAGATAAAAGACACACGAGGGGTGGGGGTGGCTAGTAGAGAAGGGGCTGATGAATGGGAACACAGAAGGCTAGGAGATCTCTTGGGAATAAAAAGAAAAGTATTAAACAAATTTCTGATTGACTAGGTCTCATCTGACAGGCATGGAATCAGCATAGGGGGAATGGGTTTGGGGAGTTCCTGAGAGTACAAAGACATGGTTATATTAAAAGCAGAGATAAATTGTACAGGTGGGGAAGGGGGAAAGAGCCAATTTCCTTCTTTTGCTGGAATCTTTAAACATGCAGTACAAATGATGTTTGAGCGCCCAGCTCACTGCCTACTGCCATCGGCTTCTGCTTGTTGCCCCTGTCAGGGTGTCCTGCTACACACAGTGACTTAGCCCCTCAAAATACTCACACTTAGGGTAAGGATTCCTCTCAGCAGGCAGCATACACCAGGTCTGCAATATGAGGGGCAGGAGTGGCACTTGGCAAAACTGGTGTGGGGAGCCCCAGGCTGGGGGAGCCAACGTGGTTCCCACTCCTGAGCATTTTCAGGATTAAACCCTTAGGTCTTTTCTCATACCTGTATCTTAGAGAAAAAATCATTTGTGACACTCATGAAAGAAAAGCCTTAACAACTTCATATAAGCTGAGGTAATACATTGCATATTCGCCAGGAATTCCCCTAGGGCTGGAAAAGCAGCAACAAAAAAAAAACGGGGAAGAAATGATCCCAAGCACCACAAGCATCAGTGGAGAAACCTATCACACTAACTACACACACGGTGTGCAAAAAGGGGTTTTATCAGCTGCAACCAGCATTAACATTCAAACACAAAAAAAGATACTGCGAGATGTTGGTAACAGCAGCACCCTGTTATATGATGGGAAGGTCTGTGATGTAGACACAGATGGATCCTTCGGTTATACGATTCTGTTTGTGGTACTCTGGGCATGTATTATTAATACCCTACAGAGTTTTAATTAGAGCTGAGAGATTCATTCATTGTGAATAATTTATCTGATTAATTTTGCCTTGCTTCTGTTCATGAATTGTCCACAAGCAGTTTGTAATTTTCTCAAATTTATTTGTCATTTGCAATTATTTGCTGACTTGTCTTGGTAAATAATTCTCAGCATATTGTTTGTCCACAAACTGTCCCCAGATAGTCGATATTCAAAATCGGAGCTGGGTTAGATATACTTTTGTTAAATATATGCAGTAAATCCCATTGAATGTTTCTGTTTTCTGAGTAACCTTTAGGATCAGGCTTCCATAGAGAATACTACTTTTTATGAGTTCAAATTTTGCTTCCTGCAAATAGTCTCTAATATTTACATAAAATTCACTGTTCCCATGAACATTCCTGCCAGTCAATATATCCACTCCAATACACACAGAAGAGACCACAAAAGGAGTGTTTTATAGTTGAAGCAAATAGTTCTTTTGTTACACAGTGCCCCAGTCGGTTCCTAGGGGACCTGTCTGAAGGTTTGTTTAGGGTTTTTTTTCTGGTTTGTTTTGCTTTTCCAACTCTCCTGGTCAGGGGTTATGTCCTCCCTAAGTCACTCTCTCATGCAAACAGCGCTGCACACTGAATACATCATATTTGTGAGCTGCCTTTGCCAGCTTGTCTCAGAAGTCTCCACCGAGCATGGGGCACTGGGGTAAGCACCATCCAACCAGAAAGAGTTACCGTCACTCCCGAGTGTGCCAAGTGGCACGAACAAATGCCCTGCCAAGCAAGTCACTGCTTGCTCCAACATGTGCTGCCACGAAAAACTCAAGGAACAGAAAGTGCCGTACAGCCAGGCAATAGGAGAAACCTGATTGCATATATAGGATCTTTTCCTTCAGTGCAACTTAACATACTGTTTGGCACTGAAGGGAGGAGTTGCTCTGCTTGCAGTGCTCAAGAACCAGTGTGAAGAGTAAAGGACATCCTCCCATAATTTCCAGGTAACCTCTGCTTTGTAGATTTGAATTATTAGCTCCTGGCAGGGAACTGTAAAGACATGTCATTGTCATCCTACAACATGCTACAGAGTTGCTTATTTTTCAATCAAGTTCAGAGACGAAGACTCACGTATTTCAGTATCCCAGAGCAACTGGAAGGTAAGTATTACCGTGAATGTTCTGTGGATGCTTGTTAACCAGCATGCAGTCTCACTCAGATTTGTAAGCATATGCAGGAACAGCACAGGCAGAAGTAACCATTTCTGTCACCTAGTCTGGCACCAGTGGAGCCAGGCCCATATTGTTCCCTCCAGTGTTTTTCCTACAGCCTAGTACAAACTGATTTTAACTATGCTAGCAATGAGACTCCTACTTCATCCTTTCAGGACTTACTTCACGTACTTCAGATCTCAGTACATTAGTCTTTCCAGAGAGTTTCCACCTTTACTTTCTCAGTGCAATTTTGTTGCTTTTAGTTATTGCATCCAGGGAGGGAAATACCGGACATGTGTTTTGCAGGGATGTCGAGGGTTTCATACCACTTTCTAGCTCAGTATACCACCACCTTCCACATTTCCATTTTGATGACTGGTTAGACCCACATGTCCCCTGTAAATCCTCATGCTCTCCAATCCAAATCCCACTGAGGTCAGTGGCAAAACCCTTAGGTTCTTAGTGGGTCTCAAACATAACTTCTGATGATTATCACTCACACATCTTAGACCTCCACAAGCCAAACACAGCTGTTTCCCATGTCCCTCAAATCAATCTCCTGAGCATGTGGCTGTTCCTGCTGCTTCAATCTGAACTTGCTTCAAGTCTTCCTATGGTGTTCTGCTGCCTGGAACAGAATGCAATACTTGAGACTAGAATGGACAAAGAATACTATTTCCTTGCTCTGGATTCACTATTTGCATTTCCTAGGGCCTTGTGGGTGTATATTAGCATCCTATAGAGCTTTGAGGGTACATGCAGTATTAACATCCTATAAGGTTTTGTAGACATTCATTATTAACACACAATAGAATCTGTGTAGATGCATTATTAATACCCTCTTAGCTGGCAAGAGAATGGTGATATTTTCATATGAGAAATGTAATTGTTTAATATCAAACAGTATTATTTCAAAGATTTAATTGCGTAATTGGGGTCAGTAATCGCTCGGTCATTCTCAGAGCAAGATGAACTTGCAGGGTAAAAGATTTATTGTCCTGACAATAGAGAGCAAATTTTAATATTTCTGAAAAATTGAGAACTATTAATCCTGGCATGTGTTACTCTCAAACACAGGGAACTGATAAAACTTTGATCTAATTTTCTCTTTGAAGGGGCATCGGTGGGGTGTGGGGATGACTGTTAACTGTATGTGTCCTGAAGCTGAAAGCATGGTGGAGCACAAAGACTAGCCACATTTGGCTTCACAGGAGCTCTCAGACTGTGCACAAGACAGCTACTATGAGAACAAACTGTTCCAGTCCCACCGTGCTGGAAGGGGAGGGAAGACAGCAGTGGTTTCCATGACCACAGGCAGCTTCATGGTCATTTCTCCAAGGGATGCTATTTGCATTTGCACCCACTGTGCACACACTTTCCCGTTTCTGCGAGTGCCAACCAATATTTGCATTCCAGATCAAGTAATACATGCGTCAGTGGATTATGAGGTGCATACATGACAGTTGCAGCAACCATTTGGGTAATTTGTCTGTGTGAAGCTTATGAACTCTGTTTGATGCTGGGGGCTTGAGTATTAGTGGAAAACTTCAAGCTTTGTTTTAATGAGAGGCTCTGATAGCTTCTCTGTTTTGTTAGCCTGGTTTGTATTTTTCTGTTTGGGGTATTTTCTGCATCTAAACTGAACTAAAATTCACAGGAGGTGATAATGATAACAAAAAAGGCCCGTTAAACTTTGATGGTGTCCTCTCAAATAGAGCACAAAAGAAAACCAACAGGCTGCTGGCTGCTCCCTAGGGCAAGCCGGTCCTCCACCTCAAAACTAAGGCTAGAAGTAGGCAGCAAGAAAGAAACAAGAGACCTGACTTGGTGAGGCAGCAGTGGGGACATACTGTAGAGGTAACCAGGTATTATAAAAGGAAGAGTATCTCTTTGGTCATTTGGAGAGGAAAGCTGGTGAGGAAGGTGAGAACAGAAAGGCTGCACAACTTCTGTGATAGGCACAGGATCACCGTGTCCTTGGATGGCAGCAGGGAAAGGGAGTGGGACATGTATTATTTTGTGATGCCCTGCACATACCGGTGCTAGTGATGGGAAGGAGTTCCTGGGATTTCTGAATCTTTACAGCATCTTTTGTAAAACTATCCTTTAAGCGTCATGGGTCCCTGAGGAAGGGGGCTGTAAACTCACTCTGCCTGCAAAGCCAGAGCTCTGGTAAAAGGTGGGCTTCAGCTACGGAGCAGTGAAGGCTGGCTCCAGGGCTTGCACAACCAGAGCATAAGGCCCAGCTTCCACGGAAAAAAAAAAAATAAATAAAAAAAATACACCAAACAGGGCAAGGGGAGGAAAAATAAATGAGGCAAACAGTCTATGCAGGCCAAGAGACACTTATAAATACATGAACCCAGGATGTCTGGACACAGCTGCAGCAGTCTGGCATGGAACCACCTATGGAAACTGTATCAAGGCTATGCAACAGAGATGAAACAGCAGATACCAGCTTGCAAATACAGATGGGCTGCTTAGCTTTTTGCAGATGTGGGCATTACATTTGCAGCTGAGCCCTGGGATCTACTAACAAAAAAGACTGAGAGGTAGAATATAATAAACTTATGCTAGTGATCACCAGGCCTTTTGTGGTTTTCAGCATTCAAAACAAGAGCTGTCCCTCTGAGCAATGTTTTAGTATCTCCTTGTTTTTAGAGTATTCTCCAAACTTTTTGAAAAACACTGGAGGAGAAACAGCTTCTTTCTCTCACTCTAACCTTTCCCAGTTACTTTGGCCAGGCATGTAGGGATAGCCAAGATTTAGACCTGTACCTGCAGTGGTCTTAAGATCCAAAATTCAGTGACTAGGAGCCAATGAATGGTCACAACTCTACCTAAGAGCCCTCACTAATCACTTCTGGATATGAACTTCTGAGAGGCTAGAGCCAGCTATGGAGACACAGAGGACTTTAGGCAGAATTTAAGCCATCTGTATCTGCTCAATGTATCCAGCCAAGCTGGCTAGATATGAGAGCCTTATCTTGTTCTGAAAGACAGCTTTGCCCAGCTTGAATGACAAAAAATATTAGATTTCACAGTTAAGACACTTTGATGAGGGGGAAGACATACGGGTCATATAAAGAAGGTTTGGGTTTTTTTTTCCCCCCCACTCCCTGTGCAATGTACATAACATTTATTTTTGCTTCCTAAAGGTTACGGGAGAAGAGATATAGGACATTCCATGAGAGAGAAACTAACACTTGCAAAGCAGGTCTTTGGAGCCCAGAATGGACATGCTCGCTAAGTCAGGCTCCCTGATCCCAGATTCAATTTCTTCTGTGTACAATCTGCCCTGTGGCCCATTAAGTCAAAAGCTGAGACTTGCTGTTAAAAAACAGCAGCTCCTGCAAAATGCTACTCTGCCAGTTTAGCCTGGAGGTCTCACTGCTCTTTCTTCAAGCAATGCTGCAATTCACTGCTTTCCCTGCGTACAATGACTGCCATTCTCTGCCTTACTGAAATAGCTTCCTCTGGCCAGCACCAAAGGCTTGTGTTATTAGACCAGTAACTCACTCCTGAACACAGTGATCCAGGTATGGCAATCCCCCAGCGCCTGTCTCTTACAAAAAAAAGAGCAGCAGTGAAACTGGAAAATTACTCCCTCCCTCATTCTTTTCCAAATGGTGTGAATGTGGATCCAAATCAGGGCCAGCAACACAGAACACGGAGGAAATCTCCTTTTGCTCTGTTATCTGAAAGCATAACAACAACTAGCGAGCATGTCATAGGGATTAAATGAAAAATCACTACAAATTCACTGTGGATCCTGATGCTTTTAAAAACACACATTGCATTAGGACAGATGGTGGCTTTATGCAGTTCCCTGCATGGAGGAGAAAGGTTCACGATGCAGCAGGGACTCTTCAATGGGCTCAGGCTGACTTAGCCCCAGCAGAGCTATGGTTTTAATGAAAGCTGCTCCACTGTCATTGAAAGCATGTGGCTGCCACCTCCCCTCTCTCCCCCAACTACATCAGCTCCACTGGCAGTCACAGGAGACACACTTCCTTCTTCACCTTATCTCTATGGCCCTCAAGAGGACCAGGAAATTCTCCTACAACTGTTTTTCCCCACTCTGCATGTGAGTATAGGGTTAATTGTTCCTGTGTCCTGTCTGGTGTATGCACCTGTGTATGAACCCGTCATTGGCCACATGTACAGAATCATAGAATTCTGTGGTGTCTGCACTTGTGCACGAACCCATCATTGGCCACATGTACACACACACACAGACACATGCACATGATGTGTACAGCACTTTAACTCCCTTATTCAGATGCATTAAATATGCAAACCCTAAGAAGTAAGACATTTCTGGCCTCTTGCCAGGTAGACTCTCAGCTACCTAAGGGGTAGATGGGCTGTGAAATCATATCCCCAGAGTCTTTTGATGAGCCAGAAGAGTTTATAGGACACTAGGCTGAGATATTTCTCTAGGACTCCAAACCTATCAGAGTGGCCTACTTTTCAGATTCTAGGAAAAAAAAAAAACGATTACAAATTGCTAGTAACATAAAAGTGCCAGCATCTCCTGTGTTTGAACTGTGGAGGATTCTCCATAACACCTTACTCGTCCCCAGTCATTAATCTGGCCCTCCTTCCCTTGCTCCCTGCAGACCAGCATGAGGGCATTTCACCTTGCTTGTAGAAGCTCAGAATGATGCAAAATATGACAAGCTGGTAGAAAAGAGAAATGGACAGATATTTTTCATTCCTGAAAGGGAAACAAGAAGCAAGCTGAAGCAAAGCTGGGTAATAAATAGGTCTAAAATGTTTCTGTCTAGTCCTGGTGTTCCCTTTTGTGCCTACACAAGCATCTTAAAATGAGGGGGGAGGCAAGGAGGAAAGGAAAGGCTGTTGCCTGTCTGTCCACTCTACGGCAGGACCAGAACCCCAGCATGGTAATCACACTGCTCAGGCAACTATGTCAACACAGGAGAAAAACAAGGAGAAGGAAAGAAATGAGAGGAGGAAAAAAAATAAAAGTCAGGACTATTGGCAACTCTGAAGTAGAGAAGTTAGGAAAAGAGATGAGAAACATCACAGGAGAGAAATGACTAGCTGAGGACTAAATGATTAAAGGAGAAGATTTATAGTCTAAGTGATCACGCAAGTCTCTTGGGGGTTTGATAGTATAGTAAACCTGTCATGGATACCGACTGGTCCTGTAGCAAGGCAATCCATGGGAAAAAGCTTTCCTAATCCATCCAGGTGGTCCCCTGTGTGATCTCCAGGGTGCTCTCCCAACGCCAACCCACCTCAAAGTACAGCAGTAGTGTCAGTGAGGACCCTGCTGGGCCTGCAGAAGCAATAATACTGGGAAAGCTTCCTGGAGAGACATGAGGAACACATGTGTGCTGCCTCATTTGCCAGGCAGGGCTACATGTGCATCAGCTGTGAGTCACGTGTGTGTGTGTGTGTGAGCACAGCTGGATGCAGTAGCCAGAATTTATAAAGTAGGTGCCTTTCAATCCCACCCCAAACTCTTTCCTCTTCTTGCTGCTGTGCTTTATTTGCTGCTGCTCCTAACAATTGGGTGCCAAACGTTTAGAATTATGTGCCCACTTGCAGCCACCGCAACACAATTTATTCAGCACTGAAGCTGGCCTAGCTTGTAGTTTGATTTGCACAAAGCCCAGGACATACCATTCTCAGTAAATTCTTAATCCACAAACCAGTTTAAAAACCAGCAGGGTAACTAATCAGGGCTACTACCAGCCCTCCTCACTTGCTCCACGAAAACACCAGAGTCGACTGATATTCCCACGTTAGTTTTAGTCGGGTCCATTTCCTCCCTCAGCACAAGGCATCAACGTGCTCTCCGAAAGCCAGCATCTCAGGCATGGAAATCAATTCTCCACGCTATCTGCAGAGGTTTGGTCATGGGATATTGAAAGGTTGAATTCAAAACCCATTGAAGCTATTACAGCTATAAAGAGTGAAAGGGGGAGAGCTATGGAGAAGAAGACACAGAGGTCTATTTCTGACTGTAGGCACAAAACAGGGAAGCAGCCTTAAATGCCCTAATGTCCGAGAAGGGAATACTGACCCTCTCTATTACTAAGCCACTGGGACACCCTATTTGATCTTTGCCATTTAAAAACCAGGACTGTCTCTAGCACCTCAAGTGTGAATCACATGGTGCTGTTCAGTGACCCAAAATAGAGGAATGGAGAAGTATTCAACGTAGTTGTATTAATTGTACTAATGTGTGGAACTCCCTGTTGTTTGCTAGTAGTAGAGCAAAGGCTGAAAATCCTTTTCCTTTTATGCTACAATATGAGAACTTTCAAGATATGAATAAAAAAACTTCTACAAGTGACCGCTGGGGAGATAAAAGAACCAGGGAAATTAATCTTATTCTTCCCAGAAATTTTCTATCAGATCTCGCATGCTAACAGCGATTTAAAATTCTCTACACTGACCATCTAGCAGCATCACCAGCACCCACCTTGCAGCTCTGCCTTGACTTGCTCATCTTGAACTCAAACTGGAAAGTACAATAATGACAGCATAACGCTTTTGGGACTGTACATATTCCCATTCTGGATGTGAAGACAGCTCTCTGCATCACCTCATATTGGATTCACATTCATGTGATAGATTGGTCTTGTGATGCAGGGCTTCAAAGGGAAAGAGGCAGGAGATTCAACACACATGCATACAAGTGGCAGCACCACATAAGAAAGCACACTGGACACAGGTCGAGGGAGCAGGGGACACGAGTTGAGGACTTTCTTGGCTTTCCATGACTGCATCAGGGTAGTAAATCATAAGGGAGCACCACACAGCCTCAGACGATGCAGTGAGTTGCAGTACAGCCCCAGCTGTGCCCATATCATGGGCTGCTGTGATAAAGCAGTTGCTGCTGGCCAGCAGACAACTTTCTACTGACTTGCCCATCAGGCATCCCCCGCTCCTGCTGAGCTCACTGGGAGCTGTGATGCAGAAGGCAAGTCACAGAAGCAAGATGGGACCAACCTGCTGATGGGTTGTACCGTGCTTTCCGGAGAAGAAACAGCTCCTTAAATCAGAGAGTGCTTGCAGAAACCCAGCAGCAGTGGCAGCACTTGCTGAGATCATCAGAACTCTACAAATGGAGGCATTTTCTCCAAAAAGTGAAAGAGTAGTTATCTCCACAATAGAAAAGTGGCATGGTGACATACCACCTCATTCCAGCTTCAAGCAGCAGCTTCACCAATAAACAAGTGTGAAATCCTCAGCTCTGCATGTGTGTGCACAGAATTTGTGCTCCACTTCTCAGTGTAGGCTGAACTGCACCCTTGCATCAGAAGTAGAGAAATCCAAGCTCATTCACTATTATCAGAGGAATTTCAGTGGATGTTTAATTAAGAATATGGTAACCTCTAGGAACCAACCAAGAACAATCTGTAATTCACTAGTCATTGTCAAAGCACTAAGCAAGAAATGGCTCCTGTTTAACTGCCCACAGTCTAGTAGCTAGACCGTCAGCTGGTTTCTGACACTGTTGGGGTGAGTTACATGGACGTATTTAATTTCGGGTACCTGTGTTTTCTTGCTTTCTTTCTGTGGTATCTCAGCGCCTTGTGGTAGGGTATTTGAGTTCTTAATGCTTCTGTAAGGTAGATGCCATTGCCATATTGCTACGGTGAACTTGGGCAGTTGGGGACTAAATGACTGGTCCCACATCACATAGGCTGTGCGTGACAGCAGGAAATTGAACCATCTCTCAAATGCCAAACAGCCTCCTAATTGCCACCTGTTCATTCTTTTACCTCCCACTAGTTTATACATAACAAACAGGCAGTTCATTTCCTTCGTGAAGTGTGGAAACTTTTCCTCTGCAATCTCCATTCTTCCCAGGGCATCCAGTATTTACCTTCAAGACCCTCTGAACGCACATACTCCTCATCTGATTCCTGGGCAATGTTGAATGACTGCTTTGATGCCTTTCATTTCTCTTCTTGTCCAGATGAAGGAAATGTGAGAACAGAGAGATAAAAATGCAACTAAGCAATAACCCTTATGGCAGTTCTGGGAGAAGAATAGGTCCTGCAATGCAGGTGCTTCTTCCAGGGCTGCTCAGCAAAGCTGAGGGAACTTGTATTGGTTCTTCATGCTAGTAGTCACTTTGCCCTCACACCCCACCATGCTTTTTTAATGCCTTCTGCCCAGTACTGGGGCTGAGCCTCTGCCAACTGCTGCACACTGCTGTGTGCCACTGCCTGAGCTGCTGGGCATAAGCATGTGCTGCCGTGAGCCGGAGCGGCCATGGAGGCTTTGGGCCATGGACTCGCAGTGGGCACTGCCTGTCAAAGAGGGTAGGTCACCTTTGGTGTGCAACAGTGCCGATGTGCCCAAATACTTCACAAACTAGATGCATATGATTTCAGAAGTGCAGGTTTCCCAGGGCCTGGGCACACCAGTATGTTTGGGGGGCTTGTCAGGATGCCCTGCCCAGCTGCCTGCCACAGCATGAGGACAAGGTGAGGCATCTAAACTCATCCTTTTAGTAGCCTAGGTAGTTATGCCCTGGTTGTGTGTTTGTGGCTTGGGTTATGAATGAGCAGTATGGCTGGAGGACATGTTTCTGTTCACTGTTTTCCTGTTGCCCTAAACAGTCTGTAGGAGGGCATTGCAAGGGAGGGGCCTGGCATCTTTTGTTCCTTGGCTCAACCACTCAGCTCATGTGAGAGAAAAAGGGTCTTGTCCCACAACAGGAGACTGTCCAGGGTACATCCCACAAGCAGGTGAGACAGCAGAAAGGCCAGAACAGGCCCAGCTCCTTTTAAGCAAGCAACCACCAACATCTTTCTTAAAAGGCATTAGAGCTCAGCTTTCCCTCATGAATGATGGGGGAGCAAGGGGGAGTTATACCATCAACCTCAACTTCCAGTGAAGTGGATTTACCCAGGCAGTCCAAGACATATCTTCCCATCTACCTGTCTGAACAAAATTCTTCCTAATAGCCCTTTGGTCAAAGGTCCCAGCTGATGCTATTGGCTTTGTTTTCAACATGCACCTCATACTTGGGCTGCTTTGCATTCCTTCATGAGGTGCAATGAACAGTTACTGACACACAACAGTCTCCAAGAATGATGCCTCCCTCCTGCTAAAAGTCAGAGATGGAAAATTAAAGTCACAAGGAATGATCAGCCATTAGCACAGTCTGCATCTTTTCCCGATGTTATCTTCATCTTGTGCAGGACCACACTGCAGGAGATAGGTACCCACCACCTACACATACACCCTAGCTCTCAGAAGTACAGGCATTTTTGGATTATCTCTCTGGGCTCCCAAGACAAACGCAGGACTTGTGCAGTCTCTCTCTCTCCCATAGCCTCAAATTTACACACCCGTTCCATGCCTGCATCCCTCACACCTACTTCCACACATCTGCCCAGTCACACACGCTCATATACCACTGCATACATGCACACTCTCACAAACTCAGACGTGCTGTCATGTCATCACATACACATTTGCTTTCCTGTTCTTCCTACGTGTATGTCTCTCCACCACATCACTTGCACGGGTCCCCAGGAGGCACACTAATACCATTGTGCTAGCTGAAGGCTCAAGCTCATCCCAGAGCCTGAACACTCCATTTACCCTCATCACCTTTTAGTGCCTTCTTACAGTATTGCTCAAGCCTGGGCTGTGCTGTGCTGTTACTGAGAGAGGGAAACAGTCTGGGTTGGGAGGAGAAGAGGGATGGTTCCAACCCAAACCCTGCCCAGACAGAGAAAGCTGATGGCCATGTCTGAACTCATGCTGAGATACAGAGAGAAAGGCAAGGACTGATGGAACAAAAATGTCTCACTTGCACTTCTCTCGTATACTGCTATTCCTCCTTTGCTAGTAAATATGAATTTACTGAGGCTCCTGCTGAATGTCACTCGTCTTTAAACGTCTCTTGCCAGTACTCAATCTCCCATCTCTCACAGTTAGGTAGGAGTGATGAACAAGGAGACACACTCATCTCTGTTCCAGCCCTACAGTGTACTGCAGGAGGGAAACAGATGTTTTAATATATTCTCTGTCTTCCTCTTTTCAACAAATCCTGGTGCTTGCAGGAGTGTTAATCTGCCAGAGCTCCAGGGGGTAACTTTTTGCCCTGCCCAGATAAATAGTTCCCTTCCCACATTTTCCACTATCCTCACACTGTTCATCTTCATCAACCCTCCTCTGGAGAGACCAGTTCTAGGGGTTTAGGAGAAGAATCAGCCTCTGCTACCATTTTTGTGTTTGGCCTCTCTGATGAACCAGTCAGAAAGGAAACTAGTGATGAATCCCCTTGCACAGGTCCACCCTGACTAATAATAAAGATAAACAAGCATACGTCACATGTACCAGCTCCTCCCATGCAGTGCTGCTGTACAACACACAGTCCGTCACAGCAAATGGCACATGTGTTGACATAGTTCTTCCCAGCCAAATCCACAGAGCCACAGTGACAACAAAATTACAGAACAGCCTGGTCACTAAATTACCCAGCAGCTATGAGACGAGCCTTCTGAATTGCCTTGTTATTATTTCCCTAATACAGTCTGTTATAGCATCTGGCAGTATGGGGTGTTTCATGGCTAAGCATGCAATAAAACTGTGTGATTAGATAGTTAACTGTCTTGTGATAACAAGGTAGGGATTTGCAACCAGTTAAAGGAGGGATTCTCTCTAGGACCAAATTCCAGCCATGAAAGATCAAAACTCCTGGCTGAAAGACACATGATCACCCACTTTAATAGAAAATCCCCATGTGAGATTTCACCGATGGGTGGGAAGAGGGGCATAAAGAGTTTGGTTTTGGTTTTTTCTTTTCCAGTGTTAGTTCTCCCATGCCAGCTGGTCTGCAGAAGAGCAGCGATTACCTCTGTAAGGCAGAAGGGGGAGGGCAGCTTTAAGTGGTGGGTCCTCGAGGGAGAAGGGCAGGGGCCTGAGCAGCTCTCAGCCAAACTCCTGGGGACCAAAGCCATTAGGGAGCCTCCTATCAGACTCCTGTGGTTGTGGCAGCATCACGCATTTATCTGCTGGGGACTGGGCATATATGGGTTGACAGCAGATAAAAGTCTACCCAGCCCTGGCTGCCTTCTCTGTCCTGATCCAGAGACACATCAAATCCCTCCCAAGGGTGAAGTGGAACAGGCGGTGCCACAGGAGTGGAAGTCCTGGGCGCAGGTTAGCCAGAGGGGGTGTGATCAGTCTCACATAAATTAACCTTTACAAAACACTTTCAGATTCTAATTACCCAGCAGCACTAAGGACCAGGTAATCACCATGTAGTCACAGGAAATTTGCCGTGTAATTCGCTGTGTGGGTGGGTACTTGGGATACTTCTCAGGTAATTACAATGTAGGTGAAGAGGGACATACAAAGGTTCACCATAGGTGAGCCATGACTTTTACAGAATGAGCGGAGGGGGCAACCTGAGATCTCACACCCCTTCTCCACCCCCCCTGAGGCATAGATAGTGTCCCCACAACTGTCCCATTCATTGCTCTTATGATGGGGCATAACTGGAGAATGGAGTGCTTTTCTGCTGGTATCTCTGCAAACAACAAAAATCATGGTTCCTACCCCAAGGTATACAGCTCTCATCTAGCCCATGCTTAACAGGTCAGGCTGTTTCATAGACTTCCTAAGAGCCAGATGCTCCACAGATGAGCCCCAGCACAGTGTGATTTGAGACTGGACAGGGCATAAGACCTTTTCAGTCATAACCATCTCCAATCAGAGCTTAGTACCCTTTGCCTGGTATTTCTCTCCTAACAACTGTGGATTTTAGTTTTAGAATTTTATTGAAACAGCGCTTTGATTTCTCCCCCCTCCCCTTCCCCTGGCCCTGTTAACCAAACAGGTAGGCAGAGTGTATGCACTCATTTGCAGTTATTCCATATGCAGCTCTGGGACAGCTCTGACCTTTTTCTGTTTGTGTACAGTCTGTTTGCATGTGTCCAGCAATATGCATTCCCTTGCACCTCATACACACACACACACACACACACACACGCACTACCGGTTTAATTCTGTTCTCCCTCTGCGTCACCCTATGACAACAGGAGAAACTGAACACATCCTTTGTATCCGGAGGAGTAAACCTTGCTTGGCTGGACAGGCAGCTGCTCTTGCTCTTAGATGGAAATGGGTTGGAATCTTCTGCTTCAAATTCAGCAATTTTCTCCAGCTCACATGTACAGACAACTCTCAGACTCTGTTACATCTATCACAAGCTAAGTCCTAATCTTAGACACCCTGCTCACTTAAGGTTGGGGTAGCTTGTGGTCTTTATCTACTCCAAGCAGTCCTATTTCACATCCCTCCCAGACAAGAGATGCTCATGACAGATCTCCACAGCAGACCCACCTTGCTCAAAACTAGCAGTGGACAGATCACTCATTACCTATGGTTTACTTAGCAGATTCTATCCTTCCGCCTCCCCGACCCCCCCCCCTGCTGATAGATGGTCTATGAACAAATTTTTATGCATTTATTATTGTTTATTATTTATTTATGCAAAATTGTTCAATGAATATTTTACATGAGCAAATTTCAGTCTGGGTGTTTGTAATGAGCTTTCATTCGATAAGAGATTTCTGAATATTCATGATGTCTAATTGGCCATCTCAGTCACATGGTGGGTTTTTTTCTGTCCCCTTACTGGATCACTTAACTTTTATTAACTACTTCTGCCCCAAGGAAATTTCCTCTCTGGATTGAAAGGATCAGAGTGACTGGCCTGAAGTTGTCTTTCTGAAACACAAATTGTTGCAAAAGGCAGCACCATCCACCAAAGGCACGAGACGATAAATTAGTTTTAGAACACACCACAATACAAGTGGATGATCCTATCTCTGCTAAACAGCTAAAACAATTCACTGAAGGAAATCAGTCAGCCATTGCCACAGGTGGCCACCTGCACAAGCAGAATTATTGCCATGCAACATATAATTGTAAACTGGGACCCACGCTGTCTTCTCAGTTCCTGCACAAAAGGATCACTACCATTCACACCACTCACTTTGATGAGCGTCATTAGCCAAGAGAGGCCACACAAGTCTTAAAGATCAGTTGCTTCTCACAGAGAGAGTCTTGATTTGCTATTTCCCACAGCTCTCGACGTGGGACATCAGCACCAGGTTCTTCTTTCCCACATCCATTCCAAGATTTACACGACCTTTTCCAACAGCACGAACAATTACAACAGATGAACCAATATTTTTGCCAGTTACTCCAGCAGCCAAGACCAGCCTCAGCTAAACTCACATTCATGCTAAAATGTCACGTGCTGCTTAGAAGTGGTTGAAAACGTGCCAAACAGTGCAAACCATATCCAGTAAAAGAGATGGTCCTGAGGCTACGTCTCTATGGCATAAAGCAGAGCTTTGCCAAACTCTGCAAGCCAGTTTTGGTACCAGAAGCAATGTTTGCATAGCAAAACAGCACTCCAGCCAGGCTCACTCAGGCTTTTTTTCTCTGCAGGGTTAAGTAGTCAAGCAGTATACTAGGCTAGCATATAGTTAGGTTGTTAAAGTCCTGGCTGGGTGTCTTTGCATATTATTGCTATCTACTTGTGGATATACCAGAGCTAAATTTGGTCATGTTTAATGCAAAAGGCTGCTCTTGAGTTAAGAGTACACTCTTGGGCCTCCAAAGCCTGAATCACCTCATCCTATTGTGGACATCAGGTGAAAACATCAGATAAACTGCTTCCAAACCATGGTTATCTCTCCATTGACTATAAAGACCCTGAAGCCAACACGGCTATAGGCATTTGTGCTGTAAGTTGTAGATAATTAGTAAGAGGCAATATCCCTCATTCTCAGTAAGAGGTAGAAACTACCTAGCTGTCCAATACTTATGAGCAGGCATAGTAGAAGGAACTGCAAAGAGCACGGTGAAACCTGAAACCAGCATCCCATTCACTTGGTGATACGTACACAGTATGAGAACACATCAAGAAGGAAGGAGAAGGGTGGAGATGAGGCAGAACCAGGAGAATTTTGGCATTGCCCTACATACAGTTTGGTTATTTCAGCCTTTTCTCATACAACCCTGTGCAACTGGAAGGGTTCCATCACACACCATGGAAA
Source organism: Athene cunicularia (assembly GCF_003259725.1). Taxonomy (NCBI): domain Eukaryota; kingdom Metazoa; phylum Chordata; class Aves; order Strigiformes; family Strigidae; genus Athene; species Athene cunicularia. The sequence continues at coordinate 122,783,932 of NW_020799091.1, forward strand.
ATGGCTCGCCTAAGGTACTAAATCCTGGACCGTCTATTTCTACCCCTTGGTTCTGCTGCTGCACGACAGGATACATGTGTGTATGTCACAGGGCACATGCAAGCACCTGGAGAGCAGCACACAATGGAAAAATCCTTCAAGTCTGTGGGCTGTGGTGGCATTCAGAGGTGTTGCTCTTTTCTAAAAGCGAGTTCCAGCTCTGCCTCTCTAATTCTTTAGTGTGGAGCGAGGAATCAAACTCATTTTGGTTGAACATGCAATTGAATGCAGGAACACAGACAATAAAATACTCCAACACTCTTTCTTCAATCAAGGAAATTACATGATATTAATGCAAGGTAGCTTGGGGTTGACTTTACCTGCGTAAAAGTCAGGAAATTTTAAAAAATGACGGTTCCCACAGCAACCTTAACTCACCCATGTTGCACATATCTAATAAGGCAGAGTTAACAGCATACACATGAATATAAAATACTACTCAAGCAAATCTCAGCCATCAGATTGCATTAATATTGATTTGTTTCATTTAATAATAGATTGTCCCATCATTGCTTTCAAGAGAGCTTTTTATGAAACTCTTTTTTTTAAGTTAAGGTTAAAAAAAAAAAGAAAAACCCAACATATTTTATTCACGTTTTGATATTTCAGAGAACAGACATTGTTTCCTCATATGAAGAAACTGACAAGCAGCCAGGTAGAATTCAGCCCTCCCTTTTACAATATTATGAAAATTTCAGCTATGGGATTTTTAATTAAAAATGTGAAACCTAAGTGTGATGACAGCCAGAAGGGACATGAACAATTTTATCGAAAAAGAACTTAAGTATGAGATATTAGTCTCCTCCTTCACACCTTCTGTTCCCTTTATTTCTATTACTGAGCTGAACCCTGTGCTGGGGGCAAGTCACCTACCTTGATGGGTACCAGCCTAGGACATCGTTCACTCTGGACTATGCTAGACTCATCCCCAGAACAGCAGGATCACAAAACCATAGAATCATAAAATAAAGTCAAACAGGATCTCAGGATGTCACCTGATCCAACATCCAACTCAAAAAAGGGCTAACTGGTGTTAGTTCAGGTTGCTCAGGATGTGGTGTTTGTTTCGAAAGTGGCTATTTGGTACAGCCACATGCAGATCAGCTTACACGGTGTCCTGCAAGACACAACTGAAATGCAACAGCAAAGATGTGTGGCGATTCTTACTCTAAATAACTGGAAATGTTGGAGGTCAGGATGCTAGTTGCAATATGACCTGAGAACATTGGCAGTTGGTCTAATGAATCACCATTCAGAACTTGGCTTACAATAAGTCTAAACCGCGTGGAAATGAAAGCAAATTGTACCAAGAGATTAGGACTCAGCAGGTGTAGTCACTTGGGATTGTTACTGGCGCGCTGCAGAGCAGGTATGGGCAGCCCATGGCAGGAGAACACTGACTGAGCGTTGCAAAACCAGGCAGTTTGCACAGCCCCTCGGAAGCCCTTGGTAGTTCTCCCTAAAGCTGGTGCCGAGGTGGCCACCAATTTTAGCGGCTCTCTGTCCAAGAGCCAAGGTGCTTGCAACCCTGCGACCAGATCTTACAGCTCGCTGGAGTCACTGCAGCACCAAGCTCTTAAAAGACACCCACAGGCACAAAGAAAAATGAATGAGCTCCAGGAATTCAGCTGGTTCCTTGGGTTTCATTCAGTCAAGGAAAAACAACCACCTTCTTCCTAGACCCTGGCAGAAATGAATCATCAGAAAAAAACCCAAGCCAAACAACATCCTAGACTGTATGTCTCATTTTGCCTTTTTTTTTAAAAAAAAAAAAAAAACATAAATAAACCCTTTAATTTCATTCCAAAGTCCTTGTCAAGCAAGTTCCCCCAATCTCCCGTTTAAATTTTATAGCTCCTCGCTTAAATTAACTTGCTAAGTGTCTGAGTCCTTGCCTGGTTTGAGGCACTATCTGGTCCATCGAAGGATCATGGCTGGTCACGTGGCAGCTCTCATTAGCGAGCGGCAGGGACTCAGCTGCGCCGGCTTTGATAAGCCCAGCTCCACTCTCACAAGTATGCCGCAAAGCAATTAAAACAGCAAAGGGCCCTTTTTTCCCCCACCATCCTTTTTCTTCCTCCTCCAAAGTTGAATCAAAATGATTTGATAAATTATTCCTTTCAGAGCTAAACACTCAGGCAAAGGAAGGGGGAGGAGGGAAAAACTACACAGGGGAGAGAAGTCGCTCCTGAGGACCCATTATTAGCCTGTATTCCCCAGCTCGCTGGCAATCAGGACAAATTCTTGGGGTTGGGGTGGGGCAGTGCCACAGCAATGCTCCTTGCTGTTCACCTGATGCATCTGTGTGCCTGACCGAAGGGAGTTGGGGCAGGCATTTAGGACAGTTTCAACCTGGTATTATGATGTTGCCTACCTTTAGATGCAAAGCAGGCACAGCTCAGTCCCAGGTCCCCCAGCATCATCTGGATTACTCTGATTTACACCTTGGGCAGGGAGCCCTTAGGAGGCTGATAATAAACACAGTTTGGAGGCTGCCATTGCCACCATACCAGGTTGCCAGAATTGCAGGCTTGAAACAGCCGTGGGGTTTTGCTGCCTGTATGCAGCGTACCACCGCTACTCTGCTTTTCCAGGATTCCCATATACTGAACTGAACTCCTGTTTACAGAGAAGTAAAAAAGGTGGGAAAGCTTGGATACCACCTAGATTAGACTGTGTGATGCACTGAAGCGAACTGCCTACTGATTAATGTGGCACTAACACAAGACCTCCTGCAGGAAGCAAAAACAAAGATGGGACTCAGGGATTCAAGAAGAAAGGAAGGGTTGGCATGGCAATAACACAGCTCACAGTCAGAGACCTGCTTCTGCAAACTGGGCTTGGCAGTCACAGAAGGGAGCACCTGATGGCTGGGGATTGAATGGGAAGGTTTAATTCAGACTGCACCATCCAAGAATAGACACGCTAAAACCACTGGTCAGTACCTAGGCTCCATCTATGTTTTCCAGATGTATCTGGAAAATTACTTTTATTAAATAAGATTCCGACAAGTGCTTGAATTTAGGGGCTGCTCAGCAAACAAGTACTATTGGGAGGACTGGCCAGCCACCTCTGAAACTCTCTGTCTCTCCTTACTTTGTCTCTGACCACAATCTGGTTTTGGGGACCAGAGCTTTCCAGTAGCCAGTGGGGTAATTTTCTGCCATTTCCCATGGCATTAGCAACTGCAGTTTGTAGTGAAAAGAGAGATGCAGAGAAAGAAGGTAGTTGGAAGGAAAAAACCCAACAAACCCACAAACAAACCCTAACAAAAATAGTGCAGACAAAGCTTTCAAATTGGCAGCACGTACCCACTACAACCCAAAATAAAACAACTGCAAAACTGCAAAATCCTGATCCTTTTTTCCCTGTGCCACAAAACCACCTGATTTACACCAGGATGACCACTGAGTAAACAAGGGTTAACATGCAAGATGTTCTACACGATGTGTCCAGAGCATACTTCTCTCTCACTGTCACCTGCAGAAATACAAACAGTTCATCCATTTAGATGATATCTCTGCCTTAGAAAAGCAGTTTCAGAGAAGGGGAAGTATGTCAGAACATCTTGGAAGTTAGGAGGGAGAGAAGCTGGGAACGGGGAGTTTCCTGGCAGCCGCAGGTGGATGCTGCTGCAATGATGCATGATAAAGAGGCATGGAGAGGGAGGCGGAGGGTGCAGAGGACACAGTGCAGTTTCCAAGTGATCATCCATCACCAGTGGCTCTGCCTTCTCCTCTTCATGCCAACAGGTGATGGAGCCTCATCCATAAAACATTTCCTGGGTGTCACTAACTGGAAGACGCATTGGAGGGTTACATTCACCCTGCATAAGAAATAACTTCCCAGATGAAGGAGAGAGCTGCCACTTTTAAACTCCCTGTGCTTTCCTCCTCCCCACCTGTCCCTGCATGCTGCACCCAGAAATTGTCTGTCTCCCTCTAGCAGCATCTCCTCTCCTCAGCAGCTTCTGCTATGATGCATACTACAGGCTCCTCTTCCATGGGTGCTTTTTATATAACTCTTTTGTATATGTATTTTATGTGGGTTTTTTATACAGGCCACCCCATGTATGTAGACCTGTAGAGTCTTCTCATGATCTCAGGAGGAAAATCAAGCTTCCAAAGTATCCAACAGCCCCTCCAGCTCCCAGCTCATCACTCTCTTCTCACATGCTTCTGAACCCATTCCTGCCTTAATTTATGCTCTGTATATTTTAACCTCTCTTTCAAGAAAAAGCTCTCAAGTGTGCACATTCAGTAAAACACAGCAACAGCACAACTTCTCTGTCTAGCTTAGGTGACAAGACCCTACTGACCACAAGAGTCAAGGTGACAACATCTCTGAATGTTCTGCTCCCCTAATCATTCAAACAGGAAGATCTGGGAAGGGGGTAAAAGTGTTCACGCAGGGCAAAGTCACTAATGAATTATTTTAATTTACATTTACAAACAAAAAATGACTTGGTGATTCCTTAAGTACTTTGGATTTAGGATCTGAAATATAACTCAGGTTACACCTGATGGGAATCAGCAGGTTTTCCTGTAATGTTCTGGAATTGAATGATCATTTTGACAAACTGCTGCATGCATCAGCAACGTTGGCAGCCTCCACAAAGAGGAATTAAGTCCTTAAAGAGCAGGGACAGGGCAGGTGGTTGCAGGGAACCTGGGGGGCACTGCAAAGATGTGTGAGGAGCCCTAGGTTGGGACAGCTGGGAGGCTGTAAGGCAGGAGGGGGCACTGGCAGAGCTAGGTGTAGTAACTGATGTGCAGCAGCTGCTTGCAGCCAGCTCCATCACCCCATATTTTTCACTAGAATTATAATTCAACTGTTCTTAATACCAACTCCTATGCCATTTACTGCCTGACTTACCAAACTCAACTCACTCCTGCACTCGTGTTCCTATATAAGCAAATTGATGGTCCAGACTGCCAACCTCAGCTGTCAGTCATCCAAATTTTTCTACAAATGTTCTGCATTGGGTGTTAGAGCCTTACTTGTCTCCTGAATGAGAGGTGGAATATCAGGAGAGTAGATGAATCTCACCTGTCATTAAATGCTTCTAGGAAATAAAGTGGCTACAGAATTAGGGTGGGCATATGGATACATGCTCTCTGAGAAGGCTGCCTGTGTTTTGGAGGATTAAACAGCATAAGGCTGTGCGAAGATAAGGATGCAAAAGGGAATGATGATGAGAGAGAAAAAACAGAGGACAAAAGATCTAGGGACAGCAAAGTATGGCAGTGAGGCAGAGGAGACAACCTGAAGAAAGAAAAGCAGCTGGAATCACTGAACAAAGAAATGGGAGAAAGAAAGGAACGCGCTATGGAGAGACGCTGAACAGAGTACCCCGCCTTCAAGCCCCTCCAGAGGAATAAATGCTGACCCTACTTCTTTCCTGGCTTGTCAGGGGCTGTTTGGCTGAATAAGTCCAGCCCAGCAGCCCTCTCCCGCTCTCTGAGCATTAATATATTCATTTCATTATTCAATTATTTAAAACATTTCTTATGTTCCATCTATTTCACACAGATGGAGGTGGGGTGGGCTGCTCCCTCCCTCCCTCTCTAAAACCTGCACTGCAGGAGCCTTGAGGAATGTAGGGCACAGAGTGCTCCATGGCTCTCTCTCCTCCACCAGCTTCACCCTGGCTCCAGCGCCAAATACTCCCTTACCTGCACCTCAGACATCTTGTTTAAGAGGAACCCCTGCGATGATTGCCACCGCTGCAGTGGCCCCTGCGAGGTGCAGGGCGCTCTGTGCCGCCGCAGGAGATGGGCTGTGTGGCAGAGGGAACAGATGCACTGAAAGTCGCTCTCCTGTCAAACTCTGCTGGCCCCTGCAGGCAAGCTGCCTTCTCATGGTGTGTAGTATGTAAGGCTGCAGGTTAGACGGAGACTCTTTTCCTCTCCATTTGTCTACCAGCTTTTGAGGGGCTAATTAGCTTGTTAGTCATGGTGTCTCTCTCAGGCTTGCAAGCCACTATAAATCTCCTTCTCTCCCTGTTCCAGGCGAGCATTAATTCAGATTCTTGGATGGGAGACCTCCAAAGACAACTTAAGGTGCTGAAGGCAGCAGGGTTCGTGAGTGAGTGGCTGTCATTCCTCCTACAACATCATTACTCCCCATGTCCCAAAGTGATGCTGAGACGGGCCACCTATAAAGCAGACTTCTTGGCCATTTGCATTCATGAGAGAGTTTATGATACCTTGGGGATTACATAGCCCTGCCCCACAAAGTATGCTAGTAGAATTCTATGAAGCAAAGCTGGAAGACCCCTGCTGAATCTCCTAGCCAATCCCCACCCACAAAAGCTTCAGCTACATTAAAATCATTCCTGAAAGCCGTTTGTCCAACCTATTCTTCTAAACTCCCAGTGGTGGAGAGTCCACGTACCCCCAGGCCAACTCCTCCTGTATGTCATAACAGCTTCTGAAAATGACTTTATTATCACTTCAAACAGAAGTGGGAGTTTTCATCCTCCCCCCCTAAAGCACCCCCAAGAAACTGTTATGAGCTTTGCCGTATACTCTCAACTCATAATTTTGACTAACATCAGCCTTTGTTCTATGTCACTGTCAGATAAACCAATTTTCAAGGGAGCCTACCTAACTAAATTAGGTTTAGAGATTACTCCGTCCTCTATTTGACTAGCAGTCCTTGTTTGTGATAGCTTACAAAACAGCCAGGCCTGTCTTCTGCTCTGCCGTGTCTGTGCTGCCTGGCGTGGGTTGCTTGTTAAGTGGCACTGAGGAACAGCAAATTCAGCTGTCTTCAGCAGTACCGGCAGTGCAGGATTTGCCTTGGGCTTCCTGCTGCTTGTCACTAGAACTGGTGGGTGGATCCAGCTCCAAAATCCTCATTTGAGGCAGAGCTGGGTAAGGATTTTTCAGGGAATCAGCCAGGTATTTTTAGTTTAGCTTAGCTATTTATTTTTTTTTTTTTCTGTGAGAAAGAGTTAGCTATTTGACAAGGATTTTGCTGTACCTTTATTAGCAACCCTTATTGTGTTCAAGTCTTATGGGAGAGTTCCCTCGGTGCAATTTCATTCAAGCAGTTCTGCTAGTAATTTGCATGGTTACCAACACTAAAGCATCGTAGCAGATAAGGAAGGAGCACCTGGGGAATCCAGCCCTCCACTCCGCCATGAGGATTTCCTGCAGTGCATTCTCAGACTTTTGTCCAATTCTGTGATAAATGTTCTCAAATGATTTCCTTTGTAGGAAGAGTTTCCGAGCCAAGAACAACTCACTGACACAAAGTGAATCTGGATAATCAGCCCCATTTGCATTCTTTCCCTCCTGATGCTAGCTAAAGCTGGGTAAACAATCCTGAATGAATCATTTATTAGCTTAATTCTACCTCCTCCAATTCATGAACTGTCCACTAGCGCTTCCCAGTTTCGTTCCCTCCAGCCTATTTTCTCGTCAGAATCATTTGGGTATGAACACAACACAATCCACTGAAGTCAGCAGGATGATTTCTTTGCATAAAAGGACAATTTCTTTGCACAGAAGTGCTTGTACTTTACAGATTTTGCTGAACATGGCTTTTCTTGATGGATCTTGGGAGTTTTCTCCTTTACAAACTATCTTTTGTTTTCTACTTACTTGTTAGCAGCGAGTTGAAACCTTACAACCACCTTTCTTGAAGAGTCATGCAATAAGTTTGCATATTCCTGAATGGATGAAAACAACTCCCAGAGCATTTAACTTCCTAGGAAACCACAACTTGTTTTCTCAGTGCCACATTGCCAATACTGCAATACAAAAAAGACAGGAGTCAGACCCTCAAACCTAAAAAACACGAGGTTCTGGGTTTTTCCAAGTGATAAATGTTGGGTTCTTTTCCTTAGTCTCCTTGCTTTTTAACCTTTCAGGTCCATTTTCTTTGTCAAAAGCACAAGGGCCCAAAACATGCTGCTTCAATGAAAGAAAAAAATATCCTGACTTCGACAGCAAGGCTTTCTGAAACACAGTGAATACTGCAAGCCTCACAACAAAACATGAGTGTTGAGAACACCTAACTATGCTGAACTAACTGCCACGTTTTCTACAACAGTTTCAGCCAGGGGACTTCTGTTCTGAGAGAATCACACAAATCAGGCTCGAAAGGGGGAGAACAGAAACAGGGGCAAACGAACATTCAAGCCAGTGCGGGAGGAAGGGTTTGGGCTCCTCAGCTCTATTTTCTCCCTATAGAGGGTTGCCCTAAACAACAACATTTTGTCCTGGGTGTCTTTCCAATACGTGTCCAGTAGCTACTGTCCTCCTCTCTATGTCAGCTATGCAAAACATCTCTCTTATCTTCATTTGGAAGGTGGTCCCTTTGCTTGTCGTGACGATGTCATTCCTCCGTCAGCTCAGTCTAATACATGAGCATCTCGGGATCAAGGACTGGACTACTTTTCCAGGAGTGTCTGTCTCATCCCCTAAGCAGCTCGCTCTGCCTTGTACCTCCAAGAGCGATGTGAGCACTCCCTCTGCCGTTAAACAAGGGCTTCAGGCAGGTGTGGCCATACGGCACTCCGCAGTGCTTTGCAGCTGATGTCTTCCCACAACTAATAGCTATTTGGCTGGCATTTGTCTCACAGTGGAAGGGTTACGGCAACACATGTTGGGAACGTCTGGAAATTCGAGGGATGGAGTTGTTTCCAGTCCTCTTGCCCCCATCAGGCACAGCGATTTCCAAACTGGGTGCATACATGTGTTGCCTGCACTCTATGAGATTCAATTTATACCGATAGACAAGAAGTCAAGTTCACGATCCCCAGGACAGGAGAGCAGATGGCTTTGTATTTTTGATTTTTTTCAAGCAAAACCATCTGGCTAATTCTCTGTGGCTTGTGCATGTGCGTGTTTTAGCAGAGAGAGACACAGCCTGCTTACCCACCGAGGCTGTGCCTGCAGTCACAAGGGACAAATTTGTTATTTTGGAAGTGGGTCCTGCCCATCCTAACCTCTTCACATAGGGAAGGGGTACCAGCATGGCTTCAGCCACTAATACCAGCAGATGAGGTGTGGCATAAGCATATATCTGCACACTTGTGGCTCCTGGTTAGACTTTCCTTATTTTCTCTGAAAACCAACGCCTGCTATGGCAATTCTCACATGTCACCTACCAGGTCATGAGCCAGGAGATCTGACCCAATTTACCACAAAGGCTGAGAAAGAGTGTACTGCCCTCTGCCCAGTGCTCTTCCCCTTCCTCCTTAGGCCACTATGTCATGCTTCCCCACCTCCCAGTCACCCTAGTCTGCAAGTACTCATCCTCCCACCTCTTCATCCACACAACACTTGGGAGCTAGGGCAGTGATGACACCCCCATTCTACAAATGGGCTAGAAGCCCAGATGTCTTCTCTGTATCAGATGTGAAATATATGGCAGAGCATAGCAATGAACTCAAGCCTCGTGCTACCTAGCTTAGCTCCCTAATACAAGAGATGGTAAACATTTTGAGAGTCTGCTGCCAAGTTTGTTTAAAACAAACCAACAAACAAGCTTTGAAGCTTACTAACATTTTTTCCAGCCCAGGTCTTAGTAAGAGCCTGACTTAATGTTGGTGACAATGGTCTGCTGATGCTGCTATACCCACTGGACCAGCACTACCACCATGGCAGAAAGCTCCTGAGCTCTCTTTCCATTTCAGGCAGGATGCTGCACTGGCTAATACCCAGCCTCTCAAAAGTCTTCTGTCAGTGTGACCAGACCCAGGATACATTCCCCCATCAAGCTACCTGCAATAGCATGGCATTTCCCCATCATGGCCACATCACCCTGCCACCCCAGAAGGGAACGTGCAGATCCTGCTCTAATGTAGAGCCTGTGCTTCCGGCCCATCAAACCATCTTGTAGGACCAATCCTCTTGCTGTGCTCACACTCAGGCACTACTGGCCTTGGGAATCCTGCTTCCTATTGAAGGTGGGCTCAGGCTTTATCCTACCCATCCCTGTGCTGTTTGTACAGCTTCCTGCCATCAGAAGGGAAGTCTTGGATGATCAGACTGGCCTTTTCATGGAATGCAGCAAAAGTATCCCTGTGGCCACTCACTGAGCCACTAGCAAGATTTATCTGCCGGATGAGCAAAACACCCTATGCCAAGAACAGAAAAATGTCTTACTTCATTTTACTTTACTGATCTTGAAGCAGTCAAATCCCCTGTTTGCAGCAGAGCTTCCCACAGCAAATAGGCAGCAAATAGCCCATGCAGGATTCCTCTCTGGGAGACGCCCATGCCTGGGGCCAGCATGTCACTCTGGCACTGAGGGGACAGCGAGTGCAGCACTTGGGGCTCACTCTGGCACACACAGCCAAAAGCACGATGGGAGAAACTATGTGCAGGGAAGCACTATGCACTGGATTGGATTGTGGACAGTGCGGGCATGCATGTAACTATGCTGCTCTCTGTCGGTGACAGCATAGGCAACAGATACAGTTTCAAATGCTGCTACTGTTACTTTATTCCAGTGGATCCTTTAAGGCACTTTATAGAACAGGTATTTGAGAAGTGTTTTGCACCTTCCCGCACTGTAATGCAAAGCTGTCAAGTCTGAAAGTTCATGAGATTTTTCCTCTGTGCTCGGCAAAGAAAATTCAACTATTGGCAACTATGAAACCGCTACATTCACAAATACAAACCAGGAAAAAGACATTCAGACTACAAGACTTCCATTCCCTTACCCCACTCACCCGTGCTGCCCCATCCTTTTTTTATCTTCAATTTTCCCCTAGCAACTTCCACATCCTTGTTCTTTGTTGCCAGTGCTTAAGCATAGTGTCTCTGCTTAGCAGTACTCTGCCTGAAGCACGTGGAGAGCACAGGGGATGAGGAGTTGGTTGGGAATGTGCTGCATCTGTTCATGGTCAGAGCCCAGGACAGAAACAACAGAAGACGATGCAGTCTCTCTGTGCCACAAGCTATTAGAAATGGTGGTTCAGTCTTTCTCTATCTACAGGGGGGATAGTTTCTCACAAAGAAGTCACCATCTCCTTCAGAAAACTCTTACCTACGGGGCTTGTGCACTCGTAGCTGTGGCTCGCCAGCTCCAGATGCCATCCCACACACACGCTGCCCTGCCCTGTTCTGTTCAGCTGAATGTGGACGCTCCCTGATGCTTCTGGCTCCTCATCCATGTCCTCTCCTCCCAAACTCCTTCTCACCTACAGCTTTTTGTCCCAAGTTGCTCTATAGATAGAGCAAGCTGTCACATGTACAGCTGGGTTGCTCGCTGCCCACTAGCTCGTTCAGACTTTCAACAGGAGAAAACATACCTTGAACTAGGTTGTAGTGGTGCTCTATAGTCTTGGCTGGGTGGTGATTAGGAATAGCCAATAAGCAAAAATCCTGTATCAGGGAAAGATGGAGATTTTGAGATGTGTTTTGAGGCTATTGTGAAATAAAGCAGAGATTATCAGAAAATATGTGTAAAAAACAGCATGAAAAAGATGAGAGGATGAGCAGAGACACAGATGATGCTTTATGTTTTCAGGACACCGTTCAGTCTGCTGTTTCCTTGTCTTCCCTACACCAGGAACTCCCTCTGAGATCTCAGCAAGTTTTCTCAGCAAAGTTTAAGCAAATTTACACTTAGTGGTATTGAAAAAGATCATTTTCCATGAAAGTAAACAATCCTTCCCTTTCATCTTTTCATCTCTCCCTGCTACCATGACCATTTCTAAAGCTCTAAAGGGGTAGTCCACATGCATCCTCACATGCCTCATGGACCCTACTTGTTTCCAACCGAGGATCAAATACCTGCCTCCAGTGTAATGGTGAATGCAAAGAGCTTGTAAGAGAGGGGATGGAGATCTTGGTGCCCTCAACTTTCACTGACTAATGTCTGGATCTGTTTGAGTAACAGTACCCATGAGAAAAAAATGGCTCAGAGTTACACTCCTGACTCTGTAGAAAAACTGCTGTGCCATGCTGGGTGGTCCCCTTACCTCTGTTTTCCTTTCAAAGATAAAGATGAAGACTGACAGGAGATTGTGAGAAAGGACATCAACTTTACCCTCATTTTCCTGGAGTTAGAAGAGCTCATCTTCTGCATCTGGTGCAGTGAGGAAAGGTCAGCACTGCAAAGACAGCAGAGCACCAGTGTACTGCTTTTCTAGGAGGTTAAAGGTAGATAACTCTGTAGCAGGGTGGAGGAAACCCTTAATCCAACACTGTGAATGAAGAGGTATTATAAGAGATGAGGCCTGCTTAGCTCTAAGATCAGGGATATGTCTGGAGGGCTCTTTAGAACACACACAACCCCAACTCTTCTGCGTATTCCTTCCTTCCATGCTTTACAGGAGGTTGGAAAGCTCATTTACCCAAAGCATTTTGAGGATACATCTTCTGTCCTACCTGGTCATAGTGGTGCCTATGGGATCTCTGAGAAGGACCAGGGAGGTGGTGGAGTCCCTATCCCTGGAGGTGTTCAAGAGTAGGGTCGACATAGTGCTGAGGGATCTGGTGTAGTTGGGAACCGGTTAATGGTTGGACTAGATGATCTTCAAGGTCCTTTCCAACCTAGTTGATTCTGTGATTCTGTGACCTTCAGTATCCCTTGGAATGGGAACAACTATGCTGATAGCAGGCTAGGGCTACAACCCTACCCCTGCTTGAGAATCCAGGGCCATGAGACCTCTATGTACAAACAAGCCACCCAAATTAGAAACCCCATATCACGCACACTCTGCCACCAAAACACCCGAGATGGAGCTGTTCGTGGTGTTTCAGCTGCTTTCAAGCTGAGGAAAAAGCAGAAAAAAAACCCCAAACCCACCAAAAGGCAACCTCCCCCTCTGCCAGCAGATGGCAATGGTACTCCACGCCTTCATCTCTGATCCCGTTCCTGGAAAAGGACACATGGCTGCCATCTACAGAGCACTCGGGAGAAGCAAACTCTTTTTAAAAAATGCTTCAACTCTGCGCAACGAAAACACTTTAGAAAAGCGTGGGAGAGTAAATAAGGCCATTTGATGTGCAAACCCACCACCTAGAAGCCTGGATTGTGATAGCAGATTCTTGCTGCACAGGACAAACTGTATGATTTTATAATTCTGCCCCTTTTCATTTTCCCTTCATAGAGATTCAGTCTAGAATATTAAGGGAAAAGACTTATTTATTTATTTATGCCTTATCAGCTCTCCTGATTAAAGAGATGGGGTTTTCCCCCTCCCCTGCACGTTCCAGTCTGTATGGAAGGGAAGCAATAGGAATCCAGCAAGCATCAGACAATCTCAAGCAACAGTGCGACGGCACTCCTCCTTCTCCCACCTGAAAGGCCCTTCTCTCTCAGTTTTGAACGAGTCCTTGAAATGCCCTTGAGCTACAGTGCATAGTAAACTAGACACAGGCTCAGCAGTTCAACCCATTCACATGGAATCTGCGACTCTTCCCAGATCAGTGTAAGCAGAGAGCTACACCCCAACACAGCCCCTTCTGCCTTCTGCCCCACACAAGACTCATCAGCTCAAGCTGTGGGGCTGCTAACCTTTCACTGATGGATCATCAGGCCAAAGACAGGCCCTCCAGGGTTTCAAAATATCCCACCGAACTAGAGGAATAACTTAAAAGCTCGTCCCCAGCTGTGGGCTCTCAGCAGAGCGCTTGATGCTGCTGCAGGCAGAAGGGGAAGGAGTCACCAGCGTGGCACAAAGAACTGCAGCAGAAGGAAGCTTAAATGACAGCCGGGCAGGAGAGCCTGGGGCAAGTCCCACATGCAGGAGGTTGGACTTGGCACCACAGGAGAAAAGGTACTGGAACCTGTGAATAAGGGACATGAAGGCATCCTCATTTGGATGGCTGAGCACAGCGTCTCCAAAATGAGTAATTATGCTTGTCCGGACACTGCAGGTCTTCTAGCAGCCGTCACAGCATAGGGTCACTTAAAGATTAGGCTGTTTAATTAAAACAGGGTGTGGAGCAGGTTCTGGGGAAGGGCAACTTGCCCAATGACAGCGTGGACTGCGCAATTTCTCTGGAAGAGGAGCTGATTAGAGACTGAGAGGCATCTCTGCAGCAGGGAAGGGGACTCATCTCTGAAACTCCTCAAAGAAGTACTTCATGGTGACTTGCCTTGTTAGCAGGAATAGAAGTCCCATCATAGGGCTTGGCTGAACTGGACATATTTCAAGCTCCTCTCCAGCTGGCTGTGTGATTCCAAAGTAGGAGGAGAGACACCCTTGAGATATGATTTGTCTCTCAGATATGTCCACCAGAGGCAGAAGTAAGTGAAAACACACCAGCACACCACCCCTTTTCACTTCAAAACCCACCCTTCTCTACAGTGCAGGGAGGGCTGCCCCCTCTACGGGTGCTACTGGAAGACACAGGGCTCCAAGTGGCTTAATATATTGACAAGTTCAAGGCACTCTGGAGGAGGAGAAAGCAACAAAGAGAGAGAAAAAAAAAAAAAACAAGCCCAGAGGTAAGACAGATTCCTCAGCTGCAACTTTCTGTCTACCTCCACTGTGTCTGCAGGAAAAAACTAAGCAATCCTTTCTCACTCGCCTTCTGCTTCTGAGGATCACACAATGAGAAGAGAAACACAGATATAGTGAATTATTGCCAAATGGTGAAGACCGGTGCTGTGGTTCAAAAGGTGAAAAGCCAATAGATCTCTAAATGCTAGCAGGTTGTGAGCCTTTCAGCCTTTACAGAAACGGTTATCTTAGATCATAAAATGGCCCATTTCCTGGATCACAGTTAGGTTACGTGGCAGGCCAGGGAAGGAAGGGAGAGGGGGACAGGGAGGGCCTTTATCCCCACACACATTGGTGCTTGCTGGGCTTACCTAGGCTCACTGCTCTGTCTGTCAGCAGGATGTTCTATGGGATGGGAGGATTTACTGCTCCACAAAAAGGAAGACCAGTATAAATTACAAGGGCATTTTCCCACAACAGCTTTGCCTGTGCTTCCCCTGCAGCTCCGCCATCCCCCCCCAGCCCTCCCAGCCCTGGGGTCCCCACCAGCTGTCAGTGCCCTCCTTGGCTCCGCAGCCCCCCCCCCCC
>NW_020799091.1:122799024-122813862 GCF_003259725.1 Athene cunicularia
CCGGCTCTCCCAGCCCTGAGCACTTCCCTACACCAAACTCCATCAGCACCTCCAGGCATTAAACACTGTTCTCACTGCTCACTTCCAGTTGCCTCTTCAGCAGGGGAGCTGATTGTGCTGTAGGAAGTCTAACGACATGCGTTTTTATGCAACTGAAGGGAGACTCACCCAATAACATCTTTTGAAGGTGATCTCACTCAGGATTTTATACTCAGCATCACATCACAGGGTAACAGGCATGACTCCAGGTATGCACAAAAAAAGAGCACCTGACGCCTTGTGTGACGCTGCTTTGCACGCGTTCAGCTTCAAATCTGGGCACCCAAAAAGAGAGCTTGTCATAGCAAACTACATCAGAAAAGTTCCTCCCATGTGACAGGTAGTCTACACCACATTATGAGCCAGCAGTTGGCTGGCGTTCTGTTCTGAGAGGGTGCTACAGTCACAGGGAAGGAAAGCCATGCACACATACACACAGAGCACTGAGGTGGAAGAGTATGAAAGTAAAACCCTCAGAGCCTATTGCAAACACCACACAGGCACACATTTGAGGCGACGTACGCATACGCTTCTTACGTGCTTTGGCAAACACAACTGAACATTGTGTATGGGCCCGTTCACAGAGAGAGAACTGAACAGTGCCAACTATAGCCAGACAGATGAACACCCAGCGACCTCAGCTAACGCAACTGCCAGTGACAAAAGCACTAAAAGAAATTCCTTCATACGCTACCAAAAATGTGCACATTTAACCGTGGACTTTGTCGGATGGGCGCGAAGGGCAACGCATGTGTTCAATGGCAGACACAGATTCCCAAATGCTTTTTGTGCACCAACACGGAGCCTCACACAGCCCCTGAGATGTACACTACCAGACAGGAGCAAAAACTCGAAACATGGGGGTTACACAAAAGCAACCCCTAACTAAAACCATGGAAAGAACTGCTTAAGATAGTCACCTGGCCTAGACACTCCTTCAAAGCAGGAATTCCAAGTATAACTGAAATGCACTGGCTACTGTAGCAGCAGACAAACCTGGAAACAACTCTAAGGACCGTATAAGAATGAAAGAAGCAGCAAAGGTAGGCACAGCACTGGGGAGAAGGGTATGCTCACAGAATCACAGGGCAGCATGGACAGAAACTGGCCATTCTCAGCCGCTCGCTGCACAGATTTGCCCCTGTATGGCACAGATGAGAAAAAGCAGATGCTCTTTTTTTCCACCATTTCAGGACAGTAGGTGGTCCTGCCTCCTGCAGAGTCCTCTGAACTGTCCAACAGCACAGTGGCTGTTCTCAGCATTTTGCAAATTATATTATCGCGCTGTCAGCCTTCACAAAGCCGATGGGAAAGGGCCATGCAATCAGGTGATGTAAATCAATTTAGCTTTGCTGAAGCCATCAGAACAATACCAGTTCCCACTACCTGATGCTCGGGCTCTCATGCCAGTGGTGAGTCCAGGAGTGCAGCTGAGCTCACAGTGGCCCCATTGTGACTCCCGCTCAATATTCTCTTAGCTAAGTTTTATGCAACTTATTATATCACACGGTTCTACTCACACCTTTGACACTACTCACAGCTCCGTGTAATCCTCACATCATGCAGTTTTTCTGCAAGAATGTAAACATAAGTCACTGCTTTTCTCAGAACATTCTGGTAGGAAAAAAAAATATTTTCAAGGGGAAAACTCTCATTCTGCTGAGGCTAACTTGTGCTATGTACCCCATGCAGTACCACTGCATACTACAAATCACAGTCATATACTCACTGTCATTATTATTCTTTGGGACCAAACCTCTGTGCTTTATTCAGAGGGACAGAAGGAGCAGAAGACTTGAAGTGACTTAACCATCTTTATTTTTATCAAAGGGGACTTGACACTTATTTTCCAGGAGTTGCCTGAGGAGGAGGTGCCAGTATTTGTACACAGACAGACTTAAAACCATGGAACTAACTGTAAGAGACCACACTAAAGCCAAAGTCTGTAGGTTATTACCACCCAGCAAGCTTCTACCACGGCAAGTAAAGGCAACAGCTCCTGAAGCTAAAAAAAGTAGATGGACGGACACACCAGTGTGTGTAGACGTGCATAAATGAACAAAGACAGAGGAAAAAGTCTCATCAGTGAAAAGGCTCCTATACCATCAGAGCAAATGGGAGTTTTAATCTGCCAGGTTAAACTGATGCTGAGGCATCACCCACCAAAAGGGATGTGTCTGCGGCATGCCTGGGATTTGACCTTCCTCTTCTCTCCTCTGTCTGCAGAGCACAGAAACTCTGATTCCCTCATGCTCCTCCTACAGAACAAAAGGAGAAAGGAGAAGAAAAAAAGCACTGCCAGAGAGGCCCTAACTCATCTCTTACTCTTGGATAAGTCCAAATTTATGGCGCTGTCTGCCTTTGAGTCTTTATTATCTCCTTAAGTGGCTAGCTTTGTACACAATTTATTATAAAAGCCTGGGATCTACAGTCAAATTACAGATCAATTGAAAACTACACAGAAAACAATTAACATCTGGCAGCGGTTTCATCTATAAAGCTGTCAAAGGCCTTGCCAACCCTGAATTCCTCTTCTGACACCCATATTTCCTCTCCCCAAACCCAGACTCCTCCTTTGCACCTCACGGGTCTGTGGGAGAATTGAATCTCCTCTCCCCAGTGCTGTGGTGGCATAAGGCTGGCTCTGTACTAGCAGGCCACTGCATGCTGTAGGAAAACCAGGCTGAATACAGCATAACACCTCTCTGTCTCTGCTAAAGATATGATTTCCATCAGGTGCTACAGAGGGAAGCTGGAGCTGGGATGGCCCCACTGTGCCGGAGCTTCTGCCTCCTCCTGAGCAGATGGAAGGCAGGAGGAGGCCAGGAACTCTGGTCTGTGTCTTGCCTCCATCGCTGCTTATTGACCTGCTTCTCCACGTTGTCAAAAGCCCAATAACTTCACAGGCATCTCTCTGTTGACTTCCAGCAGCAGTCCTCTGCTAGGTATTGCTGAGAAAGACCAAACAGAGGCGTGGCAGACATAATATCATCTGCCAAGGAGAAGCCTACCTTTCACAAGGTCTCTCAAAGGATTTCCCCTGACAGTCAGCTTCTCCCTTCCCCTCAGCTCTTCTGTGCTTCATGTCAGGGAGAGGAGAGCAATAAGAAATAGAGATGGCCACAGGCAGGTCCCTGGGGAGTTTTCTGTGGGAGAGTCTGGCCTTCCCTGGGGTCAGAGCTTTGGTGGCTGAAGCCTGCTCTGATGAGACCTTCACACAAAGTAGAAAACAAATGGAAAAGCAGTGTAACATTTGCAGATACCCTGTCCTTCTAAAAACCTTTCAATCATTCAATCCTGAGGATAAAAGCTGTATCCAGCAGCATGTGCCTCCAACCTTGCCAACATATCATCTCCTCACCATATAGAGTTTCACTCTTCTTTGGCAAGGCTCTTCCATTTACAGCAGGAATATGAGGGAGTTGGAGTTAAACCATCTTGAAAATTCCTTTGTCCATTCTCTCTCCCCCCAGACCTTCCACAGCTGATTCCTACTTCTCCATCTCATCTGCACAGATGGGTAGGGAGGTTCTATAGAGAGATCTGGACAGGCTGGAGCAATGGGCTGAGGCCAACTGGGGGAGTTTCACTAAGGGCAAATGCCGGGTGCTGCCCTTGGGCCACAACAACCCCCAGCAGCGCTACAGGCTTGGGGAGGAGTGGCTGGAGAGCTGCCAGTCAGAGAGGGACCTGGGGGGGATTGATAATGAGCCAGCAGTGTGCCCAGGGGGTCAAGAAGGCCAATAACATCCTGCTTGTGTCAGCAATAGCGTGGCCAGCAGGGACAGGGAAGGGATCTGACCCCTGTGCTTGGCACTGGTGAGGCCGCCCCTCGATTCCTGGGTTCAGTTTTGGGCCCCTCACCCCAAAAAGGCCATTGAATGACTCAAGCGTGTCCAGAGAAGGGCAACGGAGCTGGTGCAGGGTCTGAAGCACAGGTCTGATGGGGAGCGGCTGAGGGAACTGGGGGGGTTTAGTCTGGAGAAGAGGAGGCTGAGGGGAGACCTCATCGCCCTCTACAGCTCCCTGAAAGGAGGGTGCAGAGAGGGGGGATGAGTCTCTTGAGCAAAGGAACCAGCGCCAGGCCAAGAGGGAATGGCTTCAGGCTGTGCCAGGGCAGGGTCAGACTGGCTTTTAGGAAATATTTCTTTGCAGAAGGGGTTGTTGGGCGTTGGAATGGGCTGCCCAGGGCAGGGGGGGAGTCCCCATCCCTGGAGGGGTTGAAGAGTCGGGCTGACCCAGCGCTGAGGCATCTGGTGGAGTTGAGAACGGTCAGTGTGAGGTTAATTGTTGGACTGGAGAATCTTCAAGGTCTTTTCCAACCAAGATGATTCTGTGAGGACAAAGACTGCTAGTATAAAGCTCTTCAATGGACCCTGAGGCAGGAACATTGAGTAAGCAGGTAATACTGGTTTCAACACAGAACATCTAGCTCGACTTTCCTTTATATGATGTGAGGGGTACAAGAAAAAATGGTATTTTTTTTGCTGAGTTCACACATACTTCATGCTACTACTCAGTTCTGAGGCACAAGTTGATGGACACCATCTCCTGCCCAACAGGACAAGCACTGCTCATAATGGGGTTAAGAGGAACAAAGGTGAGGTCAGTGAAGGGACTCAGTGCAACATTTCTAGCCATTATTTTTAACACTACTGCTGCAGAAATAATTATTTTTTTCTGCTGTGCATTTACCATAACTTTCATCCCAGCTGAAATACTACGGTTGATATAAATGTAAAAAGCACTGTAGTCAGCATGAGTCTACACTCACCATTTTTGGGGTGGTGGGCAAAACACACTTCACCTTGTCCTTCCCCTTCCACCACTGCCCAGACACGTATCCATCCTTAGAGACATGGCAATAAATTGCTGCAGGAGTAAACGCCCAGTTTGGGCAGCCGAAACACTGAGCTGAGAGTGACTTGCAGGAAGGGTTGCACAGGAGTAGCTCTGGAGATGCTTGTCTCATGGAAAGCTGGGGAGAGGAAGTGGATGAGTGGACGGTGCAAGAGAAGCCTCCGCCCTTCAGTGAGCTAAGAACAGCTGTTGTTGATGATGATTGCTTCCTAATTAGCTTGCTCTTGTATAAGCTTGATAATTTTATGTACCTCCAGAGGAGCGGATTAGCTCTGAATTCACATTGTATCCATTTGTGAAGAGTACCCTATAAATTATTTACCTAACTCTCAGAAATATTAGATCAAGAAGAGTCTAAGTATGTCTAATTATATGGCAAGAATAACACTGAGTAGAAAGGCCTGCTGCATTTACAAGTGCCTAAAAGTGATAAACTGCTTTTAAAAGTTACCATTCATACCCCATGACACTACAGCCTGCTACAGGTTTACAGTTATGCTCTTATTACAAATATTTCTCCAAAGCAGGTTTTGTATAGCAGGAGCACTAAGAAGCCTCAGCCACAGATTCGTCCTTCAAGAGGCAAAAAAAATATACAGACCCAAAACAAAACTAAAAAAAGTCACTATCCCCAAACATGTAAGGTTATCACAGCCATAATAAAACAAAATGAATTTGAGTGTATACTGGTAAATGGCTCTAAACTTCATAAAGACTCTAACAACCTCTCCCAAGTTGCTGGCTCTGATTCACCACTGGTTTAAGTAGAATAACAGAGTGATGAATCAGCTATGCTATAATTTTCACTCCATTTTTTGCTATGTTAGTACATTGTTACTTCATTACTATTGAACCACTATATTTTTTCTGTGCTTTGCAACCAGCATTCTGTTAACCCATGGTGAGCCTGCAGCCACTGTAATAGAGCTAACGCTGAGTCTCGTGGCAGTAGAACCCCAGTTTTTATTTGAAGGTGAAAGGAGACAGCCCACTGCAATATTTACAGGTCCATTGACCTTATTTCAGGGTGAAGATGACATTCAGATGAGAGAAAACAGAATATCAATTAATGCCAGCTCCAATTAGGAGAAAAAAAAATGTAACAGAACATGAAATTGATAGGGGAGAAAAGGAACCAGAGAGAAAGAAATCCACAGAGGGGGCACTATGAAGTGCTATGGGGAATTCCTTCCCCTTCAATGCATGGAGGACTTTCCAGCTTGCATTGCCAGTGGGTGGTAGACAGTGTTTTGAATGTGTCTTGGTCCTTTGGGCTTTGTTTCCCTCCTTTGGTATTAGAAAAATATTCTGGCTCTTGCTGGAGTCAGGCTACTGAATGCAACAGATCTTTTGTCTGGTTCAATATCACATAAATGAACAAAAGTGCAACTCAAAGAGGTCACAGTTCAGTCGGTGGCTCTAATCTGTAAATACCCTCTGCCTGTTTATATCCCTGCCAGGCATCAATAAAGCTAAATGGCACTGTCAGGAATGGAGACAGGTATGGGAATGAGTTTGGTTAGGAACATGAGATGTGGCAGAAATGGCCAACAACAAGACTTTACAGATGCAAGCAGAACATCCAGGGCATATTGTTTACATGTTCCACTTCTACAAGAACAGTGTTGGCATCCAGCTCTGTGAGGCACGGACTATAAGATATGCAAAGCCCACCTCTTTCTCACCTCGGGTCATTTCAAATTCAAGTCCCTTGACTTTGCTCTCCCTTTGCTCAGAATTTATGTCCCCACATTACTCCTCTTGACTCTTTTCTTTTGAGCAAGGACTATTTACACTCCTTTTCATTCAAATAAAATAAAGCTTCACTGAATGTACCAGCAGCACTGTGTCAATGATTCGCAAGGATGCACAATTACCTATCAACAGACAGTGGCTGCCTGTGGAAAGACAACCCAGAGCTTCATAGAACCTCTTCAAGGTTGGGTCTATCACAGACCAGTATCTCCCCAACCCTATGTCTGGGAAGAGACATCATGAGATTCCTGTTGAAGTGGACATAGGGTATCTTTACAAGACACACAAGGGCAACTGCAGAAAATGTGGAAGTTCAGTGCCACTAACGATGTACTCTTTGCCTCATGTTTTTGCAGCAGAGTGATTAACAGCAGACACACGTACCATAGCAAAGGAATGTTTCACGGTTGAAAGGTTAATTCTTGATTTGATTTGTTTCAGAAGTATTGGAGATTTGATGGAGGAGGGTGATGGGGTGGAGGATTAAGAGGGTTCCTGATAGAGGAAGAGAATGATTACTGAGATAGGCACTAATGTGCAGGGAGAATCTCACAGTTCGTCCCCAAAAGGTATCTGTTTGATTTTCTTGTAATGCTTTTTTGTTGCTGGCTCCAATCTGTAATCCTCACATTCCTAACATGTGCAGCTTGTGGCTTTATCGCTCTCTTTCTCCTGCCCACTCATCCTTCCTGGCTACAAGTCAGTTAAAGATGGTGTGGCTGGATTTGAAAAAAAAAAAAAAAAAAAAAAAAAAGAGGGTTTGAGGGTGAGGGAGAGCAATTGAAACCAAAATCCAGAAGTTGAATGTCTCGTGCTGAATGTTAACTCACAGAAAAGTAACCCAACAACCTTGAAGTAGAGCAAAGCCCAATTTAAATTCATTACATTTAAATTAAATTTAAAGCCCATGTAAATGATTGACTTAGTTAAGAATATGTCATGTGGAAGAGAAAAAGTGCAGCAGCGACATGCCAGGCAGCCTTGGCTAATTTTACAATTCACAGCAAAATCTTCATACTCTGATTGCGGTTTAAAAAAAATACGCACACAACTTATTAGCACCAATATTAGAGCCAGTATTTATAATTCTTCCCAAAAAAATCACTGAATGTTTTGCAAACTCCACACAATATAATGCAACGTGGCTACTTTGGGAGATAGGGAGGACAGGGACCTGCATAGGGAGTACAGAATTAAAAATACAATTATTCCTAAGTGGAATTTTGCCTCTCTCTCAGGACATATTCTCTGAAAGTGGGTGAAAATGCTCCAGGATCTTTAAGTATCATGACCTTACTTCCAATGCAAAAGAACATTTTACTTTTATTCAGTTGAGAGAAGAGTGACTGCATTTTTGAACCTTTTTTAAAAGTTAATCTACTGACAGTTACCACCAACACCAGTGGGTACTAGGTCACAGTCTGAAGGTTTATGTCACTGAAACTTTATAAAACTAGGTGATTTGTAAGAATATTAATGATACCATTAATAAATGAATTCAAAACATGGTCTGTGCCTATCTATCCCTTCCCTGCTACCGCACAAAATGATTTTACTGGGTTGGTTTTGGTCTACTGCACCAAAATTGCTTTTATTTTTTTGTGGGAAAAATGGCCGTGTATAGACATTTACAATCTTTCATGTATTTCTAGTATTAGAAATAATGAAATTACGATACTGTGGAGCCAAACTTTTAATCTGTTAGTAATGTAATATGTGGTCAGAACAGGCTGGTTAAGCAGAGACTGAAGTCTTGAAGTAAGACTATTCAGGTCAAATAATTCACTCTCCTAGTCTTCACTTCAAAGATAACTTTTAGTTTCCCACGTGAAGTGCAGATGAGCACCATGGCTGAGTGAGGAGTCCTACAGCAAGTTTGACCTCTATTTGATAAATAAGAGATTGACCCGTTGAAATGCCCTGAAGACATACTCTATCATAAAAGTGGAAACAGCTGGGAATCAGAAAATATAAGTGTTTGGAGGGGAATGGGTTAATACTCAGACAGAAAAGCAACTGTTTCTGCTGGGAGCCATACATTTTTTTTTTTTTTTTCAGCAGCCGCTCCAGGCTTTGTTGCTTTTCTTGTCATCGTTTTTTCCAAGATGAACAGGAGCTGGGTATATCTCGTAAAGAGAATAGAGTAAAAGAGAACTGAACATGCTTCCCTCTAAACGCCATAAGAAGAGACATGCTTTATAAATACAATTGTTTTGCTTCATTTCATTTCCTTATTGGTGCTGGTTCCAAGCAAGTAGGACTTCAAGAGTTGGTCAATTTAGTGCAAGAGGAATGAATGACGCAGAAGCTCATGAGCTCTGAATCTAAACTAAGATGAGCTGCTGGGAATCAGGGGTAACCTGTTGAAGGCAAAGGACAAGCCCTTGCACGAAAGCAGCGTGAAATCACAAGGGGCCCCTGTAAGTCTCAGTGTCGCTGCAAATGCTCCCAAGCAGTATTAAATAACCAAGAAGAGAAAAATCATTTACTTATAAACCATGTGTCCTTTTCTGGTGGCTACTTTTCCTTCAATTTTTTTCTTTTTCTTTCTTTGTTTTTTTTTTTTTTCTTTTTTTCACAAAGCATGTAGCGAATCTGCTGCCACAAGAGGCTGCAGGGGCAGACTGTATTAGCAGATTAAACAACAGGACAAATTCATGGACAACAAGGCCACAAAGAGATAAGAAAGCAAATAGGCAGGAATGCATCTTCTAAAGTCACCAGTCCAATGACTGTCTATGCTGGGGGAATATGAGGGGAACAGATGGCAGAAACTGGCCAGATGATTTTCTGAAAAAGCACCTCTTTTTTTTTGCACATGTTGCGGACAAAATACTGGCCTAGATGACTGTTCACACCCGTGAGGACATTGCTTATACTCGCGGATAAAACCTTATCCTACTGAAGAGGAGAGTTGCATCACGGCCTGCTACAGGACAAGAAGAGTCTAAGGCAGGGGCAGCCATCCTTCCTCACCCAATGAGTGGGTGATAAATCCTAGCAGCACAACCACACATCCTCTATCCTGGGAAGTCAGTGGATGAAAGGGCTTGAGTAGGAGGTCGTAAATGGGAAGCAACTTCATCTCCCCTGCTCTCCACAGCTACAGCCCAGGACGGGGCTGTGGATGCAGCTGCTTTCTGGCATGACCCAGCAGTGGCATAGCATCCGCTGCCGAGTCGTTCCCTTCTGCAGCTGGAATCTGGATTATCCAGCGGTCTTCGCCAGCAGCACTCTGTTGCTGGTTAAATGATACAGCCCTGGCTTGAAAGTTGCACTTGAAGCACAGCCAAGCAGTAGGTTGTTCATGAAGAAAAGCTTCAGGCAAGCAAAGAGCTCAGATCTCTTCTCCTTACTCCCTACGGCTCAACCCTGAAGAGCTTTCTGCCATGAAGTCTCATGGCTGAGGTGAAGCACAGAACCCCTTTAAAAGATGGGAGTGCTCTACTGCTTGAAGAATTGCTCTCAAAAGTAATCAAGCCTCTCACAGAAAGGGGTCTTGAAAGCTAGGCACACCAATTTAAAGATTTAGCTGGAAGATTTTGACAAAGCTCCTTTAAATGGAGCAGATATTTGTCTCAGTGAATGGAAAAATACAGTACGAATTAAGTCTGCAGAATGAGAACATTGGAGGAAGCGACCTGCATTGACTGGTAGCCAATACTGCACCCCTCATGATGTGTAACTAATAACAGCACGCCAGACATTCAGCTTGCACATTAAATATTAATAACATTTTTCTTCTGACTCATCATTAAGCTAGAGCATTGCTGCACAGCACAAACTGATTTACAGACCAGCCGCGACAGGTTCCCATGCTACCCGTGTCGCTCAGCTGAACACCTGCTATCCATAGGTTTGCTGATGGACTGGCAAGCTAACCAGGTCAGAAACAGGGGGGCTTCAAGCAGAGGAAAACAACAACTCAGGCAGGTAGAGAGACAAACAACCAACCCTTCTGATTGCACCTCTGTCCACAGATGATGTACAGCATATGAAACGACTCTCTTCAGTCTGACTGTTTAACTCTGAGAATGCTGCAGATGCAACTGGTGTGCTGTGCCCCGCCTCCTCATTTCTTCTAGGATAAATGACATGGTACTCTTCCAGGAAAGCCTTCTACGGGCAAGATATTTACAGCACCTCCCAGAACAAGACTATGACTGGTCCTATTTAGATAGTGAGGAACAGGACCTACCATTCTCTTGAAAAAAAAGGTAGTCTCAGCCATGTTTGCACTAAAAGAGAGTCTGGCTGCTCTTTTATATCTCTACTCCTCTCAGACAAGGTGTTTCCAGTGCAGTAGCTTACACTGCCTGCACTGTTTGCCTGATCCATGGAGAGCACTTTGCAGGGAGATTTAGACAAGCCATTTTTGAAATACGGGACTCAGCGAAATATAGATGATGTATAACAATTGGAAAATGCTCTCAGTGATTCTTAGCAACACCCTATCACAAAAGCATCTTGTCTTAGAAGCTTCAAATGTAGTTTCTTTGAAAGAATCTGGTGAGTTCCAGCAGTATGGGATCAATTTTGAAAAAGCAAAAAGAAAACTTGAGAAGTGAGTCAACGATGAGTTAGAAACATCAGAAGAGGGTATCAGATTTTTAAACAAGATGCCAAACATCTCCTGAAGAACTGTGCTTTCATTTAGAAGACTAAATAAATAAAAAAGTAGTAGCTCTCTAATCCTTATTCCCTGTGAAGTTTTCAAAACATAGGTAGGTCACTAAGGTTTTTTTTTTTTTATACACAGTGAATTCTTTTGAGAAAGATATTAGATTTATCTCATTCTGGAGCCTTTGGGGGATGGTGGGAGAGGGGCATACATGAGGGCCCCAGACAATCCCTTTGTACTTCCCTCATGTATTCATCTCTCAGCTGCTGGTATGCAGAGATCCTAGATCAGCTGGCACTATTTCTCAGTGCCTGTTTTGTTTGGCAAGGATTAAAAAGGCCAGAGTCCTGTTCACCTGCTTGGGTGATCTTTGACAAATGACTTGAGAATTAGTTATGCTCAGCTTTCTAGATCTATAAAACAGAGTGAGTAAACTACACAGGCTTCCTTCCTCAACCCTCTGAAGTCTCTTGCCATAGAGTGACACAGATACAGATATGTGCTTGTGTACACATATATGAGCTTGCCGGTATTAAGCACATGTATGCATATGCACACAGACAGGAACATTTATGATTGCTCCCATTACGATTGTTCTTTCCTCCTCCAAGTCACAAAGGATAACCGCCTGCGTGCACACCCTCCACCATTTTCCACAGCCCTCATTTCCTTCCAGAGAGCTCTGTTCTGCTGCACATAGCAACTGTGTCACTGGAAGAAAACTTTTAGTGTTCCTCCCTCCCCTCTTTTTATATGTAAAAGACTCATTAATATGTTCTACATAATAATCGCTACCTACTAAAATATTGCTGCACTGCTCAGCAAAGATTGACGCTTACAGGGGAGAGGTGCCATATTACCAAAGGTTTATTACTCTTATAAAATCTGCTCCAGAGCACTGTAAAAGTATAGACAATTAGAAATTTTCAAAGCGAATAAAGTGCATTTTGTGATTCATTGTCTTTGCTCTTTTTCATTATTGTTATTACCGTCTCTATTCACTAATTTGCAGAACTGTGAGCGGGTGTCACTGTCACTCAAGAATTTTCCAGATTCTCTCACATTCATCTTTTGTGTTGACCTTTATTGCTCTATTGTTTTGATGCACAGTTATGAGACAGCTTTCTAAAAAGTGGTACTTTTTAAAATGCTTTCTGCTCAGGAGCAGAGGATAGGTCCTGTAACTGTTGGCACAACTGCTGAATCAAAGCCTGCCAGCTACACAGCCCTCTCCCAACCTCTCATTCCCTATCTAAGCATCATCCGTTCATATAAAAGCACTGCAGAGATTTGGATCATTATCCAGAAACAGTTGTCAATAAAACAGCATTAGAAACAAATCAAAGCACCAATAAAAAGACATTCATTTCCAGATGAGGTCTGTGTGCCAATTAAAATATTTGAGGGTCTATGTAAGAAGGGATCACTTGGCCATTCAAAGTACATAAGAAAGAAAACCAGAACAGAGGGGGAAAAAAAAAAAAAAAGGAATGTCAAGGGAAAACTGATCTCTGCATGGGATTGCTGTTCAGAGGAACCAATTTGTGTTGATGAGTTGGACATTTAAAAGCTGAAAGCATGTTGTGCTGTCTGATATGACATTGGTGGCTATGGGATTTCTTCAGTAGCAACTTTATTCAGTAAGATACAAGTACCAGATAATGAGCTGCATAGATAGGTAGCATTTCTCTGTGTCAGTGTTAGAGGCAGCAGATTGTCAGCTGAGTTTTCTCTATTCCCAAGGCTGAAGGCTGGGAGGGAACTAAGCTGGTTGACTGCTTCAGTAGCCTTCTCTAGACTACATACTCTTTTGGAAGATACTGGGTCTCACAGAGCATCCAAGTCCTTGTGGGCTTTTTTTCTGAGATAATTTAGCCTAGTTACTAAGTCATGATGACTGATGGGCTAGGAGCAAGTGTCTCCTTGCCATCACCACCACCCAGTGCTAAGGGAGTGCCCACACCTCCCATTGCCTTCATGAGACCTCTCTGCTCTGTCCCAGCAAAAAAGTGCCGGGCTTTGAGCTCAGTTTCTTGTGAGACACAGGCCTCCTCACAACTGCTTACTTTATGCTCACCTAAAAAAAATTCACATCAGGGAGATGAAGGTACTGTATGTTCCTCGTGCCTTTTTTTTGGTCATTACTCTCCTGCCCCCTCATCACCATTTTCTTGGGTTTTGTTTATTTCACAGAGTTTGCTTAACTCTAATGGCTAAGCCAGAGGGAAAACCACATAATCTTTCTAAATCATTTCAATCTATTTACCTGCCTCCTACTCTTATGGTGTACAGATAGCATTTCAAATCACACAAAGGCTGGCAAAGTGTAACCAATAACACCAATTTCAGGAGAAGAAAGCTTCAAGAAATAAAACCCAAAACCCAGCACATCAGGATGAGAAAATTGAGCCATCTAATTACCTACACCAAATAAACTCTGAAGCAGGACCGGTGGTAATAATTTTTAGAAGATTTAGTTTTAAAATATTAGTAATACAGATAAGGGATTAACATTAATACCGTAGGTGACTAATCTTGACTGTGCCTCTTTAAAAACAGCATTGCTACCACCATCATAAAGGAAATTAGCACTGATAATTAGATCAAATCCTTTATGTCAGTAATCCCACTTTAAGATATTTTCAGAAGGTTGGAGGTTTAAGGCAATTTCCTGTATGCATCCAAGACTCATTAATTAATATTGATATTTAATGTGTTCCAGACTTTCATTTCTTGGTAATACTCAGAGCTGTGTCCAACTCATTTGAGACAATAGTTTCGTCACACCAGAAAATAATTGCTCATTCAGCACCAAAGACTATCAAGCAACAAATCAGAGACCTTTAAAACTGTCTTACCTATCAGGGAATTGGGGTTCTCTGTATCTGAGCAACTTAATGGTAGTTTTTCCCCTTCCCATGGAAATGCCCTTAAAACCCTGCATTTGAAGTAAAATCAGTCTCATGGTGTGTCGATATTCTCCCCAATGACTGATACTGCTTATGTCATCAAATACTTCCGCTCACATACTGGAAACAGATTATGCTAGCTAAAATTAGTCCAGATTGAAACTTATTTGTCTATGATCTCCGTCAGTAGTTTCGAGTGCACTGTCTAAATGCAAGAGCCTCCTGGCAAGATGTACGTTGTAAAAGCTTGAGCAATTTGGATGGGACTCCTGTGTCACCTGCCATGTTTGTTCCCCTCCTTGCCTGAATGAATCTTTAACTCCTCAAAGCGAATTTTAAGTGTAGGTCTTGCCAATTGCGAATTCAGAATTTGTTGTCAGTGAGCTTCACCTGAAATGTACTCTTTCTACAAACCTTTCTCATCATAAATATGCTCACTGGAATAATCACAGGATGTGGATGCCATGAGAGTGTCAATGCAATCAAGACAAATTGGTGAAAGAATTGAGAAAACTACTTGACAGCACTCATCCAGCTTGGATGAAGACTACTTAAACATTCCCCCTGCTTTCCTGCACTACAGGAGGTCCTTTGACACCAGCGTGCTCATGCTCTGCTACACGCTGCCAGTAGTGCTGGGCCCCCACAACTCTA
>NW_020799091.1:122813912-122888270 GCF_003259725.1 Athene cunicularia
AGGAAGGAAGGAAGGAAGGAAGGAAGGAAGGAAGGAAGGAAGGAAGGAAGGAAGGAAGGAAGGAAGGAAGGCAGGCAGGCTCCAGATTCTCAAGACAAAAACCCCACAAAACAAGTAAAAGTAAACACTTAAAAACTTGACAAACATGGAACTCAATTGTATGGTTCTGGGGGCCTAAACAACTATCTTCTCATGGCCCTGGCTGGCAGTATTGAGCAATGTCTCCTCTTCAAGAGAAGGAGCAGCAAAAGATAGCGTCAGATGTTTGCTGGTAGCAATCAGCCCTGCCAGATTTAGAAATGTGTACAAACGATTTTGAACACTTCAGCTCCAGTGCATACATATGTCTCCATAGCGTTCCTCTAACAGGCACCTACTGAGAATAATGTGAAAGGAATCAGAATATGCAACAGGCAGTGCACCTGTATAAGCTGGGCCTATGTTTGGAAGAGCTTTGCACAGCCTGCCTCCCACTGTGCTAACAGCCTTTCATGGTTTTGTTCCTAGCAGTTGAAGATCCATGAACAATCTCTCCTGCCACTGTACCTTTAGCTCCTTATTTCTGGGCATCTCAGTGAGGCTAGACTAAACCGTAGAAATCAAAGAATAGAAATTATTGTTTGGTTAAGGTTAAATCCCAGTTCATCTATCTCAAATCTCCTGCTGAGGTGCTATACAACCTTGGATGAGGAAAATACTTCAAGGTCCTTAGAAAAAAAAAAAAACAACACAAGAAGTACCTTTGAGACCTGAAGCTTGCTGATTGTTCACTAGTCTTATAAAAACAGGAACGGCCACTTACCTGAAAAGAAAAAGAGAAAGAAATATCAATGATTATTCCTTCTTTTAAAAGAAAACTACACTTCATACAAAACGAGAAAGAATAAAATGATTGCGGTGCACCAGCAGGCTGGGTGTGGGATGCCCAGGCCTGCAAAACCTGGGAATAAGTCTCAACATATGATGGCAGAACTGTAGGATAAAGGCAGAACTCAAATACAGAAGGATATGACTGGAAACAATTCGGGTACATTTGTAAACCAGCAGCAGAGTATGTGGATGTTTTTCTGCCCACAAAGGATGTCCCAAATCAAGGCAGCAGGCACATTCTCTGAGGTTTCCTTCCTATTTTCTGCCCTTCTCCCATCTCTGCTATGAATTAGTACAGAAAATTTTCTTCCAATGTGCAAGTCAAGTGTGTCCCTTTCTACAGATTGAAGGATTCAGTCTCTGCAATAGATGTGGAGCTCAGTGACACAGTTTCTGTGAATTCCACTGATTCTGTGGGATCTTCCCATGACAGTCCTCTCCTACCCCCTCTCCACCAAGAAAACCAAACATAAAAAGTCTGAGGAACCTGCAGATTAATTTCTTTCTGTGCAACATGTGTGTACAGTCCCATTAACTGCAACACAGCAGGCCATCGATTGGGGAGGGGAAAATGGCTTTGTTTATGGTAATAGATTTTGAGACTCCTGGTGATAATTTATTTAATAGGAATTTTTGCAGAGCTAGCTATTATACTGATGGAAACCCTCAGAATGGGCTGATTTTAAAAGGGGTGGAGTGAAAACAAGTGGTATTGCTTATTTTTTGAAAAATATTGTTATTAAATAATTTGAAACACATTGATAAAATGTGTCTGAGAGTTACACTGCTGTAATTTATAATACAAATTACATTCCTATTGACAAATGGCAATTTAATCCAGCGATTAACTTCAAAACAATGTGAATTCCTCTGTTGCTTTTTTTTTTTTTTTTTTTACATGAAGCAGGATACGTGCTGGGATCACCAGATGTTATGCTGTTGCTGGACTCAGACTTATTTTCTGCCTCATCTCCCAAAAGGATACACAACCAGGAGTAACCTAACCAACTCCCTTGTCATCTTTAAGTATGGATCAACCCTGGGAAGTATCCACCGGGATATTAATTCTGCATAAATACTTGGTTTCAAGTTAAGCAGTCTCTTTTGCATACAGAAATCATCCTGTCTAGTCCCACCCCAAGAAAACCCCCACAGGGGATAAAACCCAAAACAAATCCACAACTTGCTTGAAATTAATTCACATAGATGATTTAAACAGAAAAGAGATCGTGATCTTGTCCTTGATGTAGCCTCAAGGAACAAACACTAGTCTGAAGGATCAAGCTACCCACTGTGCTGTCTATCCTTCTGCAAATACATCCCGAGACAGATGCACCCATCAACTTAGAGATGCCAAGCCCTTTGCAATAACACTGCAGAGCTACCAGCTGTAATGAGATACTGGGAAATCAGATCATCCTACATTTAAACTGATTTCTATCACTGATATTCTTTGCAGTACAGAACTAGCGTTAAATGCAATAACATGCTGTTGCATGGTCACTTAATTCTAGAAGTAAATTCAATATTTGCTGGCATCCCCTACCCAGAGATACAAAGTGTACATATGTATTGGAGCTGTTAGTTAGAATTACCTTTGCAATGCCTCCTGGGGAAAATCAGGACAGCTTAGGCATCTGTCTGGGAAGAAAGGGTTGTCATTCTCACCCTGTACAAAATTGTTTACAAATTCCTCTGCCTCTTGCTTTGTATTATGATTATGACCCTGTTGCTGTCTTGGACACGTATAGGTTTTGCTGCAAGAAAAAAGAAGGACCTATTCCCACTGCTTTTAATATTTTCAAAGAAGGTGCTGGGGTAGAACAATGGAAACAAACACAGTGTCTTTGTGACACCACTTGTAAGCAGTTAGGAGTAGGTAAGGAACAATGCCAGTGTTCTTCTGATGGGTCCATTGTAGAAAGATCTGCTAGGAGAGCTTTTTCCCAAGTCTGCTATACACAGCCCATTAAGAACTCTGAAGTTCTTCCTTTAAGACCCAATTTTATCATTGTATTTTGGAGCCTCCTTTCCTGGCTGAAGGAAGTAAGGGCACAGAAATATGAATATGAAAAATATTGCAGACATCTGAATTTGGTTCTAAACCTCTAAATGGGTTCTGTCAAATTAAGGATAGGATAATTGTGGATAGATTGTCTGACAGGTGCATCCTAAAAAACAGGCCTGGGTGGCCTAACACCTGGGAGTCGAGTTCATCTCTTGCATTGGGCCATTTTGTGACCTTAGTTAAGCCATATTTTTTTTTATGCTTTTTCCTGTGAAATGATACTCATCAGGATAGTTCCACGATTTGTTAAGTCTCCTAATATATTTCAACAGATAAAAGGTATTCTTTCTAGCACACAGAAAGACCAATTGTGAAAACTCCTCTGCTGCAACAGGACACAGTAGACTCATGACAAAACTCACTTTCTGATTCAACATAATAATACAAACTTTAGCCATATTTGTTCTGAGAAGGATCTCCCTCAATGTCTCTTAAGGAAGCTGTTCCACTTCAGTTAAACAAATATTACTTGCCCAGAGCAAGATTGAGCGTTACTCTGTTGTAATTAAGGTTTCCAATTCTGGTTTCAAGGAAACAGCAGGATTTTGCACCTCAAGTTATTCCCCCCCACCCCCCTCTTGCAATGAAAGTTTCCTTAATTCAATTCAAGCTTGCAAATATCTGCAGGGTAGGCGACATGAATGACATTGCATTTTGCAGCAAATACATGCCTTGTTAAAAATACTTGCTCCAACTCTTGTTCTGACACTGTCTGTGGGAGAAACTTGATGGGGCTCATTGTGCCTTTACAGAAATACCAGTGGCCAAGCATGACTGTGGCTGGGAGAGGCAGTGACACAAACTGGACCCCAACACCCCTTCTGCCAGGGCCAGGATTTCCTTGAGGTTTCCTCTCTGCAAGCTGACCTCTCCTTTCCTCTGCTTAGCTTGAGAATCTTGATGAGAAGAGAGCCCGCGGTGGGATGGCTGCAAATGTAATGCAATCAGAAGATAATGACTTCAGAAGGAGAGGGGAGGGAGGGGATAATCAGCAGAGGCAGATGAACTCCCAAGATATAAAAAAAAAAAGACTCTGTTTTCATGCAGATGTCCCTAGTAATGAAGAACGAGGGAAGAGGAATATCGAGAAAGAGGTGAAATGGAAGCCGATTTGTTTCTAAATAGCACTATTTCAGAGTTTTCCATGGGGTTTAAGTAGCTTCTTAAACTAAGAGTGTCTGGAAATACCCCAGACAAATTCAGACCTCTCAGCCATCTCTCTCTCTCTTTATTATACACATATCCATGCCACAATTTAGAGTTAGCTTTGGTGGGAATTGAGGCTGGAAATATAAAATATGCAGGGAACATCCCCTATCTCCCTTCAGGCTCAGGTTGAGCTCAGTGTCTATGAAAATATTATGCAAATGTGACAGTGTTTTCTTTGGGCAAGCCATTTAACTGAAGCTTTCAACACCTTAGAAGCCTGGAGACAAAGGGTGCAGGTAATGATAAATGCAATTTATTTACAATGGACATAAAATGGAAGGTGTAGGCGGCTGCTACTACAGGTGATCTCCCCTGCTCTCTCCACCCGCTCAATCACAGACTTCAGCCTTCCCTTGTGATGCCTGCCTGTTTCCTGGGGTGAGGGGTTTCCAGGGATCACTCTGCTCAGAGGTTTCTCTCTCCCTGATCAGATTCTGCATTTTATATTCAGGTATGTGACTTCCACAGGCAAGAAGTTTTAACTTCTAAAACCAAAGCAGTAAATGACCTGACCTTGGCAAGCTTCACTACGAGTACCGACCCAGGGTTCAGACCTGGAAGAACCTGTGAAGATTTTCAGCCCCTTTGAGGAGAAACTAGAGACAGCTACAGTACTACATTGCACTCCTAGAAATCCTGCCTAGCCTAATGGTATCAATACTTTATGGCAACAGCGCCGAGCACAACACACACATTGCAGGATGTGAAGCTGCTGAATCTAGACCAGAACAGACCACTGAGGTACCACAGGGGGCTGCTGTGCAAAAAAACAGTGAGCCAAAATGTCTTTTAGTGCACACTGCTAAGGCCTGCGTTGCGGCTAAGATACACTCAGTGGCCTCAGCTTCCCAGGTGGTTACATACCTCTCTCTTCATCCCTCCCATATATTTAAGTGTAGGTGTTAGCATCAGTATCCTGAACAAATTCCAACGAGCGCCCGTATGCTCTGCCTCTTTCCATTCCCTCAGCAGATTAAGTGGCTAAGCTCTTCTCTTCCCGCACTAAATGCCTGCTCTGTTAGAGAGCGCTGATGCACTCACGTCAGCAAATTAAGTTGGGATGGCTGAGGGCATGATGGCCTGCAGCTCTCCATCAAACCTCTCTCCCAGAGATTGCAGTTCTCACGTAAGGGACAACCAAACAGCTCCTGGGTCAGCTGCTGCTCTTTACAGCTCACCCGATTAGCATGAATCAAATTGATGTTGGCTTACTTTACCAGGCTGGCTGTAAAACTGTGCTAGGGAAGGGGCTGCTTCATGAGCCATTCAGCTGTCCCTGCTGTGGGGTGGTAACATCTGGCAGAAGCTTGAAGCTGAAACCACTTGCACCCCACAAACTTCATTAGTTGTTGAGCGAATGTAAAAAAAAATACGTGGTGCGTTCCACTCCAGAAATGGCTGCTGTACGGGAAGAATAGCAGGTGAGGCGACCTCTATAAAACCATGTTTCCAAAGGATGATCAAACATAAGGAAGGTGTAATGAAGTAACTTATTCTTTATTATTATTACCCCAGAGACCCAATACCCTCTTAAAAAAATCTAATCCTTTTTAATTTGTTCTAAGTAAAACCATTACTTATAAGTATGACAACTGTATTACTAATTATGTCATAATTTTATGCCGAAGCACAAGTGAAAATGGCTTAAAGTCTAAATTAGACCTAATAAAGAATTAATTTAATAAATCACTTGATCTCCCCCAAAAATTATTTACTTAAAATTAGAGTTTGCTGAAAAATCTCACATTACTTTTTATTAATGCCACATAAAGTAATTGTGTAATTAGAAATTCACTTACAAGGTGACACAATTTACTCGATAATGATGCACAGCATTCATATAGCACATAGCAGCTAGAAAGATCCCAAAATACTCTGTTAAAAATGCACCAGAGTCCAAGCGTCACTCTGCTCATCCCAGAACCGCAGCCACCTCTGGGCTGGAAGCAGGCAACCGCTTACTGGAGTGTGTCAATGCTCTGCAGCGATTTAGGAAGGAGCCTGAAGAATACAGCACTCCACTAAGCGGGGGAAAGCAAACTAACATAATTCCTGGGAAATACGGTCAGGCCACAGGGGTTTGTATTGGTTTGTTCACAATAAATTATCACGGGACCGTATAAGGCTGCAGAGTATCGTTACTTTCAGCCTAGGCCCCACTGGTGATGTGACCTCCCCTCAGAGCCAGACCTGTCTTAAATGCTCGCTCCAGCACTGCTCAGGACAGCGTTCTGGCTTGTGGATTTCTTTGTGGAGTCCCTTACAGCAGTGCGGGCTTCCTTGGAAAGGACCCGTTCGACTCTTGACTAGATTCAACCTCATCTAGTTCATGGAGTCTGATTAATCAGAATCAGCAATAATGAAATTAGAAGTAAGAGTGAATCATGTCCTTCAGGGAGTGTGCACTTCCTTCCTGGTGCTGTACAGGGAAAGTGCTAGCTTGCAAAAAAATATTTTTATGGGTTTTGGGGCCCCTTTCTTCCCTTTTACCTTGAAGTGCTTCACATATTTTCATTTATTAAGCCTGCATGATGAGTAAATTTAACAACTCTCTATTTTGGGATTGAAGTGCATTTTGGCTCCATTTTACAGAGGAGACAGACACAAAAAAAAATCAGTAAGTTTGGGACAGAACAGGCAAAAGCATATCATCCTCTTGTGCATTTTAACTAGTAGCTCATCTATCACACTTGAAAATATGGAAATTTACAGTGAATTGGATCTTCCCTGGGACAAAGCACATCTTTAAAATGAAACAAAACAGCCAGATCACTGAAATCCACCCTGGACAAGTGATGCTCCTCAGTGAAGAAGCTGGTGTTAGGATTTGCCTGGAAGTATCTGTGTCTGTGTGGCTGAAGGGGAAAGCCAGGATGCTTTCAGTTCTGAAGAGAACTGGTGCTGTGATGATGCCTCTGCCTGTGTTTGAAGGATCACAGATCATGCCTAAACCACATCAGTAAGAAAGCAGGAAGGTGGTTGCAATGACTTGACCAAAAAAAAAAAAAAAAAAAAGATAAGCAATGTGGGCAAAACGGGGAGAGGCTGAATGGACTTACAGCTGCAAATGATTCCACAATACTTTAGGGTTTTTTTAAAACTCATTTCCATTCCTTTTTAAAGGCACAAAATGAAAGAAACAAATCTATGTCATCAAATACTTCCGCTCACATACTGGAAACAGATTATGCTAGCTAAAATTAGTCCAGATTGAAACTTATTTGTCTATGATCTCCGTCAGTAGTTTCGAGTGCACTGTCTAAATGCAAGAGCCTCCTGGCAAGATGTACGTTGTAAAAGCTTGAGCAATTTGGATGGGACTCCTGTGTCACCTGCCATGTTTGTTCCCCTCCTTGCCTGAATGAATCTTTAACTCCTCAAAGCGAATTTTAAGTGTAGGTCTTGCCAATTGCGAATTCAGAATTTGTTGTCAGTGAGCTTCACCTGAAATGTACTCTTTCTACAAACCTTTCTCATCATAAATATGCTCACTGGAATAATCACAGGATGTGGATGCCATGAGAGTGTCAATGCAATCAAGACAAATTGGTGAAAGAATTGAGAAAACTACTTGACAGCACTCATCCAGCTTGGATGAAGACTACTTAAACATTCCCCCTGCTTTCCTGCACTACAGGAGGTCCTTTGACACCAGCGTGCTCATGCTCTGCTACACGCTGCCAGTAGTGCTGGGCCCCCACAACTCTACCACCGAGTGTGCAGGTCTCAGCTACCTGAACTAAAACATCTGCTAGTTGGCTGCAGCTGGAGGCTTTTTTCGCAGCTGCGCACCAGCCACCACAGAGGGATGTGGTACACACTTATCCAACGTGCTAGATCTCTCCGTTCTCATTCCAAGCGCACGGGAGTTCAACTCCCCTTACCATCTTCCACTCTGCAATGACATCAACCGTGGGTCACCAGAGCAGATCGAACACAGGAAGCCTTGAAGAAGGGTTGAAAATTATAATAAGGGCATTACCATGAATCAGCTTGGGAATGATTAAATGTTGTGTCATTTTGGGATGCCTCAGCCTCTGGGACACAGACTGTCACAATAAGAAATACGGACTAAAACCCTAGAATCGGTTTTAAGCTGGAGCTGAATATAGTTATAAAAGACATTCTATGATATAACTGCCAAAACCAGCAAGGGCTTCAAAACAGACACCTAGGGCATTTTAAATCTTATCGAAGATATCCTCACACATTTGACAGATCTTTTACTCTATTCATGAGAAAGCTATGTTACAATGTTAAGTCCTTTTCCTGAAAGTCTATCTTCTGTCCGTTTTTCTACCACCCTATGCACTTCCCCTACCTCAAACACCATGATATCAGTGCTGAAATTTTAGGATCTTAGAGGAATCCAACATTTCCTCTCCTATTTCTGAGTATAGCAGCTGGTAGTTATTTAGCAAGCATCATTTTTAAATGATCTGGAAGAAGCTGACTGTTGCATCTGGCATGGTGTGAAAGACCAGTAGCTAAATAACTATCAAAATGCTCAGGATGAGTGTAGCCAAAGCTTCTGTGCACAAAACCTACAACACTGAAGCATCAACGCATGCGCGTAGCCAAATAGGCCCAGTATGGTTTGGCAGGGGATCACTATGGTCACCATGTCTACAGCGACAGGACCCCATGGTCATCCACTGTGTGGTGAGCAGCAGTGGCAGAAGCCAAGCTCAGCATCTATTAGCTTCTTTGTTTCAATGTAATGTGGAGGTTGCAATAAATTTTATTTATTTAACAGTGTAGCAAGCTCTACTGCTATAGCAGAAGAATTTCAAGTAGACTTGGTGGAACATTTTCAACTAAGTATTTTCTGGTCAAAATGTGATGTTTAGTGGAAGCCAAAACATTTCAAGTTTAGGGCAGACTATCTGAGCATTTCCAAAGGGTGACAGAGAGACCCAAATCAAAATACTTAACATCTTCATTCCAAAAGCAGAGCAGACATTTTAACACAATTGTGCTTCATTAAAATGCTTGAAAAGTTTTGGGTGTAATCCAGCATGGATCAAAAACAAAATTCAGAAACTCAGAAGTTGTCATGATACAGAATTATCATTCTCCAGCCTGCTTGAGTTCCGAAAAGCTTGGAGAAGGGGGTGGGGTTGTTGTTTTTTTTAAAATCATCACTGGAAATGGATTCATGCCACAGAAAGCAGATTCAAAATTAAAATGTGACAGAGTTCAGAGGTGCGTGGGTCTAAGTTTGTAGTCTGGGCTGTTAAAGAGATAACACACAGGCTTGGAGCCAATTCTAAAATTATCCATAAAAATCAGGATGTCTCCTTCAGATACAGGGTGCAAGTGTGATCTCTGCTGACAACAGCTCCGAATCCAGCTAGTTAGAGACCATCTCTATGGATTCCCAGATATGTTGATGAGCTGGCAGTTGACAATGTGTGTGTCAGGGATAACATTTTCTTATATGTATCAATGATGGCATTTAATTTCTGCATGAAATTTCTGCATTTATTTTCTGGATTAAAACTGTCCAGTCCCCTAAAGAAATTAAATGCTTGTTAAAAGAAAGAGGCTGTTTGATCTTCCCTTTGTGGAATTTCAAGCTTCTGACTTGCAAATCTTGTTCGACTATCATCTTTGAACTACAGCGCTAGCCTTCTGTTTGCAGAGAGGCTTATGCTAAGTTGACGGATTCCAGTGGCCCAAATAGGCTGCCTTCTCACCGATGGAACTCACTTAATGGTACAAGGAATGAGAATTAGATCTTTGAATTTTTAAGTAAGTTCGTGTTGAGAGAGAGGCTCTCAAGTCCTGAAGAAATTATAAGCCGTACAACAATGCCAGGAGGAGAGGTATATGCACTGATCTGATTTCCTGTCCCCAGCCCCCAAAACCTGACTAAGTATCACCCATTTTGCAGCTGGTTTCAGATTTAAGTGTAGAAATGTGCCCTCTGGTTCTCAGCCTACACAGAACACACTACATTTAGACTTTTTAAGTATAATGTTAACATATGCTAGCTCACATACTCAGGAAGTACACTGAGAACAAGACACATGGACTTTAGCTTCCCTCTTCTAGTTCATCTCAAGTTCAAGCACAACCTTGACTCAAGGTTTGGAAGATGTGTGCTAGCTTGATTTACTTCATGTGATCCACCATTTACTTTTAAATCTTCAATCAGAGACTCTCTTCTCAGAAGTGAAGATTATCAACAGGGGCACAAACGCTTCCCACTCTTGCTTTTCTGGTAATACTGACCAATATGTGGAAGTAAACAAATTTCTTCTCAAAATGGTTCTGTTCCCAGTTGTTGAAACATCGTCTTTATTGATTGGTTGGGTTTTTGTATTACTCAGTCAGGATTCATGGAAAGGGGTAAGGAGAAGGGCAGCAGTGAGACAGAGGAAGACGGATGTGAAGAAATTTCAGATCCATCTAACAGTGTTGTTTGCCTCGCTTTGCTTGACATATGTAACAGTGTCTGTATGATACAGTTCTATGATAGGAATATGATGGCAGAAGATAAATGCAAGGAATAAGCAAACCATTTCCAAGAGAGACCAAGTTTGGTAGATTCATATGCTTTAAGGTCAGAACAGAGGCTTAAACAATCCCTCCTGGCCTTCTATATGTCACAGGGCTTTAATCTTCACCTAGCTATCCTTGTACTCAGCTCAGTGACTTTTCCCTGGCTAATACATCCTTTTTTTAGCAAGGTGTCCAGTCTTGAGTGAAGGTGATGAAGAGTTAGCATGTCCTAAGGGATTTTGTTCCAGTGTTTGATCACCTTCGCTGTTGAAAGGTTGGGCCTAATTTGAATTTGTCTGACATCAATTTCCATGTTTTGGTCCTTGCTATGTCTTTGTCCACTAGATTAAAGCATTTTGTAGCACCCATTTATTATTTTTTTAAAATGAAAATACTTATGCTCTGTAATCAAGTTCCCCCCTGAATCTTTTCAGATAAATTAGACTGATCTTGAAGTCTCACTGCAAGTCATTTTCTCCAACCATCAAAGTCATGTTGAAGACTTTTTTTTTCTGCACCCAGTGCTGCAACATGCTCTGAAAATGTAGATACCAGAAAAAGACACAGTATTTCAGAACTGGACTCAACAATGTCATATGAGAGAGAAAACCATTTCACATTACATTTCATTGCTGCTGCATTCATAAATCTATAGTCTTTAAGCCTCTTTTTACTACTGCACCAGTTGGAAATCTGAGATCTACGTATACACCACCTTATTCTTCCATTGCAGATACAGTCCTGCCATCTGAAAGCATAATTGGCTGTTGTCTCCCTAAATACCCAAATTAATTTTGTGTGCACTACATACCTTTGTATGAAGGGATGCAGCCTTTCTGAGCAATCCATGGATTAGATTTTTACTGTCATTATTTTGTATCCTTCTACTAATCTTTGTGTCATCCGCCCTTTTTATCAGCATACTTATTCCCAGATCATCGATGAAAAGGCTGAACAAAATGGGGCTTTGTACTGATTTCTCAGAAGCCAGTCTGGAATGCTCCCATTTGATGATAATTCCCCATTGACAAGTGCTTTTTGAGATCTATCATTTAGCTTTCTCTCAACTCATTTAATCTCTGCTTTATTGGTATTGCATAGTGTTAACATTTTATCAAAATGCCATGAGGTATTATATCATGTTAGAAAAGTCCAAATACGAAGTCATCTTTATGAACCAGACTTATAATTCCAGAGGAAAAAGCAGATTTGTTTGAAAAAGCCTATTTTCCTTAAATCTGTGTTGACTAGTGCTAATGACATTCTTACCATCTTATTCTTTAGCTGCTGGATTCTATATAATAATTTTTATCCTTTTATTCTGGAACAATGTCAAAATAACTGCCCTACTGTCACACGAGTCATCCTGGTTGTTTTGTTTTGAGTCCAGCACATTAACATTCTTCTAATACTTTCTGTTACTCTCCCACAAAGATCTGAAGTTAAGGTCTTTGAGATCAATCAATTTTTGCGAGCTCTTTGGTGCAAGCCACCAGGGCCTATAGATTTTAAATGTCTACCCTTAGTAA
This sequence comes from Athene cunicularia, assembly GCF_003259725.1. Taxonomy (NCBI): domain Eukaryota; kingdom Metazoa; phylum Chordata; class Aves; order Strigiformes; family Strigidae; genus Athene; species Athene cunicularia. The sequence continues at coordinate 122,826,096 of NW_020799091.1, forward strand.
GCGTTGGTTAATATCCATCACAGATATTATCAAACTGAAAAATACCTCGCCATCCTCACCGTGGAGGAACAGTTAACATATTCCAGCCTAAACCACCTGCAACAGGCTTCTGAAAACTCTTCTACATTTGGGACTTCAGTGCACTCCACTAACTTCCCTTCCCGCCTTGGAAACACTCCAGTAACTTCCCTTCACACCTTGGAAATGCCCCATATGGAACATCTAGGAAGAAGCTGGTTTTACATGAACATGATGCAAGTTTTTTCGCACTTCATCAAAAGACATGCAAATGAATGCATTGCTGAGCTTGAAACTGGTAGCAATGGTTCAACGTGGGCAAAAAGAAAGCCTCCCTCTGAAACACTGAAATGTTTTTTCCATCACTGCAGACTATAGCATTAGCCTGGCCAGCCATCCCTCTGACCTATAACCCATGCGTTATCTTCCATTCAGACCTCTTTCTGGGTCCACACACTTGGGCTTTGTATAAATCTCAAAGACTTTTGCTAGAAAACGTGTCTAAGGCATGAATTCCTGATCCATTTTCACTGTAGCTGAAAGAGTTGCCCAGGCTCACATCAGCCTACCCTTTCATTACTACAATATCCTTTTCCTGGCCTTAACACAGCAAACATGCCCAGCTCAAATCAGTGCAGAAAGACAAAGGTCAAATTCCCTTCCTGTCATTTGGAGTATGTTGCACCGTTCTCTAATGTTTCTTTTGGCTTTCCCCTCTTCTACTTCATGAAACACAAGCTGTTTGTCTTCACTGTCAAGGCTTTTTTACATCTCGCCCGCCTCCAAGCATCACCTCTGAATCTCTACTGAAAGGTTAGCTCCCATGTCTGATGGACAGTGTTGCCAGACGCCATCAGATTTGAAATGTTTTCAACAGCACCTCTGAGCTTTCTCCGCTAAACTTTTGCAAAGCTGCTTCATTGTCCTCCTTAAAACTCTCTTTATACTAAAACTGCAATGATCACAAAGGAATAATGATGACAGCTAGGCTTCAGGTGCTCGGGCACCTATGTCTCTCAGGCTGAGCCATAATGCTACCTCTCTTTTTCTTTTCGCCTCCTCATCTCTTCATCTGTGTCTGCCTTTGTCTCTTGCCTTATATTTAGATAAAATATATAATCTGGGCTTTTTTAGAAATGATAATAATGATTGTGTAAGACTTTCAGCCAACACTCAACACCGATATCCTCCCTAACACCATGACTGCTTTGCATGCATGCAGATAGGTATGCTGGGGAGTGACCTTGTTTTCTGATATGGTTGGGTGGGCTGCCAGGGTGCAACTATATTCATAAGTTAAGCAGTGCCTGGAGGTGGTCCTGGGAATGGAACAATAATCAGTTGTACTGTTAAACAGTTTAGCAGGGCCCCAGCACAGCTCTGCAAGCACCCTGCCAAATAACTCTCAGCACCACTTAGGAAGTAGCACATTCCTGGGGCCAGGCTCAACTCACAGTCTTCATCCAGCCTTGCTGGTTAAAATGGTAAAAGAGTTTATCACCATGGGAAAGGCTATTCTGGACCAGTTGTCCTCAGTACACTTTTAGTTTATTTCTGCAGACATTCCCACAGGTTGCCCTCCTCCTAGGCTTCAGCACATGGCTGTTTCCATGCATGATCCTGCAGTTTTGACTTACCCATAACTGTGAAAGGCTAAGAGCAGCTTTATGCAGAGTACCATTCCATCCCTGTTATTCATTCTCTTGTTCCTTAATGGCCATAGTCACATTTTAGACATTATAATCAAATGCTTTATCCCACCAGATTTTAATCAAGTGAGTTATGCCAAAATTATTCCCATCAATGAGTATGTCCCATGCCTCCTCCTCACTGCCTGCAGTCCTAAGGGAGTGGTGCTCATATCATAGCAGAAGAACATCTTTTCTATGCATTATTTGCAGTATTGGTTCAATCTGTTTGATGCACCCGGAAGCTGAATGCATCCTGTGGCTGCTGCCTTAGCAGTACAGTAGTATTCCCAGCCACTCAAGGGAACTTCTGGGTACGGAAAGAAACACAGAGCAATTGTCTGTTCCTGACTTTGGAAGTGGTTATATGCCAACCCCATTCTACACCGGAGCTGAGCACAACCTCAGGACTGCCCAGAATTTTGCTACTTTATAATGTGCTCTCAAGTCTATTACATGGGAAGGATATGGCTAGAGATAAATGCACTCCAGAGTTTTTTCCTGTGCCCTAATAGGCTGCCAGCTGCAAGAAACCGATGCTAAACTAATTAGAGATCATTCTAGGCCCGTTACTTCTAGAATTTAACTTTAAAAACACCACAGATGAGATTTTGTAAGGGAAAAAGGAGCACAGCATCCTAGTGCAATTTGCTACCGTCTCTCAATATGATTACTGCAGGGGTAAAGCAGGGGTGGGGGGTGGGGGCGGGAAGAGGGACAGAAAAAACAGAGAGATGCGAGACATGATTAAAGCATGGTGTCATCCTATCCACCCTGTCAATGTCACATCTGACTGGTCAAAAACCTCCCTTCAAGTGGCAAGGGCCCTCAAAAGGAGCAATTCTGCCACAAAGACATTTCTGCTGAGACAAATTCCAAACCCAAGATTGTGGTCAAGGCGACCCACTATATGTGACACCTCTAAAGGGCAATTTGTCCTCCCCCTGCCAGAAACCCTGGAATCACTAAATGCACAGAGCACACTGACAGCTCCACCTCATCTCTTAACTGTCACTTTACTTAAAGCTGCTCTCATGGCCTCACAGAGAAAAATATTCTTCTTTAACAGCCTCAAGTACACAAATAAAGTGTAGTTTTGTTTTTTTTGCCTCTCAGAAAGCCCTTTCAAGAGCTCAGGCCTGTGATTCCTTGAAGTAAGTGTGCTTTCAAAAAGGAAATCTCTAGTCCAAGATCAACAGGGGAAGGATCAGGAGACTGGAAAATAAAATCAGCTCTTAGCCTGAGGAGAGTGCACTCAATGAAAGAACCTGTCTGGATTTAATAGGGGAACATGGGCATTAATGGCTTTCAAAAGATCACAGTTTCTGGTTTGAATGAAGGAAGCTTTTGACCTTTGGTACAGATACATTAGGCAACCCCTTGATGTTCTCTAGTTAGTCCTTTCCATGGATAGCAGCACCTGATGAATTGGCACTCTACTTATACCTGATTAGCACTCAGAAAAAGACTCCTTTGGTGAATAAGCCCTAGGTTTGGGTTTGACACAGACAGCCCAGTCAGGGTAATGGAGGAAGGAGTTCACTGTACTGCTGAAAAAGCCCAAACTTGCCTTCAAACAATGGGGCAGATATTTTTCCAGCAAAGAAAAGAGAATTTCTGGCAAGACATGTGTCTGACAGATAGTGACAGAGACGGCCCAAGACAGGCACACCATGAGCAAGGGCCATGCAAATGATCACCAGACAATCTGTCAGTGTACCCCAAACCTCACCGGGGGACGATGAACTGGTATTCTCATCATGTTTTTCCATCACTACCCCACCTGAACTGAAGCAACTGAATTCACTTAATCCCATCCTTACTTCCACGCTCTCTCCACACACTACTGCCCCATGGAATCCTTTCCTATTGCAATTTGCAAGGGCTGTACCCAGGTCCTCCTACAGTTCAGGACACTGAGATGCCAGCTTTAATCACTGCAGCCTATGTGTACACGTCTCCTTCTGAGGGACACCCACTATCGTCAGCATAGAAACTTCGGTGTAAAATTCACAAATGATAACAAAACATGTAATTCTTGACATAAAATAATACAATGGCGAACAGGGGCTATGTATGACAGTTTAAGATACCTGTCATTGGAGTCGTCCATGGAAAAAGAGATGTCAGCCCAGTTCTGCAAACCTGCATCTCTGACAGTCCACATCAGGCGTGGAGAATGCAAAGACAAAGGGAGATTTAAAGAAGTGATCACAGATAGATGAAGAGAAGAAAAACAGTATCTTGTAATTCCTTTTCCTAAGAGCTAACTTCCTCTTCTGTGTAGAACAGAAAAGGCTGAGCTAGTGCTTTGGGTTTGATTTTTTTTTCACCTTTAATTATGCATCATCAGTGACAAGCTCATGTGGAGCTAAAAGCTGGATCTGGGCATGAAGCTAATTTTTGGAGCTATTGGCTGTTCACTACCAGGAATAAAAATGATTCCTTGTCTTCCTAGATTTGGTTTAAGGAGCAAAACCTCTTTGTCTCTCCCTCCATATTAGCTGCCTACAGACAGCTCCATTTTCCATTTGTGCATTTAATTATCCCTTCCTATGTGAACTACTTTACATTTGTGCTTATTGAATCTCAGCTTATTGATTTCAGCTCACTTCTTGAATTCATCATAGTCGGACTCTGGGCTAATCCTATTCTCCAATGCATTGGCGATTGCTTCCAGCTTTGTGTTGCATATGAATTTGATTAGCATACTCTCCGTTCTGGTCTCCAGTGAAAATGTTAATGAAAACATCGAAAAGTATCAGATGTAGAGCACACATAGGACTCCACGCACCACTGCCTAACCTGACTCTAAACCTTCAATAACAGACAGTACTTCTGGGGTATGGATGGACAACCAACCAACACTTGGCTAAGTGATTTGCAAGAATTCAATTGAGTTTATATTCTGCAGGAACAACTCACAAACCTGGATCAAATATAAAGAGAGGTCAAGGAAACAGCATTTGAACTGAGAAGGTGTACGAGTTTGATGTTCAATCAGAGTTAAGAGTTCAAATTCAAGGATACCACAATAGTCCCTGAAACTTCAGCTTCAAAAACCAGAAACCTCAAAAGGCATACTTTTATTTTTGGCAAGTTTACTGCTATCTCAGGCTTAATTTCACTGGTGTGGCTCTTCTCACATACTTTAAAAGGATGCCAAATGGCAAAGTAGGCTGGTTCTGGTATGGAACTAGCTTTCCAGAAATAAAAGGATCTAGGATTTAAGAGTTCATCCTCATCTCTAATCAAATGCTTCATTAAGCTGGTTATATCCATGACCTTTTCTTAAGCCATAAGGCTTAGGGGTTTTGTCTTTTTCTTTTGGGTGGACAGGGGCTGGGTATGTGTGAGGAATCCATGTTACTTTACATTAGTTGCCTCCAGAAAGTTTCACATGGGTTGGTTTTTGAGCTAGGCACTCACCAGTGTTGAAGTTTCTTATACCAGTGCTCAATTCCCATATTCTCTCTTGTTTGCAAGTTTAATGCTGCTGGGTTTTCACCTCCCCTCTCTCCTCCTTTGGTAGATGTTGCTTTGCAACGTACTTTACTTTGTCTCCTTCTCTTCTCTAACACAGCAGAACCTCAGCACTCCTCAGAAGACCCCCCAAACACTAATTTCTGATAGCAGTAAGGAAGCAAGACACAGAGAGGGCAAAATTATTTTGTTTATAGTGAGATTAATCTCTTTCTGAAAACCAACAGACAACCCCTGGAAGGGATGGCTTATTCCTGACTCAAAAAGATGCACCCAAACAGTGCATTTTTGGCTTCTGGAATGTACCAGATGGCACAGATTTAAAAAAAAAGTTTCCTAACTCTTTTCTAATCCTGCCTTCATATTTCTGTGCTCATAACAACTCCTTCTCCCAGAATTGTGTTGATGCAGGACTTCATCACTTTTACTGTACCTCTTACAACAGCTCTTTGGACCATACAGCAATGTCCAGGAGATAACACTGATCATTCATTTCCAAAGCCACATACACCTAGCTGGGTTAATTTGCATTATCAGCAGTGTGTGTTGGGATCTGTGAGATCATAACATGATGATTTATTTCTGAGGGAGGCTCACAAGTGGCTGTAAGTAAGCGTGACTAGAGTGAAGGTGCCATAAAGTTTGTTCTACTTGAGCAAAGGATCTTTCTGACCTAAACCATGACAGAGATCTACTCCAGCTTTTCAACAGTTGCCCTGAAATCCTCATGTAGATGGTGCCACCGAATATGACATATCCTTGCATCAGTTATCCTGTTCTTATCATCCTTTCCAGCAAAGTTAGAACTGCAACCTCTTCTTGGCTTTCACTTATTTGCTCTCAGTCTCCATTGAAATTCCTTATATTTTACTTATAAATCTAATATTAAATCTGTAATATACCTATATATAAAAAGTAGCATAGAATGTCTGCTAGTTAAAAGCACAGTTCAGATATCAACTAGCACTCCTTTTGCAACCTCATGTGATGAAAATCTCTCATTTGACAGTGGTAATAGCCTCTTCAGTCTGCAGAGGGCCACTGTCCTTAAAGCTGATTGGATACCACTGTGTTAGAGCAGCAGGTTTTCTCAAACACCACCACATTCAGAAGGACTGTGCGAGGTCAACTGGTTCCTCCTCCTTACTCGCAGCTGAAGCGAGGGAAAAATGCATTAAGTGTTTGCTTAATTTTAAGGTCTCAGTATACCCAGAAACAGCACCCAAGATGTCATTCGGTCAAAAATCATGGAAGATGTGCTTAGCATCGTGTTGAGTAGACAAGAGTAGGTGTTAACCTGTACAAGCTCCATTCTCCAAAGGAACAGATGGCCTGGAATATGCCTGTCCTTTCTCATTTTTCAGCCGCCCATCCAGTACTATCGACTACTTTCCTCTTCCACACTGCAACACCCTTAAACCCAGTGGGCAATTCTCATAGCTGCCACAGAGAGGTTTTTACTGCGCTTTTATTTAAGGGACTTTCTATGACCCTGTTTATAACATGCTGATGTTCTGAATAGGGTAGCAAGGGAAAGAAAAGCTATTGTCTGAAATGCACAGAGTGGAAATGGAAGCACAGACAAAGCTTCTGAAAAGACTTAAATGATGCCTAATGATGGGGGTAATCACAAAGCAGCATTCTCAAAGGCACATGAATATCTAATCCTTATTTGTTTAATTGAAAGGTGAGCAACTTAATGGAGGTTTTTTTAGCATTTCACTACGTATCTACCTGCATCATAAAATGCCTGAATACCTTTGAAAATCTGGCCCTTGGCCTCTATCTCATTTCAAGAAAGAGAAGTAAACAACTAGAAATGTAAATGAAAGGAATTTGCACTCCTCAGTATCCAAATCTTTTCTGAAAAATAGGTGTAAGCTCTGTCTTTCTTAGAAAATACTACTGTAAGTAGTTTACCTGGAAATTCCAGAGCTATTAACTGATCTGCTTGACCTCACCGTACCACTCGTGAATTCATTCTTCTCATTCCCTAAAGACTCATGAGTTGGGTAATATTGGCACTATTTACATTATGCTTTAATGAGCGCCGAAAGCTTTGCATTTTCTTAATGAGAACTGAAGTGAAATTGAAAACTACAGGCTTTGTTTAAACAAGAACAATGTGAATCTGGCAGAATTCAGACCAAGCTACAGCTGAAATACTGACCTATATGAAAGCCAAGAATGGATTAAGAACATGACTGAAAGGAATTCCCACAAGATACAACCAGCTTTAACTGAAGTGTCATACAGAAACAGTAGCTACGCATTTGTAAATATTACACACTTAGCAGTGCACAGAATTCACCTCTTACTGTCTTACAATAAGCAAAATAAATATAAATTTAAATTTGTAAGAAAAGGCATAAGGAAATCAAACAGCCTAATACAGGTGGAACTGTAGATAAGTGAAAATCTAGATGTGTAACTCTTCAGTCATCCTTCCATGAAAAAATGAGCTGGAGAAAGATGAGAAGAGACTATGAACAGGGACTAATTCATTATTATGGAATTAGAATAGCACTGTCTGGCTTCTCATCAGCTGAGCTTGGAAATTCAGGGCATTCCTTTGCTATCACTTGGCCTGGGTCCTTAGTTTCTTTTATCCTTTTGTGCTATTCCAAGCTCTTCTGGACTGCGTGTCTTCTAGTGGAACCAACAACTTGGTGATACTGAGGGTGGAAAAGGAGTAAGGCACATTATAAAGCAGAATTTCCCAAAATTTAAAAATAAGAATCTTTCTGCTTGTTCACTTCTCTGATGCTCTGTGGACTCCACACTGAGTGGGCTGGTGAGTTTATTCCCCTTCTCTTCTTACAACCCTCTTTACCCTCCAGTGGAAAGGCTACCACCATCTCCACACACAGCTTCCCATCATATGAATTGTTTTGTAGTTCTCCATCTCCTAGTCTGCTTGCCTCTTCCTGTCACAATCTATCTGTACACCAGCGTTATCCACAGGCCTCACAAGGTAACAGAACATAATCACTTTTATGTGCTTGTCTGCCTTAATCTCTGGAAGTGTTCCCTGCAATCACTCTCTGGGGAGTTCATTTGTTAGATCATTCCCCATCTGGGTGAGCTGTATTTAATGTTTATACTATGAAAAAGATCACTGGTGGGTCTTTCCAAACCCCAATCTAGTTGGTGGAATTTGCATACGTGATGGAAAGGAGCTGGCTGCACCTTTTTGGCTGGGAAAAAAGGGAGGAAAGAAAAAAAAAAAAAAAAAAAGCAGCATTGCTTTTTCAATAATTTCCTTGTTGCTTTACCATGAAAAGAATAACCTAGGCAGAATAGGTCAATTTCAAGATTACTCCTCTATAGAGGAAAAGGTTTTAAACAGATCTGTTCTGGCATCAAGTGACGCAAGTAATTTTCAGGTTATTGATCTCTTCCCAGCATAATTTCTTTGCGATTATTTTCCCTCTCCATTCTTGCCTCATCACTCCTCCATAAGGACCCTCTAACAGAGTGGTGATCTATTCCCCTTTTCTCTCACATATATTCCAGCCTACCTTCCGTAATTGCAGAAACAATGCTCAGTGAGTACCAGAGGTTCAGAGACAGACTTAGGGAAGGAATAAAAGAAGTTTTTTATGTGCACTGTTCATTTTCTACTTTCCCAGCCATAAGGGAAACAACCATCCCAAATTCATGCTGATAAAACTTTTAGTTCCCACTACGGGTGTATTCGATAAAAGCATGTGACACGAGCTTCACACAGTACCAATCTGTTCTAATCTTTCCCAACAACCACACTAAACCAGCAATGGCAGTTCCACCCTCACAAATGCTCACAGCAATACTGCTCTCAAGACATAGCTGTTGAATAAAGACAGAGCTCCCCTGGGAAAGATCATCAAAAAAGCACAGGCAAGGCAAGAAAAGATGACCTCACAAAGACCTAAAACAAGCTTCCTGGCATTAAAAAAATCCTTTTAGAACAAGTCTCAAGGCTACACCTTCTACTAGGTTCAGTCCCTACTCACTACAGAGGAGACCATTGAGTTTATTTGGCTGTTCCCATACTAGTTCATGTAAGATGGTCCTGAAAGCCCCTGAGAAGAAGACTCCACAACTCACAGGATACCTCTGCCAGCACTGTGCCACCCTCACAGATAAAAGGTTTTTCTAACATCCCTTCTGAACCTCTCAAGCCACAGTTTGTGGTTGTTGCCAATGTTCTATTGTCTGCTGCTATTTAGAAGAGTTTGCTTCTGTTGTTTCTGCAACTGCTGTAGGTTTTTGAAGCACCTTTTAGCCTCCTATTCACTACACTAAACAAGCCTAGATCCTTCAACTTTTTTTTCATAGGACATGTACCATAGGCCCCAATCATCTTAGTAGCTGTCTCTATTAGACCCACGCCAATTTATTGATATCCTTCTTGAATTGTTGAGCCTAAAACTGGACACAGAGTCTCAGGTTTCTGGGCTGAGGGAAACGACAAGTTCAATGAGAGCCAGCTCTCATCATGAAAACATCAAACTGGCATAGTGGGCTACAACAGGAAAAGCGTGGCTAGAAAATTCAAGGGAAGCTCTTACTTCCAACAATTATGTGAAGCTGAACACAAGTGTGACCTACTTCTCCATAAGATTTCATGCTTGCCAGGGAACCTTCCCTACTCTGAGAGCTTGCCACTATGGCTCACTCACCTTGTGAACTGCAGAGACAGAACACTGGACATAAAGGACGGTGTAGCTTTGTGAGAAGGTTGCTATTATTAGAGGTAAGGACTGGGCTCAAGCACCCTGAAGCAGAGGAAGGCCTGAAGCTTGGAGTTCCCATGTCCATGGCAGATGTTATCTCCATTAGGTCTTTGAGCCAAAGAAGAAAGGGCTGTCTTACCTACTGACTTGAGCAACCTGCACCTAAACATGGGTGTTGGATCAGGCAATGCAAGGAAGAGAAGATAGCTCACAGCTGTCAGTACAAAAGTAGTTGTACGTGTGCATAACCACTGGAAAGTTATGCAGAGAAGACTCCACATCCTTACAACTACTAGTGAGGTAAGGGAGGTGGGTTACAAGTGCAAATTTGGGCACCTACTTTTCCCTTTATGTATCTAGACCACTGGCAGAAAGGAAGATGGCTAGTACTATGTTGTTGCCTGTGAAAATAAACAGCTTCATGGATTTAGTTCAGCGTTACGGATTAGCAGTACAAAGGGCAGGTAAGCATAATGGATAGGTTCATTGTCTTATAGCCTCCCTACCTCACAGGTTAAGTCGCTGTCAAATAGGAGCCTTTCTCCTTCTGTTGCTCTGAAGGAAACTATGAGAGATGCAGACTGTTTTGAGATTCACACTGGGAAGTGATATTAAACCAGAATGAATGTACAAGATGCACATGCTACTGCGTACATTAAAGACTGCTGATCTCCACAAGCATGTCTGTTTATGAGGGGTGGCTTTCCCTGAAAGAGCCATAAAACTAGATTGTGTTTTGGAAAGCTCTGCCTTAGACAGATGAACCCCATTTTGCAGACATGGGACAGCACTTGAGAAAATCTCTTCTACTTCCCTGGGAAATACCAGCCTCAATTACCCTACAAGAATTCAGCAATCTATAAGCCAAAAAATAAAGAGTTATTTTATAGCATAATACCCCACCCTCCAAACACACTGCATATGCACTGCTACAGTGCCTGGCTATGTTCAGCATAGAATATTGCCTTCAACGACAGATACAAAGACAGCATGGAAAAGGCCTCCAGCTTTAGATGGAAGATGTCAGAAAGCAGATTTGCATCATCTTGGGAGTCTGGCACTGCCAATTTCAGTAAGTCATACAAACTTTTAATTTGCAGTGATTACTCCACTCTTTTGTGGGATCCCAGTATACCGTGTAATTTGGCGTTTCTCCCTGAGGATGAGTATGTTGCCTGGGATTCTCTGCAATGTGAAATGAGTGGGCCACAGACTTACAAGGTTTGGCTAAGATCATATCAGCGTCTTTTCATTTGTTTTCAGAAAGTTCTTTTATCAAGCAAGTCTCATGACAGTATGCACAAAGCCTGTCATAGCAGGCCTCTGACCTACAGAATCCTTTAGCAGCAGTCATTTTGTGCTACAGATACATAGAGTAGGAACAAGCAAGAAGGATGCTGGGCCAGAAGTCTCTAGAGGATCCCTCCAAACAGCACTTCTATGATTCTGTAACCATTCAAGCTCAAACCCAGAACTGATGAGCAGGAATAGCTAAGTCCCCAAGAGGTGTAGGGTAAAGGCCATAATCCTTCACTTAGCATCTCACCGCACCTACTTCAGGTGGCTTTCTCCTCCGAATTCTGACTTTCCTGAGTCACATTTCTGTACGTTGAACTTTTCCTATAAAGCATGTGGGCATTTAACTCAGGACTGTGGTATGTTCAGGTGGAAGCCATCACATAGGCAAGCACAGCACTAGGTGGGCCTTTCAGTGCCCAAGCCACCCTCCAAGCCGAGCCATCAGAGCACTGTGTGTTGTGAAAGATCTATGCAGTTTGCCAGCTGTACCTCCACAGAGGAAATTCTTGTCCATAGTGGGTCATCAACAATACCAGAACAACAAAATGGTTTCCTTAGTACTGTCCCTTTAAAACACAGAGGCTACATTGCTGCGTGTACTAAACACCAAGTATTTGGTGCTGCAAAGATCACAGATGTTGAACTGATGATGACAGGGAACCTTCCACCTCAGTAACCTCACTCCCCCACAGTGGAAAGGATGGTGCCAGCAGCACTTTGCCAGGTCAGTCACTTCACTGTCAGATACAGCTGAAAAGATGAAGAGCAAAGATAGTGGAGTCAAGACACAAAGTGCAAGTTCAAATCTTATTTAATTCTTTAGCAAAGTTTGGTGGGAAAGAATTGGCTAAGGGCCCATTTTCAGTTCAAACACCAAATTGCTTTGATAATTAGCAAGGCTATTGGAACATGTGCAGAGCCTAGGCATAATAGACAAAGCAGATGATAGCATGTCAAGGAATCATATTTGATATAGATTAAAATTACTGAAATATAGGGAATTATGGAAAAATACAATCATTTTGCAATTAAGATTAGGACTAAAAAAGGATTTGCATTCATTGTAACAAGCAAGACCAGTAACAACTAACAACCACCTACAGAGAAGGAGCTATTAACATGCAAATGATCATTATTCTGACCGAGGTATTTCTATAGAAAATGTGGCATTTATGCAGATTTCAAAGAAGTTTTTTTTTGAAACAAGGTATGTATGGATAAAGAGATGGGAGTGGGAACATGGTCTGTTTACTCAGGAAAACAGTCCTGCCTGATACAGAAGAAAACCAAGAAACACAATTACTCAGTTGGGGCTGGAACACACATGGTATGGTATTCCAGCAAACCTCCCTGGCAACATGATTACAAAGAAGAGAGAGCTTCAGGGCCAGAATGTTAATGTAAGAAATTAAAACCTTTATTTAATGACTTAGAGGAGTATAAACCATGAAGGAAAGAAGAAATTACTGACTTAAGGTTGGAAATAGGAAGAGATAGAAAATCTTTGTGGAAGCAGTACAAAAACCTGAGCTCTTTGGGTGTAAGCAAATAGTTTATACCCGTCACCACATGACTGCATCTCATGAGGAAAAAGCATTACCTGCAGTTATGCTACATACGACTTCCTCTGCTATCAACATTGGGTATGATTACTACTCTAATTTCAGTGGAGCTTTGGTTCTTTTGTACCGGAGAGGTCTTGACAAATTCTTTGCAGTCCTTTCTTACAGACAGGGAAAAAGGACCACTGAGCTCTAGTGGGAGGCAAAAATGAGGAAAGAGCTCATTCAGGGTACCCAGTGAATGGCAGGGAGCACGACTCTTCATCTTGCCGGCGTGTTGTCAAGACCTTGGCAGAGGTCAGCAAAGAAGCAGAAAAGACAAGTATAGCAGCCACCAAAACTGATGGGGGAGAGAGCACCCTATGTTACTGTAGGAAAACTCTACCTTTAAAATCAGATACAGGAGAATGTTCTTTTGCACAGTTTTTCTTTGAGAAAAAGGATATTTACAACTACATTTCATTGCAGCTCTCTTTTACATTCATAGAATTTCAGATCTGTAAGATTCCAAGCATCAGGGAAATTGGATACTTTCTAGGAGCCTGGTTTACAGAATTTCCGAAGGTCCTGGAATTCCCTTTTGTGGCTCAGGCAGCGGAACTGTATTTGAAAATTGCACTGTATGGCCTTACCAGAGAGCCTTCAAAAGATGCTGTAATGTATGGATTTGATCTATGTGGTAGAAATGGGGTGAGGGTGACAGCCAGAAAGTGTAAGAGCTGGGGAAGAGTTACATCAATTTCCCATTTAGCAGGCTGCACTGATCTTGCAGTCCTCAGTAACCCAAAAGAAGGGAATCTTAGGAGGAGCTGACTTTGCAAATGTCAACTTATAATTCCATATTACGAAGTGCACATTAAGATTCTTTCAGCTCTGCAAAGGATGTTTCTCAAAAACTGCTAAGGCAAAGAACTTCACTGCAAAAAAACAAAAAAACCCAGGTGGGTCTAAAATCAGCTGTGCCATCGCCAGTGAATGGACACATTACACTATTCCTTTTTTGCTGGGAACTCTGGCTGTTTCATTTGTCTATTTTAATGTGATTGCCACCAGATAAATGCTGAAAACCCTGAATACTGTGCTCCCACAGGGAATGTGTAAGAGATTAGAATAACTGGCACATGAGGAATTTTTTCCCCACAGTGAGTGTATGAGCAGGTGTCAGAAGAAGAATTAGAATAATTTTTTTTTTTTGCCTAATCAGTAGTAAGTCAGAATCCAAGTATCTTAAGGTCTCAAAAATCTCCTAGATCCTTGGATTACACTTACTTCTTGCTTTTCTACAGCTGTCAGAAGTATCATACAATCCCTACCAATGATGAAGGCATAGAAATAGTCATGGGAGGTCAGCGAATGGTTCAGCTGGCCACCATCTAAACTGGTATTAGTTTGGATAAAGCAAAGACACAGATCTCTTACCTCCTATTACTTTGTGCATTGGAGAACTGACTGTAAGAGAACAAACACGCCACGTACAGTTTAGGATAACCTGCCCATATGGGATGACTCCACAAACCCAGCGGCTATTTAAGGAAAGGACAGTGGTTGGCTAACACAGCAATTTAACATTTCTTTTAAATGTCAACAGCTAGTGTGCTGCCTTAAATCATATTTTCTAAGTTAGGAGATTCTGTTATCTTCATTTTATTGATACAGGAAAGAGTAGTGCACTGTGGCTTACCAAGCTGTCCAGGTTCCTTGATCGTCCTGGTCTAAGTGAGTGTCCTGACTGGAGTACCCACATCTCCCCTGAGGCTATATAACTAAGGCTCCTTCCCATCAAAACAAAGGGCTCTAAAAGGAGAGAGGAGGTGGTAGAGTTCCACTTCTTGCCCCAGTAGGAGCTTGAATGTTCTCGCAGACTCTCAGTTGAGATGTGAATACAGCAGCTAAGGCTTTACTGTACTAGTAAATTCACATGTGCCCAGGAATATTTCCAGATGAAGTAATGTTAATAAACTGTAAGCAAGTTGCTTGGCATGAGATTTGGCCTGTTAAAATTTGCACTTACCCCAAACAATTTCCAGCCATGGATGACCCAGGGACCATTCTTAAGAAGGAAGGGTTGCATGAAGCTGCACTCTTGGGGATTAACAGTGGTTTACTACCATAGATCTGGGCCATTCCATGCCAGGTGGCTTAACTGCCTAGAAATGCTGCAAGGTACACTTAATTTATTAGTACAGCCATAACTGAAGATGCTTGCTGGAGGTCACCCAGAAAGTCCATGGCAGAACTGTGACTACAGCCCAGGCTATCTGAGTCCTGGTTTGGTTCATAAACACTAAGACACATTTCCTGTATCAGCACTCTCTCTTGTTCAGCACAAGCTTTTCAACCTGCACAGTGATGAAGTGGGGAAGATACGATAAATAAGTTACTTGGACCAACACCTGTCAGCTTAAGTTTGAATGAGTTTGTGCTCCTAATCCTTGCTTGGTAGTACACGCAAGCATCTCAGCCCACAGATTCAAAATGCTGTGAAAACCTCATAAGTATTCTGCAACATACACTTAGTCTTCACAATATAAACACACTCCACGTTTCCTCATCATATGCTTCCTCAATACTACAGCATGGTCAGTTCCTGTAAACTTAGGTCATTTACTCTGAGCTCAAGACACTGAGTCAAGCTCCTACATGTTCCTTAAAACTGTAGGTGTCTGGTCCTAAATTCAGAACCAAGACTCCTGCCAACTGATCCTCAGTATGGATCAGTCTGGAAACGTATCACATGCCCTTCTTCACTAGCACATGATCGTACATACATCCACAAATATGATGGCACACAGACACAACATGGAGACCTAAAGGACAAGCAGCGAAAGACTCCGCCTTCTTTTGCTTGGAGAAAGCGCAATTATGTGGTAGCAGAAAACCAGTCAGCCGTTATTTCTCTTTAGGTCCTTCCGCTATAGGACAGTGAAAATGAACAGAGCATGATTCCTACTGCAAGGTTGTAGGGAGAGGCGCTCGGAAGACCTCGCGATGTACGGGAAGAATAGGGAACCAATCAAACATGCCAAAGAAGAATGTTACCAAAACACAGCCATGCTTAAGGTGGATCCCTTTAAGGAGCATATATAAGGCAATTGTGCAGCTAATAAGTTGAACAAGTAGCAACCATCACATTGGTGTCTGTGCTTTTGTTCCCGCAAAGGTTTTAACCTCCTGCAAGGGTTAGCTGCGATCTGAGTGCCACATTTCTGTGGCTTAGCAGATGGAAAAAGATAGCTAATGCCTTACCACAGCACAAGGTGAGGAAAGTTTAGGACTTAGAATCTTTTAAGGTGTTCCTGTCTCTCAGTTTTCATAGCCAGGTAAAGCCTTGAGTCCTAAATCAGAGTTCAAGAGAACACTACTCTAATGCATCTTTCCAGCCTATGAAACAGCTTGTATATGTCTGAGCCCACATGCTCAGCTTTTATCAGGTAAATAAACTTATGCCCGCTTTGAGTTATCTAGGATTCTTGACAACCCTTAACAGTTAACAAATAGTCTTTCTTTAGCACTGCAAAAGATTGCATGGTCCAAGTGACTACAGACACATGTCAGATAAGCTATAATAAATAAATAGAAATAAATATAATAAACTGCTTTTTAAAATACATCAGTATTTAAAGCAACCTTTATGTAACCCATAGAGAAACAGATGGAGTAATCAAGAATAGGGGACTATTTAGGTGGAAAGACCAAATTGTGGAGTGAAAGGAACAACTAAGAAAAAAATAGGCTACGAAAGCAACTTTTCTTCTTGTCACCTGCACACACATGCAATCCACACTGCTACAGAATTACGTATTTACTTCTGCTCTCAAAAATCTGCCCACTCTCCAAGCTGAATTTCAGTAAACTGAGCTCTCTTCAGCAGAGCCACCAAGACCTACACCAAGTTAACACTACATCCTTGCACCAAAGTTCGACATAACCCTTGGGAGAATTTAGCTAAAGAAAGGAACCCTGAGACACATCTGTAAAAATATCTGAACAGTGACAACACGGGATAGTGACACTTATGAGTGTCTAATGCTATTTGCACTGGTTCCCTTAAAAACTCACTGAGGATTCTCTTAAAACTTTTACATCTGTAAGGATCTCAACAGTTTGAAAATAGCCGTATGCATAAATTAATTTCAAATCATTTGATGTGAAAACCACTTTGAGCAGTGGCCAAGGAGATGCCTGATCTTGTTGAAAATGTTTGTTAAAGATATGCATCAGGCACAGATCTATGCCTCCTGAAAGTTCATGGAGGTTTGGATGCATCAAATGAGTTGTGTGTCTACTGACCACTGCACAGAGAGGTCGTACTCAAATGAAGGAAGTCTTATGTATTTATGGCCAGAACTTCAATTTTCTTTTTGATGCTGGTAATTTTAATACCATCTATAACATGGATGGGAGACAAATGCCTGGAAAACTGCATTGCAATGATCTCCTTGATGAGCAGACAGTTCACTTTCCAAACAAAATTAGTTAAGGAACAGAGGAGGGATCAGCCGTTTGCAGGACTGATAGTGTCTTCACTCAAAGCATACCAAACCCGTAAGGTCACGGTACTCTCGAGAGGATTTCTCAGACTGCAGCAAATTCAAGTTCAGCTGAAATGTTCAAAAACCCCTAGCTTGGGAACATGTTATGGAAGCTGAAGATCTGGCTTCTTAAAGATAAAGGGTGTTTCATATTGCTTTCCTAATTGTTCTGGGGGAAGAAAGCCATTTGCAGCATGCTCTGTTCAACCTTGGGACTAACGGGAGGCATGAAGGAGTCTTGTTAACAAACAAGAGGCTTTGGAGCTTTGTAAATGGAGAAATTCTGCCTACAAAGCTGAGTTTTATACCCAGTTGGTTATTTTTCATCTTACACAGGCGTGGGAGACATAAGCAGCAAGACCACTAAAAATACACAAGTATTGTTTTTCACTTTACATTACGGTTTTGTTTGGTTTTTTGGTGTTTTGGTTTTTTTTTAAGACAAATCCCCCACAAAATTCCCCAGTGCAGATTTCCCATCACAGAGAGGGAAACAGGGATGAGGAGGGGCAAGGGGATTTGGTAAGGTGACGGAAAGTCAGTGGCAAAGTACTACTTCCCATCTGTCCATACATTAGGACTTTTCTGCAAGTGCTTGTAGGTCAAGAGGGAGACAGACTGACTGTTCAAAGAGAGATTTAGAACTCACTCTTCCCCTCTTACATGGGAAACTGTGCAGAAACCTAAATGTATTTTTGACAGAGGAAGACTGATCAAAAGATACTGAGGCATTCTGCCAAGGTTTAACTTTTCCTAGCATTCCGGTTGCTTCTGCGGCTGACACTCTATTGCAAACTTCATCCACCAATCCTTCTCACCAGCAAATAGCAATGTATCTTGTGAATTCCATATGGCAATACAATTCTACCAAGGAATAGAAATTTCTTCCCTGTTATGATCTAATTTCCGAAATCCTTGAGGCAATTTTCAGCCTGATAGTGGCAGATGTTGCACATTAGACAACCGTGTTTTGAAGTCAGGATATTTACCTGGATCATAGTATTCACGCTGTTCTATAGCTTCCTGTGCAATACTGGTCATATGTTATTCAAGCACTCTTGGTATCACTGTATTGGTATAAACAGGACTGATCATACTCATTACAGATTATAAACGACTGTCACACCTTTTTGCAGAATGTAACAAAAAATAAAGCAAGCAATAGTTCCTTCTCTAACTCTCAAAATTCAGTAGGTTTTGCAGTACCAGGTTAGAATATATAGTAAATCCTACTGGAAAATAGCAGACTTTTAGTAAACATGGAGTGAGGTACTTCCATTAAGTACAGGTCTTCTAAAGATCTTCTACAGATACTAACAGGAGGAGAAAGCATTTATTTTTGTAATTAGTTACAGCTCTTAGTCTTTCTCTGGAAGGGTTAGCTGGCTGACTGAGTTTTGGACATAGCTAGGCCAGAAACCAGCAAATGAATTAAAAGAGAAAGGCTAGAGGTGTGACAAGGGTAGACACCCCTACACTGGGTCCCTTTTCCCTTTTTATAAGGCAGGAGGGTGATTGTGGCTTTTGCCAAAACCATTGGAAAGTGACAGGTTTTGCCTCAAACTTCACAGAGCATAGGCCATCCCTGGTTCCACAAAAAGCCACCCCAGCTTTCTGAGGCTCTCAGAAAGGCAAGGTGCCTTTTAAGCAGCTGATCAGGGGTGCCTATTGAGCAGTGCCAACAGCATGGGCAGCCCCTGGGCTGAGAGAGCAGTCAGGAAAGAAAAGTAGCTCTGTTCCAAAACAAAGAGAGGAATCCCACCGTACCAACTTTGCGTGCCCACTTTCATACACCACCAGCCACCATATGCAGGAAGCCTAATGCTGAGAGGGAGTATGGTGAGAATGCTCATCAGCCTTCCATCTCTCCCCCTCCCAAGCACCATCCCTGCTGCTGTTTATGCCTCCCAACCCCAGGGACCAAAGCTCCTATTAGACTCATCATCCTCCCTCTGCGGATGTTCCCCCTGAGAGGTTCATTAGGCCTTGCTGCTTGACAGCAGGCAGCCTGAGAGAACCAGGTGGCCACCTTCTTTCGCGATGCCAGTATTATTTCTGAGGGGTTATGCTTGCTGGGAAGAAGCTTTTAAATTCCCTGTTTCCCAGACACAGGGAGGGCTCTATAAAACCCTCCCCGCACAGATGGATTGAAGGAAGGCATTACACTTGGTGCATTCTCTGCAGGAGTTCATTACCAGAGGGAGAAGAGAAGTGTGAATCCCTCGGTGTCTGCCAACAAGCTTAGAAAAGCAGTTTGTGCTTCCCTAGCTCCTCCTATCCCAGGATCACAAAGCACTATATGTGCATCACTCCAGTAGACTTCACGGCCATCATGTAACACTATGATGGTGCTGTAGATGGAGAGATGAGGCTGGTGTCCATTCACACCTGGAAGAGACACAATAAAAATGGAAGCAGGAAGGAGTAGCTCAAACACCATTGGTGCTACTCTTCCTTCTTCCAATCCACCCTGTAACACTCAATGAAATATTGTCTTACTTTCTTTTCAAACTTCAAATCTATTTTATAACTGTAGTTGGACTTTATGAGCTGCTTGGATTTTTGGACACAGTAGAGAAAAGAAGGAAAACTTCTGCCAGAAAAGGTATCAATATTTTAGGAAATAGTGGAAAGAAATCTGAAGGGAAAGACTTCAACAGACACTTCAACATTCAACTTAATATAGCGAACATAGTTCCGCTCAGCCCTACGTTTTCCTGCTTACACACAGATGTTACAATTGTTCTTGTTATAGACACTTACTCATGTGTCTTCTTCCATGTGTTACAGGGGAGATATCTTCACCAGGTAAGGAAAAATTACCTTTCCATCCTGTATTGAAGGAGGCTCCATGAGGATTAGCTCAGTGATAGCTCTCTGCACTTTCTTGTTTGTACCAGTATGATTAATTTGGCTCTTGTTAGGTTTAAGTGCTCTTCCTTTCTAGAGCATGAAGAGAAAAGAGGAGTGGGTGAAGTGGATGACTTTTAAGGGGTGCTTCTCTATGATGAATTAAAAACCTCACAATAAAAAAAAAATATCATTATGTAGTAGCATTTTTCTAATGTGCCATTTTCAATAGAAACTTTATTTATAGAGCAGCCATTTAACAGAGAAGTGTGGGAGTCACAGCAGCATTTCACTTGTATGTCAGGAGAAAAACTGGCCCTGTAGTTGAGATAAGTGACAAGAAGAGAAGAGCTGGATGTCAGGCTGAGAAACAAGATGACCTTGGGCAAGTCATTATACCTCCTTCTGCCTCACTTTCCCATCCTGTTAAGCTCAGATTTTTAACAATTACCTGGCCTGACAAGTGTAATCGGTATGTAAAGAGCTCTGAAAGGGACACACAGTCAGCTGATCATCACACAACCAGGAGGTACTGTGGGGAATGGGCAAGAGGGAGATAGCAAGGTTCAGTGGCAGTCTGTCTTCCACTGCAAGCACTGGATATACTTGGGAATCTTACAGACTATGTGCTTAGATATATCCACAGCTTGCTCATGCTCAGGGAAGACCCACTGGATGAGGACTAAGATGATGACATGGAACAGCTAAATGCAGACAGGTGTAGGCATCAGAAAGGTCACAAGGCCAAAGTCAGGACATCAGAAACAGAGAATCATGGGAACCAACATTTCAATTAGCAAAAATGCAGTTCAGAGGCACGCAGCCTGGAAAAACAGAGTGAGAATCCAATGACAGTTTGGATGGGGTGGGTGCAAGGCCACAAGATACTGGGTAACCATGCTGCACTGGCTGGTATGAACATGGGAGATTAAAGTACCTTTCAGCTTCCACTATATATTCATCTGGGCAACATGAACAGGGAAGAGTACAGATACTAACAGTGCACTAACAGATGACTCATGCACACACAGAGTTCTGCAGCACATACAGCAAATACGACACATCAGTTGGGGAGTCAAGGAGTTTTGGGGACACAGTGCAGGCTTCTGCACCATCAAGAGCATTATACTCGGGAAGAGAAAAGACATGTATACTTCAGGGAATCCCTCTTGCTCCCACAGGGAAATGTCCTATTGACGTTATTTACGCTCTTTGGAGTAACCACCAGTTTTCTCTTGAAAGACAATGGGACCACAAGGGAACAGGGGCTGGTTGGTGGCAGCTGTTTGTCCTCCAGGGAGGCAAAAGGTCCTAGTATGTAGCATCCAAGTGAATTGTGAAGATCAGGAAGCAGGAAATGTGGAATATAAGCACATAAAGGCATGATTTGGCTGTAGTCTGGCTAGATGACATACCACTGACTTGGGAGTGGGGTATGTTATAGACAACTTGGGAGAGTGAATTTTAGACGCATGAGCTGTAGGGCAGAACCCCAGGGAGAAGTTCTTTATAGCTATACTGGATAGATTGCTTGGAAAGAAGCATGCTCTGAATTCAAAGGAAACTGAGATAATATCAGTAACTTGAGGCCTATGCATGCAGAATTCAGTATAAAGTGAGTTTCTTTCATTATTTTCCTGCAGAAATAAATTTGCAGGCACTTCTGGTTGCTGAAAGAGACTTAAAAACACATGGATAAGATGAGGTACAACAGAACTGTGTCTATGATTGGAAAGGCTGTGCAATCAACATATAATTAACCTGTGAAACTTGTTGCCAGAGGATATTATAGAGGAAAACAGATTAGCAAGATTCAGAAAAGGATTAGACCTTACAAGAATAGCATCTGCAGCTAGTCTTGCTAGAATAAAAACCATATGGGTTATTAGTCTTCCCACTTCAGAGTACAAAATGATCTTCAAGTTGGGGTCAGAAAGCAATGTCTCCCTATTATGTAGCATTCTAAAACTGGGCACACCAGGGGGTTGTTACAAGTCTATCTAAAGCATCCAGCACTGGCAATGGTTAGGACAGAATACTGGACTGGATGGGCCATTAGTTTGATACAGACGAGCAATTTCTTCTACCATTCTGCCCTCATCTCCTGGGAGAATTCCACTCCCCAAACAGATATGCACTCCAAGCAATTGAAATTCAAGTGTAAACATGTTATTGCTTGAGCAATTTGTGGGCATACAGAGGTATAGAATAGCAGTTAGACCCCAAATAGAGGCGCCTTGCGGAGTAAGAGATTTTTCTATTATAGCTTTGTGATCACCACCTACCAACTTCATGGTTGTCATTCAGCTGGTCAGCATCAATGGAAGTGCAACCCAAATCCCTCTTGCACAGTGTGGGATCAGTAGAGAAATCTCCTGAAAGTAGGATAGAGACTGTTCCACTTGCAGCCATGGGTGCAGATGGACAGGCAGGCAAACACAAGCAGAAGGGGAAGGTCCAGCGGGAAGAGTGGAAAAACACTGTTTATTAACTCCATTCGCTACACAAAGCCACAGCCAAAGGCAAAGCAAAATGGCAGTGATAACAGAGGTGAAAATGTGTGATATATAGGTGGGGAAAGCGTGCATGTGATGCTGAGAAAATGCATTGCTACAGGCACCTCCTTAAAAGTGGGTGGCGTTGCTGTTACACCACTTGGAATTTGGGCAGCATTGGGTAAGTGTTTCACCTCCAGCAGGACTGCAAGGGGCAGACAGGGCATGAATCTTCTCGGTCACCCTCTCCTTCCCAAAATAAACCATTTCAGAATTAAAATGGGATATAAGACTCCGACTAGGAACAAAGACAACTTCGGGCAATGCACTGTTCATACCATCCTTGACACGTGTGAGTATGCATATACATTTTAATGGGATAAGGATTTGCATTACACATGAACTGGTGCCATGGTTTAACCCCAGATAGTAAAGAAGCACATGGAGCCACTTGCTCATTCCTTCCCTCTCCCAGTGGGACAGGGAGGAGAAACAAAAACCAGTAGAACTTGTGGGTTGAGATAAGAACAGTTTCATAACTAAACTAAAATGATAACGATTAAAAAAATAAATTTAATGAAAAGGAATATATCAACAAGAAAGAAGTAAATCCCAAGAAAAGACAAATGATGCACAATGCAACTGCTCTCCACCTGCTGACCAATGCCAGAGCAGTGATTCACCCCTCCTGGCCAACTCCTCCCAGTTTCTATCCCGAGTATGACATTCTATGGTATGGAATAGCCCTTTGGCTAGTTCGAGTCAGCTGTCCTGGCCATGCTCCCTCCCACCTTATCACTGGCAGCGCACAGGAAACTGAAAAATCCTTGACTTAACGTCAACAGCTAAAACATTGGTGTGTTATCAACCTTATTCTCACACTGAATCCAAAACAGCACTGTACCAGCTACTAGGAAGAAAATTAACTCTATCCCAGACAAAACCAAGGACAACTGGTACCTCCTGAATTTCACTTTCTATCTCTACTCCCAGTCACTGGTGTTTTGAAGAGTTTAGAGCCCTTTACCTCCTGCTTCCTTGAACGCTGGCCATAGCCTTTTACAGCAGAGACCATAGTTTTGGGACACGTCTAGTACAACACGGAGTGCACCCTTGCAGTGATCATCCAGTTTTCTGAAAAATACAGTTAAATGTGTTTCACCTGCATCACCAACATCTCTCAGCCCCCGCCTCGAAGGTCAAGTGTCCACTCTGCATCAGATAGCTTGATCTGCAGAGACTGCATTTACTCTTATAAAGGTCAAACTAGTAGCACAGCTATTTTCCCTCAGACTTGTCTGTGATCCTGTGCTACCTCTGCATCTCGAGAAGACAGCTCTGTTTCTTTTGTGAACTCTGGTCTATTAGACTTGCCAGTTGTCTCTTGCCTTGCGATGACCAGCCCCTGAAAGGTTTCTCTCATTCCTAGCAATGTCAGGTGCACATAAACTCACAGGAACGTGCATACAAACACATGTCCATACAAACACACACAGCTGCCAGGATTCACAGATGCACGCACAGCTTCCTAGCTTCGCACAGCTGTTTTCAGCAAGGACCACTCAAAGTGTTTAGCCCAGCATGCTGTGATGATGATGTAAACGGAAAAAGAAAAGCCCTTCACCTGTGAAACTAATTAATAGTCAACAAACTTGCTTCAAGGTAGGAGACCTGGCATGGAAGGCCAGAAGCTGTCTCAGAGCCCGGCTGGAGCCCGGCTCAGCTGCTAGGTGGCAGCATCCATTCACTCATCCGCACTGATCACAGAGCTGGGGCTCACCAAGGTGTCTGTGGGTTTTAATTCTGTGAGAATTTGATGCTCATCAAAGTGAGCGACTGTTATAGTCCCCACTACAGCCAAAATGCTCAAGGCTGTTGCTGTCGCTGCCCATGGTGGGAGCATACATAAACATGAAAAGAAAGTCATCCTGTTTTTTCAAGCATACCACAACTGGGGTTGCAGCTTTTTTAAGGGGATGTAGCTGGACAGACACCTTGCAATGATGCTGATGAAATCACGCCTTATCAGTAGGCAAAGAGGCTGTGTCCTTCTCCACATCTACTTCAGGGCCCTTTATCGCTGATCAAGGTGAATACTTAGCTGCCAAGGGCTTTTCAAACACCAGTTAATTAGTCCCCCCCAAACCTATGAGCAAAGCAAGGGAGCCAGAGCCTTGTGTTCTCTCTGGCAAACGAGACTGAAACTCTATGAAGGGCCCCAAATTAAAGCAACCTCCAGTGAAGCACGTGGGAACTGCTGCAGCAGATTTAGGGGCACTTTTAAGGATGCCACTGGAATATTATATTCTCATTATTCATATAATTGATACTGCAACTACTACTGATTTCCCTGTGTTATTTATATAAGCATTATATTCCAGTTATTTTCTGTGGCTCCTGTCTTTTTGACATGCAATAGATTTTCTTATAGAGACTGTGGGCCTGCATCACTGAGGACCCATGGGAAAGGCACATTTTCAGCAGAATATGGTTAAATATTCCAGTCCCAGGATCCTATTTAACAATGAGATTCTGTTGAACACAGCTTGAAAACTGAGGGGCAGAGATTTAAACTCCCCCAGGTCAGAAAGCCTCCACAACGTCCATTTACTTGCCGGCAGCCACCACAGCCAGCAGTTATTGATAAACCTTGACCCTGCATGCTTTTTGCTGGCATGAAGAGCAGGGAAACAGTAAAGAACACTGACATGAAAATCAGGTCGTTAGGTTGAAGGGTTAAGATCACACACAAATGACAGGAGCTATATCAAGTCTCCTTCACTGAAACGGAATCAGGCAGATATTACGTTGATTTGGCTTAGTGTATGCTTAGAAAGTTTTCTTTGCAACTACAAGGAAAATAGGTGGTTTTCAGGAAAAAGTACCGGTCTTCTTTCTCTGCAGATGGGGAGAAAGCACTCGTGGCCTCTGCAGGCAATTTAACAAGCCCAGTGTGAAAGGGACATGTGTTGCTTGTGTCTGCTCTACTTAACAAGAATGGTCATACTTATTTTGAGCTTCTACATCTTCAAATAACCATACAAAGTGAAAACAGGAAGGTTAGGTGCTGTCCTTCCTTCCTGGCCTAGAAACAGTTGTTCACTTCAGCCCTCTGATGCAGGGAGGAAACCAGACCAAAATGATGTCTCATATTCCTAAACAAAACCAGAGCAAGGACTGAAATCAAGCTCTGGGCCCAGTTTAACAGTTATCTCCCTCTCACCGAGTTTTGCACTGCTCCAACTAGCACCTTTTAAAAGCAACTTCCCACAGAGGCAGCTAACCTGACACCTAAGCAGTCTGTGCCATGCAGCCCGATCCCTGGCTCTCTTCTGTAAGACACCAAGACTCCTTTCCGAGTGTTTGCTTTAATCTCCACACTAGTGGAGGCCACCCCCTGCCACTTCAAAGGCCCTACAGAAAAAAAAGCCTTTAAAGAAAAGGCATTTTATTTCAAGACAGTGTAACACTACAACAGGGGAAAATGCTTGCAAAGCCCCAAGACAAGAGTGAGTTTTACAACCCTCCTATCCCTGTTGTTAACCCGGGCAGATCCCTCCTTGCCCTCCTTTGGGTGAATGCTATTGTGAGCTCCTTGACTTCCCCCATAAAACACATGGGAAAACTTGGGCTTCAGGCTTATGCAGGACCAGGGCTGGGGAGGGGGGGGAATTATTTATTCTCAGCTGTTTGCCTTTTGCAGAGGAAATCCCATCGCAAAAAGCCATCAGTCTGCTCCTTTGCGGACTGATGGAAACCACTCCCTGTCCCCATGCTCATTAAAGATACTGTGAGGTGCCATTCCTTGAGGATTGGCTGCATGTAATTGCTTTATTCTGGCTCACTGCCTCCAAAGAGACTGCTCATTTCAACTTCATCTGTTTTACCCCACTCGTTGCTTTCCTGTCCTTTCAGCACAGGGTTAACTTAATATTCCGGTCAAAGCAAAAGTTCACTTAGCAGCACCTAACGTGTCAGCCTTTCAAGTTACAGATTGGAGGCAAAAAAAAAAAAACAAACCAAAAAGAGGCTATGGGTAAAAGAAATAAACACAACTTTGGAACAGGGTTCCCATCTAGCTGTAGAGATCTTGCCTAGGCATCTTCTGAAATGACCGAGTTACGAGTAGCAATCTGCGTTCATACACACACACTGGCTCCCTCCATTGTAGTTCTCACAAACCTGGCAGCAGCCCACGGCCCTGCATGTGTAAGACACAGAACAGGTCTAGCCTCGTCCTCCTCATTGGGTACTTTGCTAGTAACCACTTTCTCAACCAGGAATATTTTTGACATCTTAGCCACCAGATTTGATGATGAGAAGACCACAGGTACTCAGTACTCTCTCATCTCTTTGAGTGCGTCCCTTATCCCTGAATCCTCAAAATCAGTTTGGAAAACTGGTGACTGATACTCTGTGCATTTTTTTTCTTTTTTTTTTGAACTGCTCCCAAACCCAACAGTCTGAGGTTTGCTCCCAATTCAAACATAGATGCCAAGTTGATGAATTATGGAAATGGATGCCTCTATAATGCAAAAGAGTATTCCTCCACTTAATTCCTGCCTAGTTAGCTAAACAGTACATGATCCACGTAAATGTAGTTGCTGTCTGTTCCTAAGACCTGCAGTTTGTTGCTAGTGAGCCTGCTGGTTCATTTTCTCCACCCAGTCTGGACTGTTTAATTTATAAATTACATTAAATAAAACTAAAATCCTGTTGGGGCTACTAATATATCATTCATTAAATATTATGTAAAACAGCAGAGATACATATTTTCTGTTAA
Source organism: Athene cunicularia (assembly GCF_003259725.1). Lineage (NCBI taxonomy): Eukaryota > Metazoa > Chordata > Aves > Strigiformes > Strigidae > Athene > Athene cunicularia. The sequence goes on from NW_020799091.1 coordinate 122,853,524, forward strand.
GCCTAGACACGTTACTAACTCCCTGTAGAGATCATGTTCGATATCTCTGGATGCAGGCATGCTGCCTAGATCCCCCCTGAGGACAACTCATCCGTCCTCCCACCATCTGTCGGCATGCTGGGGTTCCTCCGTCACACCTAGGCAGCTAGCTCTGGGCTGTGGATTCTGCTTTGTGGCTCTGACACTCAAAGTTAAATGGACCTTAGCGCCCTCCCCAACATGCTGGAGAGGAACTTGCACCCCTGGATTTCTAAGTTTCAGACTTCTTCACTCTGCAAACTTGATGCAAAGTCCCTGGAGTGTCATTAAATCCACACTCTGAACAGATTAGAGATGCATCTCCATTCATCCTTCCTCCTTTTCTACATGCCCCTGCAAGGGAACTTTCATGAAAAGCCAGAAACTTTACAAAGTGAAGTGGAGCTCATCTCCATCTATTCCAGGTAATGTCTCCCATCCTGTCAAACAGCTTGACTGTCATAAAAGAACAAATGGAGCAACGCATGAGTAAGGGGGAGCAGAGAAACAAAAAAAAAGGAAAGCATCTAAACTCTGGCCAGGAAGTTTCTGTTGTTATTTCTGAAGTGTGTTTAGCATGGAGACATATTGTACATTTAGCACAAGTCCCCGGGACCCTAATGAGTTCCTAATGTACCCCATACTTCAAGGGTTTTCCAAAGAGGCCAGTAACTTAGCAACAGCAGCAAATCCTTGACAGGAATAATCAGTATTTGTGCTGCAGCTTTAGGCTTCCCCTCTTCTCTCCCACTAAGTGGAAGGTGGTTTTGGCTGGGATTTCTTCTGTGCTTTGTCATTGTTCTTATTCCTCTTATGGGTTTCTTCAGTGTATTTTTTTTTCCTTTATCCTTTCTGTTCAGTAAAGCAAAAACCCACCATCAGTGGCTTGCAGGGAGCAGGGTTCTTGGAGCCTGGAGCTAGCAAGACTCCCCCGTGAAGCACTTTGTCGCACTGGGGAGGTACAGAGGTGGCTCTCTGGGGATGCCACGGGCAAGTCAGGGCTGGTGAAAGGTGTGATCTTCACCCAGTAGCAAACTAGACAGGCACCAGGGCCACTCGTGGCTCCTCAGGAGTACCAGCTCCTACAAAGAGCTAGAAGAAGATGAGAAATTACTGTTCTCGCTGCATTCATGGCTCTCAGCTATGACAAACTGAATCACTGAACTCCAGAGACATTCTCTTAAAAACACAAATATTGTTAGCTAACTGTACTTCTTGAGGTCATATGAGACAGCAGGCTCTAGAGGAATGCGAGGTCCTTCTCATAGTCCTACCAGCAGGCTCTGCACTCTTCCCAGTGGGGTGCCATTTGGTGCCATCAGGTACTGAGCATGTGCCTCCCCTGCCCACATCTTCTGCCGCATCTCCCTGGCCCTCATCTCCCGTCTTTTTGCTAATTTGTAGGGCTATCACAGAGTTTGGAAGGACACTGTTTTCCATCTTAAACAAGGTACATGAACAACTGATTCACATGTTAAAAAAAGGTCTGATCTTGGGTGACTCCCTGGCATCAGAACTTCAGCATATTAGATGTTTAAGAGGACAATCCATTTTAATGTCACTAAGATATCTCCAACGTGGTAACCCGATGGGTAAAAGTGAAGTGAGTTGTCCAGTATCACAGAAGGCCTGAGAGCAGGAGACAACATATCCTGAAATAATATCCATATGCCCTATTAATGGTCCTTAAGAACTACACTGTAAAAACACACAGGATGAGCAGCCAGTTTTGAACTAAAAATCACTGATCAGCCATTCTGGACCTTGTTTAGTATACTTCCAGCAACCAAAGGGACAAAACCTCCGCTTCTGTAGGTGCAAGTGCAACTGGAATTTTACAGACATAGCTTATCAATGCTTTTTTCCCCCAATGTTGAAGGGATGGAAGGTTGATGATAGTGAGAAACACTATTTAACAAAGACTTGATCCAACAGTGGCCTTTGAAATGTTCAAGAGTGATCAACTCCAGCTAGGAGAGCCTCTGATATATAAAAAACATGGCATCATACTCGCATCTCTTGCATTTATAACAAGAGAGGTAGACTAGGCTTATACATTCATCTTGTGAATTTTAGAGAAATCAGAGGAATAAATAAAATTCCAACTACTTAGAACCAACCAATCTTATTCACAAAATATCAACAGACTGAGCATGGAAAATGAATGAAGAAACCTTTGCCAGGAGGAGGCAAAGATTTTCTTTTAGGTGGCTGTCCAGGCAGTAAATTGGAATAATATTGTGGGCTAACTCAGCTGAAACACTCCTGAAAAAAACAAGAATTCCCCTACATCCAAAGCATGCTCACCATCATGCAGCAAAGCGCCCACCCAGAGGTACACAAGCAGGTTCCACACTTCACAGATCTGAAATTCAGCACAGTATAGACACACCAGGGTGCTGTTGCACTCAGCTAATGGGATCTCCTGCATGGTGTTGTATAAACACACCCCGACACTGTGAAGTAACCAGACAGGTCCGAGGCAGAATATAAGGATTAAATCTGTTATTCTAAGCAAAGTAGGTGTTCAGAATCTGCCATATTGTTTCAATTACCCCAAACTGTCATCACAGATTCAAAGACAAAGGAGAGGCACGTGGAAACTCTTGACCCCTGGGAGAAACCTACTGGAACCACATGAAGATATCACAGTGATTTGTCCTTTCTTGTTTTTCATTACACATACGGAAAGGCAAGACACCAGACCTGCCCACACTGTAATCTGGCCTACAGCATCAGTCAGTTAGGTCTCCACGAAGCGTGAGAGAATCATTAACAGCGTCACTTTCTCTCACAGCCAACGTGGCTTTACCCAACCAGAAATGTCTGCAGGAAAAATCTGAAAAACCCATTAATGGGGATAATGATGCTTACCTCCTGTACAAAGTGCTTGGAGATTCATGGAGGGAAAATTTTGTTAGAGGTGGATATTTATTAAATCCTTTTAGTTTCTTGTATCAAGGATCCACACTACAGCCCTACACTTGGACTTAATTCCCACTACCATTAGAGGCTAGCCTCTATAGACTGTACAGAACAAGCCCATACAGCAAGGCCTATGGTTGTCATGTCTATCCTCCAGACAAGATGTAGATCTAGCTACCCTATGCCCCACCTTCATGAGCAGTCTTACCTTTCAGAATGTGTCACTTTACACTATAGAATGAGACAGAAAAATTACTGTTCTCAGGTGAAATCCAGGCCCCCTTGAAGTCAATGGCTAGGTCATTCTGATGTAAATAGGGCCAGGATTTCATTCTCTGCCTGAAATTCTCTTTGATATGAAAAAGCACGGTTTGGTTTTTTTTATGTCTGACTTACAGAGTTGAAGGAGTCTTAAAGCTAAGTGATGAAACAGTGCTAAGAAGTTGTGGGGCTGTTGTCACCTGGGACCAGCTGTCCCAGTTCCGGTGACTAGATAATCTGCTTATTTGACATTTCTGGGGTCTTGGTACACTCTCTCATGATAGAACTCTTCCTCCTCCTTGAATAAAGCTCAGTAAAACATTTGACCTATTCCAGCCTTTAGAGTTTCATTATGTTTTTAAAAAGGAAAGTATAGCATGGAAAAACATCTGCCGAAGAGAGAATTTTCTCATTTGGATAATACACTCCCATTTAATATAAAGAAAACAGACTCAGTGAGACCTATGCCTGTGCTTTCCAATTCAGGACAGAGTGCTGTAAAAGTGACTTCATTCCTAAATGTACAAGCATCTCCCCAGAGGAAGATCCTAAATCAGAAAGGACCATAAGGGGATCAGTTGGCAAATCATTACCTCATCCGGAAACTGAAGTTCACTGTCTGGTTTCTATCAAAAGTGACAATGAATTCAGAAGGCTTCACCCTAGACCCTTCACAGAATCTGCTGCGCAGCTCAGTATAAGTTTCAGTCACTAGTCAGAGGGCACCCAAGCCTGCAATATTTAAAGGAAAGTTGAAGTCACAACATAAGTGCCAAGGAAGAACTGGTGAGGGGAGTGGAGGGGACCAGAGGAGGAAGAATTATTAGAGTAGGGCATGCCACAGGGTCAGCGTTAAGGTGTATTTAGCAGAGCTGTATGTTTGCATGAAACTTGCGCTGTGCTTGCCTTTAGCCTGCAGTAGCCTTCTCTCACTTTTTATGAGCACTAGAATTCACTAAGCCCAGGGAGATAAAACTGGTGAATTAAAAAGCTGTTATCTTTGTTTGGTTTTGAGGCAGGATATAAAACACGGGTCTTGCTGGAGCTTCATGCTTCTTGCTGCTTGAGAGGCAGTCACGTTAGTCCCAGTGCCTTCAAACTAATTACCTGCCTAACGGGAACTGAAATAGATTTCCGTTCTCTTGATGTGTAGGAAGATGAGGAGTTGCATGCAACACAGAGGAGGGCGTGGGGACTACATCAGATGGGAGAGCCCTAGAAAAGAGCCCTAAATGCAAGAACCTTTAGGGGCAACATGGGAGGCCCAAACCCAAAATAGACACCTGATAGTTCTGCTGGTTTGGCAGCAATTAAAGACCTAAGAGTAAGATGTGAAGTTCTGCTTGAGTTTTCAAGTATCATGCTGCCTGAATCCAAGCTTTTGCTCAAGGACCATCTTTAGCATTAATCCCGTATTTAGCTACATGACTCTAAATTTCTTAGATTCTAATGCTCTTACAGTAGGACACTTCTGGAAATAGGAGTTATATCAATAAAGTGGATCATTATTGCAATTAATTTCTCCGAAAGACAATTGAAACAGAATGTAACATCAAATCCCCATCTGCTCACCACAAACAGCTAAGCCAGTCCTAAAACAAAACTAAAAATAAATACCTGCTTATAGGCTCAGGCAGCCTTGATTACAAAGAGGGTGGAGGGGAGGTGGCGAAAAAGGGAATGTTGAGCACAGTCTTGAAATGCCATGAGCTTCTCTCTTCATCCTGGCTCGTTTTTCAAAGCATATTCTTGAGATGAGAAGGGCTATTTTCCATTTTGTTGCTTCATGATTAAGTGGAACGAGTGCCTATGCTTTCATTGGTTCATTAGAAATACCTGCTACATAGATGTATCTTTTTCCAGTCCCTTGCTTCTCAGCAAATAAAAAATCTATTCTGACTTCTCTGCACTGACCCTTTAATTGAACTAACATGGGTTTTGTTGCTGTTCTTTGTTTTTAAATAAGCAATTTTGTACTTGCAGATTTTAATTTCCCACATGGCAAAACACTTCTGAATATTGCCAAATCCCAGGCACTCAGGCTAGTGAAACTACATCTCTGCTTTCCCACACCCAATAAAAAAAAAACCAAAAGTTATCAACAAGCATCCCTGCCGACCAGCCCTTTGCCATGACATTCTGTTGGCTTCACGTGAGAGATCATCTTGATGCGCTATGCTAATCCTGTCATTAATTCCAATATTAAAGTTATAGAGACATGAGATTAGGAACCTGTTACCTGCATAAAGCCCAGCAGATTTCTCTCTCTCTCTCTCTCTCTCTCTCAAAAACAGAGAAAAGAATCTTATTATATGTACGTAGGCTATTTATACTAGGCTTGCAAATTCTACTAAACACTCACTGGAAGAATAGCCCTTTATTGATAGAGTATTAGATGGGGGATTTTTGGCTGTGTGTTATCTTCAACATCATGGTGCAGAGGGAGAAATCTCTGAGACCTAAGCTGGCAATTTTTTCAATGGCAGTTTTATGTGTTTATTACTCTTGTTTTTTTGCCAGGTTTGTTAGGCAGGGAGTAGGTAACAACTTGCAATCTTGTCCACTGGCATGTATACACACATTAATGGGCCAGATGGAGCTGCAGTGATTTTAGCAGCTGAGGGTCTGGACTATTATGTTTATACAGGTCAGGGGAGAGGGGGAACAGACAACTAATTTAATATAACTTTAGAGCCACAGTCTTCACTAAATTGGACATAGGATTCAAAGTGAAGAAGAAAGAAAAAATCTGGCTCCTTTTCTTGGCTCTACCACTGATCTAGTTTGTAATTGTAAGCAATTCTATCCACCCCATCTGCAACATGATTGTAATGTTTCTCCCTGCCTCTGTACAGAGTTCTGAGATGGAGATGCATAAATGCTTCTCAAATTTATCTGACAATTTTTTCTAAAACTTCAGATGTTTTAGCTGCCCCTTCCATGGGTTTCTTTTTTATGTTTGACAGCGTGCTTATTTTATTACTCTTGTAGGCTTGCCTGTAATAATTGACAGATTTTAAAAGTAAATTACCTTCTCTTTAAGGTATGTACTGTAATAATTTTGCCTGCACCATGCATTATGTTTTAAACAAAAGATTTAGGTTTCTTTATTTTCCCCTTGATATTATAAACACTGCTGAATAGTAATTTATTACTGTAGTCTTTCACAATAGTAATTTATTACTGTAGAATTTCACCAGCTATTTCCTAGAGTAACAGACGCACAGAGTTGTATTAAGTGCACATGGTTTGTGACATCTTGCCAACCTTTTTGTGCAGAAGTATAAACTAATTTGAGGCTTACACATAATTTGTTATCAAACTATACCAATAAACTGTAGTTAGTTTCTCTATGTATGTGATACAACCAAACCAAAGCAAAGCAGCATCAACTACTTATTTTTAAACTGCTAGCAACAGTCTTTGTGTCTCCTGGATCAGAACTTTCAGCCCTGTTACATAACACATATTGCCCAGGTCATCTGTATTCACAGCTTTCCAAAATCTTTTACTTTTCTCATATTGTTACTTCCAACAAATCAATAAAACTTGATCTAAAACTTGTCCTTGCTTCTGTCCCTTGTCCCCGATCCTCTTGACACTGAGGGGATCGAAGGAGAGAGAGAGAAGTGGTCCTTCTGTACTACGGATTGCAACCAATAAGCCTATGACAAATTTGAAGTAGCCTGAAAAAAATCTGTCCTCATTGCATGAAAAACTGATTATCTTTATGACAATTTTCTGAATGTGTATGTTGATTTAACTCAAAGACTTCTGTTTCCAGGAAGGGAAAGGTAATACAGCAGATGAGGTGACTTAACCTCAAATACTAAAGGATTATGCAAGGACTGTTATGCTTGGTCTTGGCTGACCTCAACTCATGCTGGTCCTAGTGAATTTCTTTAGGAATAATAAATTCTTTAGCAGTGAAAGATCCATCACAGCGAAAGCAAAATGCAGTTCATCAACAAGAGGAAGACAATTTTCTTGATAAAAGGAACAGGCTCCAGAATCTGTTAAAAAATAGGCCCTCTTAAGTCCCCTTTCGAAGACATCTGATTTCAGGTTAGACAGATATACATATAAACAGCTCATTAATTTTGGGTTTGTTTTCTTTTTTTCTCAAAATATTTTGTTCATTTGTAGAAATGCATAACGTTTTTGCTTGAAGAGGCTATGATGCCACTACGAAACAGAAAGGAGTCCTGAAACTCTCTGGATTTTCCAAATAATTATTACTAATGTGAAGGACAGTATAGACTAGGGCCTGGTTTAATAGTGGTAAAATCAACAGCTCTGGCAGTAAGAGGTTGATACGTGAAATTTGAGACTGAACAAGTGCCAGAGAGATCAGAAATGGAAGAGAAATGCAGCAAGTCTTAGAAGAAGGCCAGTCATACCCAGACAGTTTTCCAGCCTCCTGAACAGCAGTCTTCTGCTGTGAAGTGCTGTGCTAATCCAGAAAAGCCCAATGCTTGTAGTTGTATTAAATGCTGATAGCAAAATTACAGTGGAGTACATATATGAAGAACAATGCCAAGCTATAGGGCTGTACTTTTTGAAGGCAAAGGCCAATAGTGATATGCACAGCAACAGGAGCAAGACTTTACCTGTGTCTGTAATGAGCTCATTTTGCAATTTATCTGCAAAACTCCATATGCATCAGCACGTACACGCTTTTTGACTATAATGGTCATTATAGTATCTCTTCATCTATGATGCATTGTTCAGATACTTTGCTCAAAAGCAACCTTCATTAAGCTCTGTTTGTCTGAAATAGCCAGAATACTGAACAGCTGCAAGATCCTACACGTTTGTCAAAGCTCATAGAAAAATATGAATGTCTTACGTTGTGTCATTTGAAAATTGATATGTTATTATACTGTCTTTAACGGCTTTATTACAATGCATGTGTACAGGAAAGGAGAGTTAAAACTAAATATTCATTTCTAATTTGGGGATTTCATCTAAGATAAGCTGTAAAATACTAAAGTTGGGCAAATGCTGCCATTTCCTTCAGTAATCATTTAGGTGGATGTCATTTATATACTTATGTTTTTATGTGCATGAATGGTAGGTGACATGAGCTCTCTAGCAAGAAAACAAGAACTGAACAAATCCTGTGAAGGCTATAAGGATTGCCAAAAAAACCCTTTCCCCTACTTAATTTTTCACCTTCTTGATACTTTCTTAGCTGCCTCCCTTGATGCCACGTTGTGCAAACTGCATTCATCCTGTGTCCTTATCAGATGCCAGATGCATTATATTGCCACTTATAACTGTTTCCTGACCAAGTTAAAACAACATATCAGCAGTAAATGGGGTTTCAGCCAAAAAGCTCATATAAAGGAGTTATTTTGACCTCCAAAGGTGCCCTTGAAACTGCTCAACTTCTAGCCTTTCCTACTACATAGCTCAGACCTACATCCCTGGAAAACTGAGGTGGGTCTTCTCATGTTACTGTCCTGCTATGTGGCAGAAAGTATGAAGTGGAAAAGTCTTCCAGAGATTTGTTGGTCTTAAGTCACCCTAGCACTTGCCATTCTACTTGCATTTCTCTTAGTACAGCTTTGGAGAAACAGATTCAGTTCGCACCTCCCTCCTGAATCTTTAACATTTATTTTGATTCTTTATGATAATAAATAAACAAAATCCAGAGCCTTAGTTGCAGTATAAAACAGCACAATTCACTGCTGGGGTATAGAATTGATATACTAGATATTTCTCATTTATTAGCTTCATTCCTTTGCCTAGTCTCCTACAGTAATGTTATTATTTCCCATGAGGGTCACATGAGATTTTTCTTTTGCTTGCTTTGTACGTGTCTTTGTGTGTGTGCATATTTATTTAATAGGCATTTTCCCCCTTTATCTGCTACTTATTTAAAGCTTTCACTACACCCACTTGATCTGAATACATTGGCTATGTGTGGCCTCTTTGCAACCAGGTTTGCTCTTAATGGTGTATTTACACCAGGTTTTCATATAATACCAAAGAGATCCATAACCAAAGTGATTTAGAAGATGATTTCAAAGTTCCTTTCCCCAGAACTGCTCTTCCTTTCTCAACAAGTAGGAAATGACACTGAAGGGAAAGGATTTGCTTGCAACTCTGCTGTAAAAGCACTTTTCTCTTCTTCAAGGCAATCTCCCTGAGGGGCAAAAGTTAAACCAGGTTCTCAGAACAGGTACTTATTTTAAGGATGGGCCTTTCTGGCTCCTGTCAGAAACACAGCACTAGTTCCTGATCTGTGTTTACGATGTACAGGCCCCTCCATCACCTAACCTACTCTCAGGAAACTCGGATGCCCTGTGAGTAGCAGCTCTTCTCTCTCCCAGCCCTGTCCTGGAGGACAATGGGACAAGTTGAGCATGGCCAACTTCCAGCCATCCCAACTCCCTGCTCCCGCTGTGGTGGGCTGGGACACAGCCCCAGAGGCACAGCACGGTACTTGACCAAAACTTGGCATTGCAGATACCATGATGTCACCAGCCTTTGCAGATGTGGTGCTGTGATATGAATGCGGTGACAGGACATCACTGGCAAATCTGATTAGGGACACCATTGACTGGTAGAATGCCCATCGGGCATGTCAAGTGCTGAGAGACAGCATTTCAAGGAGTCAAGATGCCAATGTTTCCTCTATTAGCAAAACTTCATTGCTTTCAGCCCCCTGCACTGCATCACTGTCAACATGACTACAATGGACAACACTGGCATTATTAAAGTCTTCATTTACTTTTGTTTGACATAATGGTCATGGAGAGCAAACGGGTTTATAGATTTTTATACAGTTGACACATCTTCACGCAGTGTATAAATGTGGCGAAGGCCTCCAAGACCCAGTCAATTCAACCATCACTGCAAAACACCTGCTTAGATACCACTCTGCCCTATGTGGCTGAAGACTGTTTTGACAGGACTTAAAGCACTGCTGTCCGGAAAGTGTTTATAGCAGAATCTTTGCTCCAACCTTGCTGAAAAGGTCAAGTATTTTTTCTTTACTTCCTTGCCTTTCAGAGGCATTCAGGTCTAAACCACAGAGATCTCTATTTTAAGTTTTTACTCACCTCATTTACTAACATTACACCTTTTGTCAACTCAGAAAATTCTTTGGTTTTCAATAATGAAGGAAGGCTTAAAAACAAAAGCTAATCTCAGCTCTGAACACAACCAAGATATTCTCAAGGGAGTCTTCTATCCCTTTTAATCTAGGAGAAGAAATGAAAATTTCATAGATACCAGCCTGACAGTATTTTAAAGAAAATAACTGGTCTAAATTATATTTTTTCCTCTTTCCTACTTCACAGGAAGCGTTCAGTCAGTCAAAAATAACATTTACTGTTTACATACAATCCCAGCAAAAGCTCCAAACTCACCCCTCCACCACCTGAGAGTCACTGGCCAAACTCAGCTCCTCGAGGAAGAGCAGGCAGGCAGTAACTGAACTGCATTTGGAAATTACAGTTAACCTGCCTGGAGGGAGCTGCTACCCACTACACACAGTTCCCCTCAGCAGGCTTTTTCTGGTTATGCTCTTTGAACCATCACAGAGTGACCACCAGCCAGCCATCGTCCCCCCTCCTGACAGGTTAGGAGGAAGAGAAGTGTTTAGATCATGGAAAATGTATGGGCACCCAGCTTCTATTTAGGTGCCTGACATTTCATTGGCATCAGCCATCATCCATTAGTATCTTTGCAGGTTGTAGGAATCTAGAGAGCCTGCTTCTGAAGGACTTTATCAGTAACTGTCAATACACTCTGACAGGAAAAAAAAGCTCACTTCTGAGAGTCACCTCTGATAATTTTTTCCCACTCCAGGTTAGAACAAGTCACTTGCAGGAAAATCTTAACTGGCTATTACCAGTCTCCCAACACATGTAGCTCTTTACCTGCTTCTTCTACCATCAGGTTATATTACAGCCTTTACATATCTTTAAGTCCTTCTAAAATAACAGGAAGGAAACACAAGTTAGATCCATTTTGCCAGGCTTGTAGGAAAATATTTCCATCACTGCAATTCCTGTAATAAATTTTGTTTTCTGCAAGAACACTGCTGTTGAACACTATTTCTCAGTGTGGCCAGGGGCTCTCACTAATTACAAAGCTGCTCTTCAGCTCCTCAAAGCTCTCCCGTTCCACCCCTAGGAAGGGATTATCAGCAATTCATGGAGAGAAAATACACCCCATATATCCTCACTATTTACTTAGTTCTTCACCAACCATTCACATATCAAACTTTGTACGTGACACACCAGATAACAGAGGCAACCCAGAAGGGAAGAGCATACACAGTATTTGCTAGCATGTTGTCTTTTCTTTCCTTTAGCCAAAAATCTCATGAGGCAGCTGTATGGCACATTAGAGATAGCTTTACATAAAGGGCCTTTCTTTCAGAGGGGGTTTCTTTGAGCCTGTCTTGCAGTTCACATTGCAGACCAGATCAAAAGATGTTTTCCTCCATTTTAATAGAGAAATCTGAGACAGATTGTATCAGGGAAGAAAGAGAGTAAAAGAAAGACTAAGAGGTTACTTGGCAATTAGGCAATCTTGATTATTTCCTTCTTGTCTTGCTAAATCTTTCAGCTTGGCTATTGGGTGGAAATGATTTTCCATTCTATTTGACACTGGCTTCACAGATAATTTTGTTTCCATCTATCTGCCTAATATACTTTATCTATCAGTTCTAATTTGGCCCTATCCCCATTTTTATTTACATGTTTCCCATAAGCATAAACAACAACAATGATCTCTTCTTCTTACACAGGTGAAAAAAAGAAGTGTGTTTCTGAGGTGAGAGGCATAAGAGTAAGAGTAAAGGTCCCACTGTGGGGAGGTCACACCAAGATGCAGATGCCACCTTTGGCAGGGCGAGGATTTAGTAACCTTTTCTTCATGCACAAGAGAACTCCAGTATACAGATTCAAGTCACTAGGATTGATGTGTCATCTGTGTCACTCTACATGACCGAGCTTATAATGCAGCCACATACAGAAGTGATACATCCTCACAGAGAAGTGAGTTCTCTCAGGGTTCTGAACACCAGATTAAAGCCTTTGATATGGGCCATGTGTCCAAGGGACAGCTGAAAAAATGAGTGGTAGATAATGACAGTGTGTCCCTCGACAGCTGTTTTCCTGAGCAGGTTTGCTGCCAACTTCTCAACTAGTGGGTGCTTCTTCAGTTGTGGGGGCTCACTTCCACATAGGCGAGTCCCCATGGTCTACCCATGACAAAACTATGAATCACAGTGTGGGCAATTCAGGCATCAGGACAAATATTTCTCACCATCACAGGAAAAGTATTCTTGACAATGCACCCACCAGACTTAGTTGGTTTCTTCACAGAAGCCATCTCTATACTATCTTGGTCTGTACTTTAAAAGACGCATCAAGCTTCAGGGTAGAAAAGTTTCAAGTGGTTAGTCCAAACTGCTGTGACTAACAGCTTGCTTTTCCATGGCCTTGGAAACCCTGTGCCTTGCAACATGCATGGGAGCTAGGATCACAAGGCTCTTATTTCACATCTGCTACTGCTGCAATGCATCTGCCATTCACAGCTATATATGAATCACTTCCTCCTTTTGTTCTGAGAAGCAGTCTGAGGTCCTCCATTTGAAAGGGGTAGAAGCACAAGGTATTACACTGGGGCTTTGATTCATAATTAAACAAGCTTTGTGACTCCTCTGGGTATTCTGCTAGGTGACTTTATACATTAGAACAGGGACTTTGAGAGACACACTTATGGTGTCACCCTGAAAACCAGAGGCATCTCCAAGATGCAGGCTCTCACAGCAGGAGCTTTTCTTCTGTAGAATGACCTCTTTCTTCTAAGAGTTGCTAGCCACTGGTAGAGACACTTACATGGATCAGATCACAGAAAAAACAAGAAGATTAATATCATTCCTATCTATTGCCATACTGGCTTCAGTGCATTCCCTGAGAACCTCAGGAAGCGAAATGCTTTGGCCATGCTTGCCCCATCCCTTGATAACTTGTTTTTTGACATTTCCTCCTTTCTTGTTCAGACCCCTAACTCCTTAAATGCTCACTCTTTCTGTTTTGCTGGGGCTGCTGCCTTTGTTAGAAATATTTTCAGCTTTGATTAATTATTGAGCCTGTACTGCTGAGGGTTTTCTATTCTCCAGTTCTCATTACCGATGCCTTGCAGCCTGTGTGCTTCACTGGTCCCATTGCAGGATTTGATGGATGCACCCGTGAAGTTTTCCTGCCTGCAAAGCCAGTCTTGCCTTTTGCTGATTTTATTTGGTGGGCAGGGAATTTTGCTCTTGGCTACAGTGAGCAGTAAAGCATACACACTGGGCAAAGTATTATTATTATTATTATTATGGTGGAAGCAGCATGAAATTCTTGCCTCTTTGCTTTCTGCATATTTCCCCTTTAAATCTGTTTCAAAAATTCTCCCCAATGGCCATTTTATTCTCAAAGTTGCTGCATCTTCTTGCAGAAGATTCACCAATACATTGCTCTCTCATGGGAGACCAATACTCTTTCTGGTTGTTTGCTTTAATCTAGAATGAAAAGCTATGCATAGTGAAAATATGTTTTGTTTTGTTTATACTCTTTTGCTTGGCTGCATAATCATCACTAAGGTTGACCGAAACATTTTTCTTTGTTTTGATGAAATAAAACTGTTATCTGTGATAATTCAGACTTAAGATAAAGGTCTAATGCACTGCATAAGAGGTAGTCCGATGGAGTGCAGAGCCTGTAAGAGAGAACAAGCATGTGGTAGGTACTCTATCACAGGTTTCGTGAGGACCTGAAGAGGCTTAGAGATTTAGAAACTGACCAAAGCAAGTGAAATGCTTTTACATTTCTGAGTCTGCCTTCCTCAATACTCATCATTTAAAGACAAATTTCTTTAAGCTGACTTACTTGCCCTAACTGAGGAGAAAGATGAGTTCTCAGATGTTTGCATTTCCCCTAAGAGACACCTTGTGTTTAAATCAGCTCATTATTAAATGCCACAAGGCTATTTATTTCACTGGACTAAAGGCCCAGGTGACAGTGGCTTGTGCTTCTAATGATTTTATCCAGTTGGGTGCCAGTCCTGGTGAGGGTACCCCCAATCAGACATAGCCCTGTGATGGCCAGGCAGAGCCATGGTGAAGGGAGCTGGGACATCAGCTGAAGGTTGGGGGTCTGGATTAATGGCACGCATGGGCCAGGCATGTCTGTGGCTGATCTGGACACTGGCACTCTTAGTGTGATGTAGCTCAGGCAGGGGCTGAACTGCAGAGGTTCAGTTTAAAAGCAGCTCCCCCAGCAAGGGAGACTCATCCTGCAGAAGCCTCTGACAGCGCTGCCTGGGACACTGTCCAAGGCCACTGAAAGAAGGAAGGCCATCCTCACCTGCACAGTCCCAAAGCTGGTTCTGAGCCCCAGTGATCTCCTCTGTGAGATGCTATTAGCCTCCCCTTCGATCTCCTCCTGCCTCTACTCTTTATTAGAAAGGTCCTAGAGCAACTGTCTGTGGTCAGCTTGAAAAACTCATACATTTTTCACTTTGCAGCAACAATGGAAACAAGAAAAGAACTAGATAAAAGAGTAAAATAAATAGCTCTGACACAGATAATCAGTTGAGTGTGCTTTACCATCAGCTGAAGTAGTGCAACTCTGAGCATGATCTTAGCAAATACAAGGGACTATAGCCCAATCTGACTACCACTGTGGACCAAGTCATTACCCCAGGGGCAGGAAAACACACACATACAGGCAGTGCTGGGTGGCTGCTTAGGCCACAGAAACTCATTAACCCAAGCTGAGGACACATGGGCGCTTGCATGCTCTCACACAGACATGTATGTATCCCATGTGTACATGGACTCCTTTCTTTCCTTACTATTTCTCAATTTAAGTATTCCCCCACCATAATTATCTTGTCCGCTTTTAACCCATCTTCAACTCTGACAACGGTTTATCAGAAACATCTGTCTTGAACCTACAGTAAAGTCAGAGAGGGTGATTAGGCTGTGTTTTGTTTCCAAGGCAGAAAAGGAGTATTATTAAAACATTGCAAATGCCAAAAATCAGGCTTGGATCCATCTGATACAGCACACCTCTAGTCTCCCTCCCAGCACCTGCCAAGAGTGTACACGAGGAGAGTGGGAAAACTACAGCCAACAGTAAATCCATGATCAGTTAGTTAATCATAGGTCTGAGCCCTTCACAAAATCTGCATCAACGCTATTTACGACAACACTCTGGCACACAGTGTGTTCAGCAAACACCAGAAACCTGGGCTTAGGCCACGCGTGCCATAAGCACAGCCCGGCCCACATGGGAAACCACATCCGCCAGAACACATGCAGGTCCCATGTGACAAAAACATCTCTGTCATCAAAGCAACCACCTTCATTTTCTCATTTGTACCTTGACAGGTTCAGAGCAAGGCAAGCCAGTACAGCTGCCCATAAATGTACACTGGACACCCCCTTCTCTTTGAACAGGCTCACAGGTCTCCACAGAAACAATCCCTCTCCAGGAGGGATCAGAGCCCTAAGGATGCTCTGCCAGAGTAAAAGGCTTGGAAATCCCCTGCCACCACCATTTCTGCGCCAGAGCCAGATGCCTGTGCCCTGAAACTGTGCGCTGACAAGGCTCAGCACCTTTCTTTATTTTAAAGGCACATAGTAGCTTTCATCTGCAAGTCAATATTGGTGAGAAGGTCTGCTGGGATCTGAAATAAGTAGCATAGCTTTTCAAACACAGCAGCATTCTGATGGCATATTAAAAACCTGTGTGAATCATAAATCCAATTTCTTTAGGAACGAAGTCCCATCAGGGCACAGGGCTGAAGGGAAAATGGGCTATTCTGCATACAGCAAGGAGATGATGATGATCTATGTAGGTAAGATACAGACATTGTGTTGTGTTGTGTCTGTTGTTGCGTTTTTTTTGTTTTTTTTTTTTTTAAATTTAAACAGTGGCTTAGACTTCCTTGTCACACATCAGAGACAAAATTCTGCTCACTATTAATCAAGGTGCAAGCAAATTTTTTTCAAGCTCTGCACAGAACTGCCTTCCTCTGTCCAAAGAGGAAAAATGAAAAGCAAATCCCTTACATGTAGGATAAACACACTTCTGAAGCAAACACCTCTCTTAATGTTGTGAACAATGCAACAAGCAAAAAGTATTTAGCTGAAGTGTGTGTATGTGCACGAGAGATTGTGTGAGTATGACAGATTGAGTTGGTATGTGCTGAAAAGCGGGACAGGAAAATAGTTGATCCGATTCTTGTGAAAGCAAGCTACAAAAGCTTGAGGGAGTCGGACTGCTGGTGTGCAGGAGTGGGAACATTAATCCCAGTGTGTAGGCAGTGATGGACGGCAGGTGAGCAGATGGGGAGGCAGGTTCTGAGTGCAATGACGACGGCTTGGAACAAGCCCTGTTTGAGCTCTGTGCAAACACAGCTCGGCAGAATAGGGGCAGCAATACCCAGGGAATCAGCCTGCAATAACTCACCCAGCTCACTTTCAAGGTAGCAAGTTACCCAGTGTTCCTGCATGCCAACAATTTCACCCTCTCTGGTCTTGCAGCTTTGTCTTCTGCACTCCTCAAAACAAAAGGTTTCCAGTTTTATGAATAAGCTGGACAGCTCAGAAACTTGGATTGCCTTCAGCTTGAACTCTGCTGGGAGCAGGACAGCCCCACTCCAAAGGTACTTGGATGCCAAGAGTCTCAGGCTGACCTTCTCCTTATTTCCCTGTGCACCACCCTCTCTCTCTCTCTCTCTTCTGCCTCTCAGTTGGTTTGGAGAGAGTTATCAGCCCAGCTCTTGGACCCTAATCAGAAGCTGAGCTGGGGCCTGGCCTTTACCATCTGTCCAGGTGGCTCCTTTGCAGCAAGATACTGTCCCACATGTCCTATATGCTTCCATCAGATTCAGGCCTATGCCAGCTTGGCTCTGGGAATGAATTGCTGCACTCTCCTTATCTGAAAGGCAAGCTTGTACTAACCACCCCATGATTCTCTAGACACGTGCTCTCCCTGGGCGCCCAGTACTTTCACAGTCACCATAGTACTTGCTGGCCATTGCACTTGTCTGCATCAGACCCTCAGAACTCCACCCATCCCGGTTCCCACTGTGGAGTATTTTAGAGTAACACACAGGAAAAATACTTTCTCTGTGTCTGCAACCTGTATTTTTAACTCTCTGTCCTAGAATCCGCCGCAGTGAAGTTTCAAGGGACCAACGGAAGGAGAAGAAAAAGCCTCCGCTTTTCTTCCACATACAAATGAAGGAAGTCTCACAATTTTTAACCTGACAAAAACATTTGACTGCTGGAACAGGGAAGCCCTTCTCTTTGGAAGAAACATGCAGGCCAGTCCCCTACCTCACTCTATATTAGGGAGAGAAAACAAAAATAGAGAAATATCTTTTTTTCCCTGCCAAGTCCCTAGATGGAGATAACTTGCTGCATATTTTCTTGGAGGAGAAAGATAAAAATCTCAGCTATTTAAGTCTGTGTGCATTTGTCTTCCACACAAAGCTGATAGTACTTTAGCACGCATGCCGCGTATGACTGTATCCGCAATTAATGAATACTTGCATCACAAGTACATTTAATAGGAAAAAGGGATCCTCTTCACTTCAGAGACTGGGGGGGGGGGGGAAGGGGGCCATACAGTGGTCAACCAATTTGCTTGAGACCACCAGGACAGCTGAGTGGCACAGCAAAGACTTTAACTTGCACAGTACTGGTGCCTTCACCCAACCCCAACCGTGGAAAGAGGGACAGAAAGTGGAACAGACTGCCCAGGGAGGGGGTGGAGTCCCCATCCCTGGGTGTAAGGGTCGTTTAGATGAGATGTTGGGGGATATGGTGTAGAGGAGAACTTTGCAGAGTCTGGCTGATGGTTGGACTCGATGATCCCGAGGGGCTTTTCCAACCTGAGTGTGTGTGTGTGTGTGTGTGTGTGTGTGTGTGTGTGTGTCCCACCCTGATCAGAAATGGCCAGGGGACTGCTGAAGCTGGCCAGGGCTCAGGGCTGCTCTGCTCCATGATGGGGCTGGGTGATTCCCTGGCTTTGTCTATAACGCACAGTGCCCCAGCAGCCAGCCATTCTAGCCTAAAACAGCAGAGCTGTACGGAGAGCAAATCTAACTGCTCTCCCGGTTCCTCATGCTGTATCTTGCCCCTCCTTGCCGGCCCCCTGCCTGCCTAGCATGCAGTTTGCTCATTCACTTGCTCACACTTGCTCTTTCCTTTCCTCCCTCCCTCCAGCAGTGTCAGGGAGACAAGTGAAGGTTACTGTTTGGCATGTTTGTTTTTGCATTATTTATGTTGTAGAGGACAGAGTCAGACATCTAGAGGACAGTCTTAGGTCACATGTGAATCCTTCCAAATGGGACTCAATAGCACAACCAGCCAAGTAGAAAACAGACTTGGACAGCCCCATGGAGGGAAGCAACATTTGGAAAGGGATGTTGTGCATCTATCCGGCCAATGTACCTGGCAACACCACAGGTCTGCTTGTGACTCCACCTTCCCTCACTTCTTCCACTTCTTTTTCAGATACTCCATAAGGTGTGTACAATCTTTTTTTTTTTTTTCCCCCCCAGAACTAAGACATTTTTCAATATTGTACGTGCTTCATATCCACAGGGCTGCAAGGAACTGGGATTTTTCCACCAGCCCAGGTCCTGCCACTCTCCTTCCTGATGAGAGCGACTGCTCCTGGGTTGGTCACACAAATCTCAGAGTAGCCATAAGCATCTCTTGCATGAAACCCCCCTGCCCTTGCCCTCTGAGGCTGCCCCCTGGAAAGGCTGGTGCTGGAGTACCCCACAAGCAGTGCCACACTCACATTAATACCTTCCTCACACTTCTTCCAAGTTCATTTCTCTCTGACCCCTACAGTATTTAATAATAAATAGCTGTGCTGTACACCAACAGAACAGAGATTTTATGCTACTTGTTTTCCCCATATTTTCCAGCAAAGCTAAGCCTCCCTCAATTTCTTATTGAAAATGAAATGGGGACAGTACTGCTTATACAGCTGGAGATAGTGATCACCAGTGTACAGAGACTGACTTATCAAGCAGATTCTTAATGCCACAAAATCAATGGGTTTAGAAATTCTATTATCTTGCCTCTGATAGAACATGCCAAACTAAAGAAACTTCTTGCCCTTTTTCTTTTTTTTTAAAAGCATACTTAAATATACCATTACTGCTGTCCCAAAACAAGCTTTCCCCTTGGTCCTCTAGTGGATATTACACCAGAGCAAAGGAACAGACAGGCTGTATGGCAAAACAGAAAGGCCAGTTTCTCTCTGGGTTCTCTAGCTATTCTGTTACAGTGATCAGAGGCTGCTGGATCTCCAAATTTGACAGCAATAATCATTCCATAGTATGTAGGGTGCCGGACTCTAAGAAAATTACTTTTGCAAGATCTAAATGCAACCAAACCAAATATATGGCTAGCACAAACCAGAAAAAGTTGTATGAATGTCTGAGAGGATACTAAAGTAGATCCATGTGAGTGGAGCCAGTGTGGTATGCACATTCATAGGTCCAAACATCCAAGCAGGTAAAGAGAACAGGGAAAGGAAGGTCTGTGTATAAAAGAGAGGCCACAGAGATCAGGATGCTGGCAAATGATGGGAAATAGTTGATGCTCTAGTGAAAATCAAGCAGGACAAAAGAAGTGAGCCAGATGAGAAGACATAAGGAGGGAATCAGATGGGATGCAAAGTAATCAGCTACAGCTGCTGGATTGGATGCTAAGGACAAATCAGACATGAAATAAAGTGATACCTGAGTGAAAGCCATTGAATGGGACACAAAGGGCTTGAGTCTCCCTTACATTCAGCTTCCAATTATTGACTAGGCAAATCTTAAAAATTTTCACTAAGTCTGTTAAATTCCCTGAAGTGTTGTAAACAGATCTCAATGTAAAATGAAGTCTCTCCCTTCAATCCTCTTCTCTCATCCTCTCTACTCATCTCATATCCCCGCCCACCCCCCCTCCCAAAAAAATAAAAGCTCCATCAGAAAAGGTAGGTAGGTGGTGGTTTGGATAACAAATGTACAGCTCTTAAAATTATTTTTTCTAGTTTGGTAACAGATAGGAGAAATCTCTTCCATTCACTGTGATCCAGTAGTGTCATTTGCACCATGGGGCTGCTTAGCCCTACCTATCTAAGGCTATGTGAGATGTGGTGAAGGTAAGGTATTAAATAAGTACTATCATCCTGCATGTTATCTGAAAGAAAATGGACTCCAGAAAAGTAAATGGTTTGCTGTGGGTCACATCAGTGGAGTCCTATCATGCATGCTCTGAACGAGTATGATTTAATCATGGAATAGATCCAAAAGGGAGAGTTGTTTTGACCCGATCAGCCTATCACAGTAGCACACTGCACTATAAATTGTTCTCAGGGAATAAGCAGCAATGAATTATATTGAAACACTGGCTACTTTTAGCTAACGAAGGAGGTGTGCGGATTTGAAGACTCTGGCATTTCATGGAACAACCAAGCAATCAGCCAAGGAAGAAGACAGCAACAGACTGATCAAGATACATTTTCTGCAGCCTCACAATCAATAAATATAGAGGCAGTTTCTGCAGACAGCTTCTGGAGTACCACTTGTATGTTATTTAGCTTTGATGTGCCTTGCTGCATCTACATTAAAAATGCTTTGTGATCATGAGACCCGATTTCCACTTGCCATCCAGCAATGCAAATGTTTATAAAGGAAAGCTTTTGTTGCTAGATTGCTCTACAGAAGAGCACCTGATTTCAGTCAGAAGACAGGCAGTTTGGGAGGAGGTAGACTAAAAGAGAAATCTACGTGCCATCAGAATAAAAATCAGACTGCCTCTCAAGACTTGGGTTTGTTCAACCAAACTGAACAAATGAAAATTTGGATCCGGACACCTCCCAGGCTTTGTAGAAACTCAGGCCCATGCCCTCTGTGATTAAATCCATCCCCTACTTCTTCCTGGAGATGTCTTCTGAGCTGAGATCTGAGGGAGAAACCATTCCCCTTGCATGAAAAACATACAAGTTTAAAAAGAGTCTTTGAAGAAGAGAATTTAAAGTGATGGACAACTTCTAAAGCAGAAGCAGTCAAACAGCAAGATCATTTGTTCTGGATATAACGCCTTGCCTTCTTCTCTGTTATCATCAAAAGCTTCTGTGTTTGTGGGAGAAAATCTCTCCCCCACCACCAGCCCAGTCCTTCCTGCTGTGAGGTCACAGCCCTGTCTTTGTGACACAGCTGTCTGTTGCCATGGAAGTGTTTGCACTTTCACAAAGTCAGCACAGTGATGACTTCACAAGCAAGGTCATGGAGGAGCAGATGGGCTTGAGAGGAGGGAGGGAGACAGACCCCTTGTTTAAACACAAATAGCGGTGATAATTAATTAACCAAAGTAGCAGGGGAAATTATGAAAAACATGTGAAAGGTAAATGGATTTCTGTTTAGCTGTCTTTCCCAAGAGGCTAAATGTCTCAATTGCAGAGTGGAGATCTTTATAATGAACTAATGAAACAAGGACATTTTCTTTGGTTCCTTCAAGTGGACACTCGTGGAAAAAAAAAATATGAACAGAGCTTACCCTTTGCCAGCTTTCTCCTTGCCTTTCTCATCACCACTTGCTGACCTCAACCAAAAGATCAATATTTTCTATCAGAACCTGGAGTCCCTGTATCTTTTCAGCATACGAGGGCTATGGTGGGAATAGACAATTATTTAGACAGGAAGTTTATTGTTCTGCAGTGGCTTAACGACAAACATGCTCTGTTTATAAAGGAAACTGTTACATGTTTGTTCTTCTCCTGACTGCCAAAGCCAAAAGCTTGTCTTTGGAGTTGACCAAGGTGGCCTTTTTCTTTCTTCAAACATACAACGTTTGCATGACAAGGAATCTGCAGCCAAACTATGGCCTTCCTTCCACCTAAGCTTTTTTCTTTTGCCACTGCAGTGCTGGTTCTGCTATACACCTTCATACTGTTGCTCGAGTCAGCAGAACTCATTCCAAAACACAAAAGAGCAAGTTACACCCAGATAAGATCAGGGGGATCATCTCAATAGGCAAGTGAATCCCTGGAATACTTCTAAAGAATCTGGAAGGCATTAAGTACAAGAATTGTTCTTTCTGCATTCCTCCTTTGGACTGCTTTTGTGTCACATGTATGGGTCAATATATATTCATTCATCTAAGATTTAAGGGGAAAGTGGGCACCTTGTGCATATTTTCTTCATTGTTTATGCAGTGAACAAATTTTGCCTTTCTAGCTTTCAACTGGGAGCTGAGATACTTACAAAATTAAATTACAAGAAGACTAGTAAACCTTACCAGAAGGCAAGGTGTTTTTGTGACTGGCAGTTCTGTCATGCAAAAGAAGTCTGGAAAAGCAAACAGCCAAGACATGATATCTGGACACTTTTAAATGAGTTCAAGAGAACTTCTACAAGGAAAGTGAGGTTCTTAGTAGGATTTTTTCCACATAAAGGACTCTGTCCTTCCAGCAGCTCTACCCTTGTTGTTTACTTACAGCTCAGAACACAACACAGACACCACCTCATACATAAGCACCCAGATTCACAGCACAATCGTTGCGATTGGAAAGTGTCTCTGGAGTTCATCTAGCCCAGTCCCTCTAATCAGAGCAAACTTAACTAGAACAGGTTGCTCAGGGCCACGTCCAATTTTTAATGTCTCCAAGGATGAAGACTCCATAACTCTCTGGGCAACCTGTTCCGGTGTTTGAGCAGCCTTGCAGTAAAAATAGGTTTTTTCTTACGTTTAAATGCAATTTCCTGTATTGCAATCTGTGCCCACTTCCTCTAGTGCCATCACTGACTGTCACTGGAAAGAGTGTCTCCAGTTTTAAACCCACTTTGCTATCCACTTGTATAGTCTATCAGTTAATCAATCTTACAGGAGAATGTCAAAAAGCGAGACAGAGCCAAAAGGCTTACTAAAGTCAAAATAAAGAGTATGCCCTGTCAAAATCTCCAGTATACACTAATTTACTGAACTAGTCATTGCATTGTAAATCCATGGTGACTACACCCAATCACCTTCCTGTCCTTCAAGGATCTGAAAATGGTTCCCAGGATTATTTGCTCCATCACCTTTGCAGGGACTAAGGTATGGCTGAATATCCTGTTGTTCCCTAGATACTCCTTTTTGCCCTTCTTGAAGACAGGTGTGACACTTACCTTCTTCCAGTCTTCAGGAACTTCCGCCAGTTGCCAAGACCTTACAGGAGTAACCTAGAGTGGCTTTGCAGTGACATCATTCATCTCCCTCAGCATTCATGGATACATCCTGTCAGGTCTCATGGACTTGTCCATGTCCAGTTTGTTTGAATAACCTGATCCTGCTCTTCCAGGGGTAGGTCTTCACCGTGCCAGAGTTTCCCACTGCTCTCAGAGGCCTGGGATTCCTGGAGGCAAATCTTTCTAGTAAAAACCAAGGTGAAGTTGGCATTAAGTTCCTCGGTCATTTCCAAATCTTGTGACACCAGGTCCCTGCCCCATTCAGCAGTGGCCCCATATCCTCCTACATGGAGCACGTAGAAAGTTTTTAAAAAACCTTGCTTGTCTGCAGGGTTAAATTAACTGCTACTATTATGTCAAAAGGAGCCCCACCTTCTACGTATCATAGTGAGGCACCCTGTTTACAGCTGTCTTTTTTATCAACATGGCTAATACATGGTCTGGGGCTAAGTTACTGCTGCCTCCTATCAGATAATTAGTCAGTAAATCATTCAACCAACTGCAAGGTATAGAGCAAGGACAATGTTTCCAAACCATATTATCATCAGACATTTATATTGCACTTTATTGCAAAGGATTCAGAAGATTTACATATACCCTGAAGAATACTGGCCTTTTTTTACACCTGCTGCTATAGTGCAGCCATCTTTGGAGTGGGAAGGCTGTGGCTTTTTAAGAGCCACGTTATGGAATAAGCTTATCGCAGAAAATTCTGCAAATGACTTTGTATCGACTTGAAATTTATAGAAGAATTCAAGGAGAATAATGGTCTAAGGTGGAATTTTGCAAGGAGACTGAAGCTAAAAACCAGTGCCTCCAGTTGTAAGGCAGTTAGCCCAAGTTACAGTAACATGACTGACTACAGGGTTTTGCAATTAGAGTGGTAGAAAATACAGTGTAAATGAACAGGCTTACAATTTATTCATGTTTTAAACTGAATTTTACTCCATCTCTTTGGTACACTTATCTGCCATCCAAGCACTACCAAACAACACCTCTAATTTAAGACTGACAGGACAGCTCCGGTGAAAGCCACCAAGATGAATTAAGAGCTTGAGTCCTTTAGTGGTTTTGTTACCTTTGGTCAGAAAAGGAGATGGAGCAAAATCATGGTGTGGCTCTGGTGCCTCTGTCAGCTGGACGTAATTCAGCAATACTGAGGGTGCAGCCCAGTGACGAAGTACAAACAACACTAACACCTAATTCTTGCAAACAGGTACCACCCAGGACCAGATCTCACTTTTATGTGAAATGTATGCCATCTTATATCACATTACTTCGTGATATCATACAGAACTGTCCCACTAATCAACAATATAATTCCTTTTCCCTACACCACAGTATGTTGAATCACTATCTCAGGAAAAAAAAAAATCACTGTTTATTGGGCCATCTCAGCACCACTTTCTGCAGTCACCAACCTTTTCACAGCAGTGGCTCATCCAAGCCATGAGAAGATACAATGGTAGCCCAGAAATCCCAGTGAATGCTCAATGGAAGCAATGCACTGACCTAGGTTCACACCCAAAAGCTCAGAGAACAAAAGCTTCCCAAATGTGGCAGTTCTTTATTCAAATGCTGAAAAAAAATGTTCTAAATTTTACAGGCATTTAGATTTGAGGTTTCAGTCCAGATCACTGCAGATGGATCAAATTTAGTGTTGAGTTTTGCAACACTGTCTACATCAAGCTTATTTCCAAATAGGTAATTCATGAACAAGAACTGATCATTAAACCAATGACTGAAACCCAGTGGGGCCATTATTTTAAAGTATTGTGACTCTCCACAATCCAAGAAACCTAGTCATCATCACTAGAAATCTCGACTTAAAATTTATAAAGCCAAGAAGAAAGCTATTTATCTAATACCCTCATGGGCAGGAATGGCAATGTGGGAATGACAACACTGCTGAAGAATTTCCCCTTTCCGGTAGCCAGCTCTCAGCTACGTCTAAATTCCAACAGCAATCCCAAAACTCTTTTGAAGGGAAAGACCTGCCAGGATGCGAAGGAGCTCTGTTTTGCTGCTTCGCTACAGACTTTCTGGGCTTGGTTCAGTTGCCCACACAGAAGTCATTTGATTTGCCCTAATGTATGTGAGGTATCTGCCCAAGGGTGGAAAATATGACATTAGATCTATGGCAGACCTCCTCTATTCTGAAGCAGGCAGGAAATCCTAGTGCATCTCAAAAGGTAGCAGGTGATTTCTGGTGTGTTCACGGTAGTGTTACAGTTCAGAGTGTAAATGTGCTATTGAAGTGTATCGCCAGGTCATCCCCACTCCCTAAGTCCGGACCGTGGAGCTGTCTAAAAGTACACTGACTGCATTTCCTTCTGCTGAAAATAAGATGCACATCATCGGTACTCCACCTGCTAATCGATATTCAATTCACAGCTAGATCTAGTTCAAAGCAAACCCCCTTGAAATTTTTATAGTCAGGGCCTCAGTCCTGATGTTTAAACTCTGTAAATCTATGCCTCTAGGTCTGCATTATTCCCACTGCAGACACAGGCAAATCACTAGTCTCTAACTCCTTAACTGGACTGTTCTAATTACAAACTGGGATAACTTTTCTGGTCTAACTGTGGGCTATCGTGTGGATAAGTAAATTCAAGAGTACAGAGCGCCCTGATACTGCTGGAATCACAGATGCGCGTGGAAGAACCATCATGTAAAGAAATGCAGTGAAATCAGAGACTCAAATTTTCATCTATGCCCGAACAGGTCCTTAGCAAGGGCAAACATATTAACAGTGGCAGTCCCACTGCTGACATCAGCATCATGACTATGCTGCTCCCCGTGCCCTCTTGTGCTTCCAATAATCTTTCATTGAAAATGACATTCTTGATGTCAAAAAGAACAATGTGTATTGAGAGAAGGAGAGGTAGTTTTTACCTTCCGATTACAGAAAATGATGTCTCCTCCACTGGCTTCCCTCCTCTGATCCTTGCCCACTTTCCCCGTGAGATGTACTTTTACATACGCACACCTCCCCCTCTTTGAAGTAAACCTGCTACTCCCTCAAGCTTTTTGCTAAGCTAAATGGAATCTTGCCAAGCAGAACTAACACCACCTACCTACTTGTAGACGAGCTTCACTTCCCTCCTACCACTATTATGAAGGAAGGCAGAAGGAAGAATGGCCAACTAAAGATGACTGCCAGAGCTTCTTCAGGTAAAAAGAAGAACCACTTTCTTGTGTTACGATCTTATATCCTCATCTTCTTCCCTCTCTTCCTTTCCAATGAAAAGTGCACTGAACCGCATTTTGGAAGATCCATTTTTTATTTTTCTGCTCTCCACCTTCTAGGGCTATAAATTCATGTTCAAATTCAGTCATAGGACAGTCTAGATCTATTTTTTTTTTTAAACATTACTATGAAATGGCCAATATATTGGAGTTGAATGAGAGACCTCCTGGAATAAAGAGAGAACTGAAGAACCATGGTTTCCCAGCTGGGGTTACAGTATATAAAAATTCTCTTTAGAGAGAGGGAATGGAAGAACACTTGTTCATGCCACCATACACACCATGCTGGCAGTGGGCAGAAGTGATAGCAACCACAGAAAAAGTGCTTTTAAGAGATCCAGTAGAAGCTCTTCAAAAAAAAAAAAACTATATGAAAATGACACTCCAAAGACCTGAATTCCTTCCTCCATCAGAAATTACATAGTGGGAGGGATGACAGTCCTTTTGGCGGATGTCCCAGGAACAGATGTTACACGTCTGTTCTTCATAAACTTAACCTTTTTTCTTCAAGAAGGAACACTTCTCAGAGCTGCTATACAGTGGTTCCCATGTTTGATGGGGTGGGATAGCTCCACTCCTGCTACAGCCTGTTCTTCCCATTCAAAAAGCCCTGGTGGTGATGCAAAAGCAAAAGAAGCTGGTGTCAGCCAATGCACCCCTGAAGTGAGACGAGTAGTGCCAAGCAGTCTGCACTGTGCATCTAGACTTCTCATTCCCAAAACTACTAAAAGACATTCAAATCATTTAAGGCATATGTGCACAAACTTCCTCCAACCTCCTCCAAACATGCTAATATCAAGTAGTGATGGTCACACCAAGGGGCAGGTGAAAAATTCCCCTTTTACACTTCCCCACAACCACACACTCCCAGCGCCTCTCAGGTCAGGAATAAAACCCCTCAAAATGGGTGACAAAGCAAATAAACTGGCACTGAAGCTTGAGATGATGAAATAGCATTGCAATAAAGCCCTGACATGCTCAAATCAGGAAGATACAAAACCTGGTCATAATAAGAGCTATATGTGCAGTTTTTCCCTCTGCTGTTAAAAAGTGTAGAGAATAAAGCAAAAGAGAAAGGAAAAATGCATTTAGATAATTAGCCTTCGAGTCCTGTCTCTTTGGGTGGCTTTTATTGCAGTTATAGGTTGTCTCTGTACAAGCATAGATATTGGCTATTAACCCTATAAAACATTTTTCATCGCCAAGTACTCAGGTTTTGTTGAGATCCAATACTAAACTGTTATACTACCTTCCTGTGAATCAAATAGGCTGTGATTCAGTTTCCTAAATATAGGCAGCTGATGCCATCTTAGGGACCATAAGGTATCTTGCTTGGATGTCCTGAAGAGCATGGGCCATATGTTGTATGTGCTGGCCTTCAATGGATATCTCATATACTACAGGGAGTATAAATCAGTACTAGATGCCTGTATACAGGCAACCCAGCCACTCATGTACTAACCCATTTGGTACAGAAGCTCCGGCACACAGCTTTTTTATCACCAATATTCTACGCTAATCATTCATTACCTAAGGAGAAAAGAGGAGAATAGTTCCATTAAACCCAATATAGCATGAGGCTTTGGGCTCAAGAAGAGGAGACAGAAGAAACTGGTGTGCCCAGGTGGGTTCAAATTGCTCTGGGTATGTATTTTTGTCACACTACAGCTTAAACCACACAGGTTTTTAAAGGCACAGCTCTCTAGATAACCCCATGCCCTCAAGTAATCCACCGCCTCAAGTTACTAGAGTCCAAGGGTTACAGAAGAGCAAAATAGAAGGTTGTGAAGAAGCACAGAGAGGAACACTACTTGGGCCAGAAGAGGTGCAGGGGTCAGCTCCCCAGTAGGTACCCTGTATTGATGCAAAATCAGTTTTCCAATCTTGGGGTATTCTTTGGCTTTTAAGATGGGTAGCGCACAGACACTCTATGTGATATACTTCTCAGTTACACTTCTTGGGAGGGTTGGTTTTTTTATTGCTTGGGAATGCCTGCATGAATGCTTCCACAGACACGACTGTCTGTGCTGGCAAAGGCTGCAGGTACTGTGGTAGCTGTGTGCTCTTCTATTAAATTCAGTGTTTGTGGACACCTGAGTGTTTCTGTGCAACCACATGTGTCTTACTTTCACTGTTAGGATAGATGCCTGCATTTATATAGGGGAAAAAATACACATACACACGCCCTCCTTCCCTTGTCCACTGGTGTGTTGCACGATGCAAATCCAGGCAGCAGCAGGAGGAGGATGCGGATTCCCCCTGCCTCTCCTCCCCCTCATCTCTTTCCCTCCTGTCACTCAAATGATAATGATCTGTGTTGTGGGCATTTGCTGGAAAGCTTTAACGTAACCATTATTTTTTAGGTTGCTGGAATTGAGGTGGGCGTCAAGGACTCCAATGAATACAAATAAGCTCAGATCCAAGCAAACTCCATCTTGTATAATCTTCGCTGAGCAGTAGTCAGGGAGGCACCTTGCTTGCTCTCATTTTGTATGGAAGGAGAGCAAGCACACCACAGTGCCAGTATTACTGAAGTCTGGATTGATCTCACCTGTTCAAATCCCGAGGTCTCGTGATCCTTCTCTACCTCAATAGCTATAATCTGTCCCACGAAGTATTATTCACAATGAGACAACTCCACCCACCCATTACTGGAGCAGCAGAGGCAAAATTTATTTCTACTTTATCGAGTCCACAAACATGTGCTCAAAATAGACACAAATCCAAGCTGCAAAGTTGGGAATTTTGCTGGAAGCTTCTCCAAGTTTGAGATGCAGAGGCTGCCTTTGAAGTCATGGTTTAAGCTTGCTTACTTAAATATGGAAGTTTACAGCCTCTTTTTAAAACAGATGAGCTGGAGGAAACGAAAAGTTGATGGAAAGTTGGGATACTTCTTTAATGCACTCAGGTGTTGACTGTGCAAACCTTGCATGTTCTTTCTCATCACACAATGACATTCTCGAATGATAGCATACAGTTGTCTTGCAGTTTCTGTATCCCAAGTAAGGAATGAAAAATCCTTGAAATTGTGTAATGGAAGGACCTATCAAGAACAGAAGAAGGAACTGAGCTATAAGGAATGTATTCTCTCCAAGGTCCAGAAGTTTACAAATAAAGCCTTACTTGTCAAAAGTCAAGATATGCCAGACCTTTCAAAGGATACTTACTATTGAAAGCAGTAGAAAGACTATTTGGTCGTACTAATAAAAGGACAGCAAAGAAAAAATAAGCAGGAAATCTATGTAGCAGGCATGAAGTAGAGACTGACGATAATCCGTGCATATGCCAAAAGTAAATGGAGACTTGACTTAATTTTTTGAATAGTGATGGTGATACTGAGTGTAGGAAAAAGGTAAGTGTAGCTAATAGGAATGAGAACATAGAAATTATAATTCCTGGAGAGGAGTAAACTCTGAGATCACACTGCACTCATGGAGGTGGAACAAGAGAACTTTCACCCCAGAATATTTAAAGAACTGATAAGGGATATTGCATGAAAAGCTGCAAGAATCTCGGTACACCTATCAATAATGGGTGCTGTATAAATACCCAATTTAAAACATACAAGTAAGAAAAAAAGAGAAAGTGATCTGGGCAACTACAGATTTAGTTCTGTGATCCTGGCAGCATGCAATGCCTTGGGACACATGCAGAAATAATTAAAGACATCAAGGTAAGCGGAAAATAAGATAAAATGCAGTACGGCTTTTCCAAAAGCTCCAAACAAACGGACTGCCTTTTCTGATAGCTGATTTTTTTTAAACAAAAGAAATGCAGTGATCTATGGCCATTTAAGTAAAACATTGTGTACGGTGTCTTATAGGGGATTATTAGTTAAAATATAGATGATGGCATTAGTAAAGAATTCTAAGGCAAATAAGTAATTGATGAAAGTGGTGACAACTGGTCAGGCTGAACAGGGAATTTATTAATGGAGCTCCTCAAGGACTGAGACCAATTTTGTTTAATAATTTCATGATTGATCTTAGCATAAAATAAAGAGTGTGCTATTGAAGTGAACCAATAACATATAGTTGGAAAACACTGTCAATGCAAAGAGAGACTGAGATGTACAAACAAAGAACCGCCTGACCTTGAGGACTGGACAAACAGAAATGAGAAAAGCACAAAGCGCAAGGTCAGGCACTACAGCAAAAGTTTCTCATGAAAGTGGGGAGCTCGTTAGTTGCAAAGAATAATGGAGCAGACAGACTTGGGAGCACTAATGCCTCATGGGGTGACTATGTGTACTGACAAAGAAATGGAGATGTCATTATAAAAAGCACTGGTGAGATGTGATCTGAAAGAGGGTATAATTCTGGTTACCCACTTTGAAGAGAGCTTGCTCTGGTTTTGAGCTGGTTTGAACTGCTCTGCTTGGATTAGCCAAGGGTTAGAAGGTAGCCAAAAGAGCTGGTTTTATTTTTCATTTTCTAAACCGGTCCCCAGATCCGGATGAGATGTTGCTGGGTCTGGAGCAATGCTTAACTATGCAGAGATTAACTGCTTTGCTCTCTTTTTCTCCGTTGGTGTGAAAGTTTCAAATGGCAAGAAGCAATATGTCATCACAGCCTCCACTGGATAAGCACCGATTCATCCTGAGCAGGAATCTAATCCTTCTGCCTTTTCTCCTGACGAGGAAATCTGATCCTTTTGCCTTTTCGCCCATCCCAGTAACTCAGGCCTTTCATTTAGCCTACCACCCCAACACTTGTTGCGACGGATGAAGAGATAAACTCTACAAAAGCAGCACTGGTAGAAACACCCTTGATACACAAATCTTCTTGCATGAATAAGAGAACATGTAGTTCTCATAAAAATGGTAACTGGAGCCCAGCACGAGGAGGCTGATTTTTAAATAATAATAATAATAATAATAATAATAATAATAATAATAATAATAATAATAATAAATCTCCAAGAGCATTCATTCAGGAGGAAGTTATATTTGTTAGCATTATTACTATTATTATTGTATTACCACTAATAATAACGATAAGGCTTTTGCTAAAGGGACAGGACCTTCTCTGTAACTAAGCAAACATGCCTAAAAAGGGCTCCCCTTAAGGCATGTCTTCAATTAATAAAGACAACTGACAGATCTGCTTGTAGCCTACTGCAAGGTACCAGCTGATTGCCTCTCCCTAATAGCTGTTTAATTTGCTTTTCCCTTACCAGTTACACTGTGCAATATCATGGGCCTCTGCCACGCTATGACAAAGCAGCTGGTGTTTGTGTAGGCAGACCTTTGCTGGTCCGGCCCTATAATCTCCCGTATCCTGTCTTCCTCCCCCCATCTCTTCTGTCAATTTATTGGTCCCCTCCCTCCCCCCAAACACAACACCTGCACAAGGCACCGCTGTTAATTTAGCCAGGAAACAGTTTGATGGTGATAGGGAAATAAATTGATCAGACCTTCTGAACAGCAGCCATGGGAAGAAAGAAACACCCCTAGCCATTTCTCAGTGACCTCTCCCTGTGCTTAAAGAAAACTCATAAGCTCTCAGCACGAATTAGCATGGCCTCATTATAAAAACAGAATTGGGGTCAGAAGAAACTAAGATGGGTAAGGGAAAAAAAAAAAATCCCATCAAAAGCAACATCTAAGACAGAAATGCCCTAACTGGGGAGGGCAAAAATGTGAAGCTTCAGAGGAAAGGAAGAGGCTAGAGGCAGAAGAGAAGCAAGCACAACTTTCATAAAAAAGAAAAAAAAAAAAAGGCAAAGCCCTCCCCAAAGCTACAAAAGCCTTGGTGTCAAGCTGGACAGTCCTGAGGAAAAGAGTTTACATATTTTATATCCTCCACAAATTGCCATTTCTAACCCATTTACAGTCATTGCTGCCAAGTGGCCTGGTCAAGTCATTGCTGTTTGATGGCCTGTGGAAAAAAACGGTGTTCTTAAAAGACCACAGCTGTGCAGTCTGGTTTCTAAGGGAAGAAAACATAAATGGCAACTGCACTACTGGCTTTCATTGTAGGAAACACCAGTCCCTCCTACCTGTGCCATATTTATTTGACAAGCATTACATCAGTCTGTGCTGTAACGGTGCTGATCCCCAACTATGCTGGAACTTCTCTGTTGAAGCATCCCAGCACTGCTGTCGGCCACCAGCCACAAAACAAGCTGCTAACCCTACAAAGATGTGTCTCACTGTGCTGCCACGTGGGCCCACTTTGCTGCACAAAGCAAGCACCACAGGGTCCTGCCGTCAGTTCACCCTTCAGTTTGCCACAGAGTGGGGATGGCTCAGCTGAGATCCCCGGCGAGGGGACTTTGTGGGTGCAGCAGCTCTCCTGGCCCGGGGAGCCTCTGTCACCAGCCCCTCCACTCACACACCATGTTGCTGCTTCTGCCCCCATCATCTTGGAGGAAGGTGTGTACCTTGGACAGGAGCCCCTTCTTACTCTCCACGCTCTCTGGGGCTTTACGACCCATCCTCAAAAAGGCAGCATCAGTTTGGCAGCTGCTCATAAATTCTCCCTCCAACGCCTTCCCAGAGCTGGCACACCCGAGCTTTGTGCCTGTCCCCAGGGCGCATTTGGGAGCGGATCACAGTGACTCTGTAGGCAGGAGAACAAGGCACAACATGTCTTGCTCTGCATCACAGGCAAAGCACGAGGGCAGTGTCACTGTCTCCTCAGCCACAGCTGGAGACTTAAAAGACTAGCTCTGACTTATTTACAGAAAGAGGTGATTACAGTAGTCATGAAAGCTTCCACCACCAGAAAAAAAAAAAAAGTCCAGAATCAGGCCTGCTCATTCAATTTTCTGAGAATGAAACAAGAGATAGGCTTTGGCATTTTTTCCCATCTCTACCACAGGCTTGCAAGCCCCTCTCCCAAACCTCTTGGCCATCCAGTCTCTTTTCCTTTCCATGCAGAGATGGGCTGTGGCTTGCTGCCATCCAGCTAGCACAGCTCTATTTGCACCGGTCTTTGTTGCATTGCCTTCGTCCTGACAAGTCGCATGAAGGATAGAAAGAAGCCGGCAAGGCAGGAAATGTTACAAACTAATCGAGTCAGCAGCTTAGAGAATCTGTCAATTCACTTTTTTTTCTCTGTTTTAAATTATTTTATTTCATTAATCCTGCCTCGGAAAAAAAAAAAAAAAAAAAAAAAAAAAAAAAAAAAAAAGGTAGATGTAAGAAAAAAATAAATAGGACCTTGAATTTATTTACTCCAATACTATCCCTGATCATTCTCACCCTTAAATCACCCTGCTGCTGTGCAGCTGGGCCTTCCAACATCAATATTAATGCTCCTTGCTCCTGGCAGTGGCTAGTGGAGGTGGCATTTCATAATTCAGATGCAAAAATTAAAAGGCAAATGTGAGAGAGAAGGAGCAGAGCAACTATATTTGCACAATCTGCTGACTAAAGACCCCTCAGTGAATTCTATAACTGTCTCCCATTACCAAAGGGTCAGGACTCAGGTCTGGTTTGAGAAGTGCCTCCTGCACAGAGGAAGAGTATGGTTTGAAAACTAAAAGTCAGGCCAGTCAAATACCTGAACCAGAGTCATCTAGTCTCAGAAAGGGCTAAATACAACAACATCCATGATTTTAGTGGTGGTTGCTCCAGGATATGGCCAGCACAAAAGAAATTACTATTGTGGAGTATGATGGAAGTGGCAAATCTACCTCAATAAAGGTAGCCTTAAATATTCAAAAATATCTATCATATTCCTCCAAATACAGGATGCTTGCCCAAAAACCATGACTACTTTAAAAAAAAAACCCACATTGTAATTTTTCTCTTCTCTCTCCTTTCCTTTTCACATAAATCTCTTTTGTCTAGCTTTTCACCCAGAAGGACTAGAAACTTCCCTTGAAGAGAAAATAACAGTAGGGTGGATTTTCATGTAATAGTATGTCAGCAAGACCTGTGGCTTTAAGAAATATACCAACTATAACAACACTCTGGAAAAAAAAAGCCTTAAAATTGGCAACATTACTAGGTCTAGGAGTCACAGGGGCAGACACATCAAGCACCATCCCAAGCAGGTATTTCCCCACCCTGTCCCGTCCTGTC